>NC_069070.1:44996095-45598348 GCF_025698485.1 Gossypium arboreum | reverse complement strand
CGGGCAATCTTTAATAAGGTGGTCAGCTGACCCGCACTTGTAACAGGAGCGGTCATGGAATCTACAACTCCCCGAGTGCCATTTACCACAATATCGACACTCTGCTTACGTCTCGACGATCATTTCCAACATCGGCGATCAAGTGACTCGTGCACTCACAGGGGGTCGATCGCGATCTCGTCTAGATAAGCCCGAAGTGTCTCTAGATCGGCCTAAGCCATCTCTAAATTTCTTCGATGACTGTGGGAAGGGCTTCCCCGAAGACCTCTTACGAAACTCCTTTGCTTCCACCTCAGCTTTTCTTTTCTCCATATCGAGCTCCTCGGCTTTGCAAGCCCGCCGACAAGTGCCACAAATTCTCGGATTTCCAAAATGCCAACATACAACTTTATATCATCATTCAGCCCATCCTCAAACGTTTACACATCACGGCTTCAAGAAATACATTCCTGCGTCTGGCTAAGCCTTACAAATTTTCGCTCATAGTCGATACCGACATGGAACCTTGTTTAAGTTTAAGAAATTCTTCATTTTTGATCCATAAATCTCGACCGATATACTTTTCGAAACTCGGTTTGGAAAACTCCCAAGTTACTTGCTCTCTGGGCACAATAGAAGTCAACGTATTCCACCAATAGTAGGCAGAATCACGTAGCAAGGAGATAGTACACTTTAGGCACTCATCGGTGTGCAAGATAGCTCATCGAGTACTCGGATAGTGTTGTCCAACCAAAATTCAGCTTGCTCGGCATCATCGCTGTCCGTAGCTTTAAATTCAAGAGCCTGTGTTTTCAATTCATCAATGGGGTTTATTTGACCTTATTTGGTCGATTCTTGAGGTATTGTAGGTCTGGGTGGTATTTGTCGAATGGAGATTGTGGAACAGTAGTATTAGTTCGAATGTATTGGTTGAACCAATCATTCATCACGCTATAAAAAGCTTGTCTAGCTTCATCATTCGGATTACTAGCATTAGGTTGAGAGTCCGCCGAGTCTGTCCCTTGTCTTGAGGAGCAGCGCTACACTCTCAAGATCATCACTACCGCTCGATCGGGATCGGGATCCATTACTATAAATAAACACATTTTCAATTGTCGAAATCACCACACTATCAAATAATCACATAATGGCATGTATAGCTAGACCCAAACGTATTACGGTAGTCCTAGAATCGACTAAACCGTAGCTCGATACCAATAAATTGTAACACCCGTGCAGAGACCGTTCGAGAGTCGGACACGAGGGTTCGCAGACTTAAATCACTTATTTGCACATCCATTTTAAATTTCTAGACGAGTGGCTAAGTGTCACCGTCACCTTAAAATCATATCTCGAGTTCCAAAACTCGAAAACCAGTTCCGTAAATTTTTCCTGAAACTAGACTCATATGTTCATCTACAAATTTTTTTCTAGAATTTTTGGTCGAGCCAATTAGTACAGTTTATTAGCTAAAGTCTCCCTGTTTGTGGTTCGACTACACCGACCTTTGTGCATTACGACTTGGATATCTCCCCATGCAGGGGCTTCAATACGATGTTTGTTTCTATAGAAACTAGACTAGAAAAGGAATCTATACATATACGGTATGACTTATAATTATCTCTGGTTAATTTATAATGAATTTCCAAAGTCGAACAGGGAATCCGAAACCGTTCTGCCCTGTCTCACTAAAACTTAAATATCTCTTAACATGCTGTTCATATGATCGTTTAGTTACTTTCCTATGAAAATAGATTCATCAAGGTTCGATTACATAATTTACTCACTATTTAATTCCATTTCTACTATTTTTAGTGATTTTTCACATTCACGTCATCTTCTTTATCAAGATCTATTTTAAAGGTAGACTTTACCTATTACATAGTTTCCATGATTCAACTAGCCCTTTTTCATATATAGCACAAAATATGATCATGATTAACCATTCCAATGGCTAATCGTTCCCAAAAATTTCCATACCTCTTAATGAACATCATACAAGACGATTATAATATTAAGCTCAAAGTGTATATAAGCCATTTTCGCATGGCTATCCAAATTTATACAAAACCAAAGGGTCCATGACCAACAACAAAAGGGTAGTCCTATACATGCCATTTCAAAGTTCAACCAAAAGTGTACCAAAAGGGCTTTGATAGTGTGGAGACTTCGACTTCAATAATCCCGAGTCCGATAGGTGACGAACCAAAATCTATAAAATAGAGATTCAAAGAACGAGTAAGCATTTAATGCTTAGTAAGTTTTGAGCAATGGAATTAGGCTCAATCAAGTATAGCATTCATATAACTAAACGGATAATTTCATATACACATATATTCTCAAAAATCAGTCCTACTTCACATTTCCAACCCTTATATTCATACATAAGGGATCAACTTAACCAAAACCTAAGCTCCTTAATCGTCGAGCGAATGCTATTTAAGAGGAATCAATTAATCCAATGCATGTACAACACATACCTCGTTGTTGAGTTTTTACGGCGTATTAATTGAAATTATTACAGAGATCGCTCATTCCCAAATCACGTACCTTCGGAATTTAACCGGATATAGCTACTCGCTCAAATGCCTTCGGGACATAGCCCGTTTAGAGTAACTCGCACAATTGCCTTCGGGACTTAGCCCGGATTTAGTAACTCGCACAAATGCCTTCGGGACTTAGCCCGGATTTAGTAACTAGCACAAATGCCTTCGGGACTTAGCCCGGATTTAGTAACTCGCACAAATGCCTTCGGGACTTGCCCAGAACTAGTCACTAGCGCAGATGCCTTCGGGACTTAGCCCGGTTATCATCCAAATATTCATACACATATCAATAAATCATGACACATCTATATTTCATTTTCATAGTTGGAGTTCAAACACACGTCACGTATTAAGCAATCCCATTTTCGGCTCACTAGCCTCATACAAACAGCATGGTTTAATTTGCTTTATGACACTATCTCTATGCACATACGGCTACCCGCCTTACGTATAGACTAATTAACTCAACATATGATTCAAGTAGAATCATCATATCACCGCATATTTGTTATGCTCATACATCATGACTTAATCAAATCGGTAACTAAGTCTCGTTACTCGAAAACTTACCTCGGATGTTGTCGAGCGATTTCGATGGCTATTCGACCACTTTTTCCTTCCCTTTATCGGATTTAGTTTCCCTTTGCTCTTGAGCTTAATTTAACAAATAAATTGATTTAATCATTTGAGCATCAAAAAGAGGAACTCAAGGTACTTAGCCCATATATATACATTAGACATTAAAGTCACATACATGTGAAATCATGCATCAACTCAACATATTAACCCACACTCCCTTTTAGCTGATTGTCTAAACCAAGATAAAGGCATCAATATGCTTGCCTCTAACCGAATACATGCAACACTAATCTTCTCATGTGGCCGAGTATGCATGTATATGTTGAGGCCAATTATATACTTAATACCACCCATAAATGGCATACCAATACATCATGTGCAAACATATATATATATATGTGTGAAAGAGCCGAATCATAAGGTCGATTATAACCATTTCATATATTTTCATCATATACCCGAATGTACAAATACATTATAATAACTTCCAACTCAAATCATGTTACAAATTTATACTTCACAAGGATAAATCATTAACCAAATATAAACATATATCCGAATTCACATGTATATTTTATTTTTACATAAAGCATAATGAATCATTTTAACCATGAGTAACATAACAAGCATAAATTATACTTATGGATATACCATGGCCGATTGCTTCATGAAGTTGCTAAGACCTACCTTTTCAAATTCTCACACACACTCTATCATCTTCATACCTCACCAACACAACATCAAACATCCACCAAGAAGACAACACCCATGGCCGAGTATCATCTCCTCACATAGCAAAGATTTAAACCATGGGCTAGTTAGAACTCAAGCTAACAACTAAAAACATGCATGAATCTCATGGCACAACATCAAACTTACCTTAACCTAGATACAAGTATGGCGAACCTCTTCCTAATCCCCTTCCAAGCCGAACATGAAGCAAGAGCTCCTTCCTTCTTCCTTAGAACTTTCGCCAAAAGAAATGAAAAGGATGGACACTTTTTTTTCTTTGTTTTCATCATATTCCCTTTCATTATTTTATTACCATGCTCCTTATTTTATTTTTCTTAACATACATCACTAACATAACATGTTTGTGACATGTTTCCACCCATAGCATGGCCGGCCACTATGCTTTAATTTGGCTAATTTGACATGCAAGGACAAGCACTTTCCCACATATATTAATAGGCCACTTTAACACTTGCCTAGCATATTTCTAAATTGTCTCACATAAGTCCCTACTAATAAATTTCAAATACACTGACCAAATTAAAGTATGGAACTATCACACAAGTATTTACGCACATCATAAACACAGAATATAACCTTTAATTATTTATAAGACTCGGTTTCGTGGTCCCGAAACCACTTTCCGACTAGGGTCAATTTAGGGCTGTCACAGACCTGCTATTGCTGCAAATAATTTTGAACTAAAACCTAACACAATTCAAATGATACAACAGTTTGTTCAGTTTGATGGCTTGCAGGATGAGGATCCCAAGGCTCACTTGGCAAATTTCCTAGAATTTTACGATACATTTGAAATCAATGACGTTTCTGATAATGCCATACGTCTTCAGTTGTTTCCCTTTTCATTAAGGAATAAGGCTAAACAATGGTTGAACTCGTTACCATGAGGGTCAATCACTACTTGGGAACAAATGACCTAAAAATTTTTATTAAAATATTTTCCTCCTGCTAAAATAGCCAAATTATGTAATGATATCTCTTCTTTTGTGCAGATGGATTTAGAAACACTCTATGATGCATGAGAGAGATACAAGGACCTTTTGAGAAGGTGCCCTTACCATGGTTACTGCATTGGCTACAAGTTCAAACGTTCCATAATGGCCTGAATCCTTCGACTCGGCAGATGATTGATACAGCCATTAGAGGAACTATCAATAATAAGAGACCTGAGACGGCTTATGAATTTATTGAGGAGATGTCAGTAAATAACTATCAATGGCAACTTATGAGAATAAAGCCGACGAAAGTAGCCGCTGTTTTCAACCTCGACGCGGTTACTATGCTATCCCACCAAGTAGAACTCTTAAATAAAAAAATTTGACGGTTAGTGTGGTTCTACTCAAGTACATCCAGTGATGAGGTGCGATTCGAATGGAGGAGGAGCGTGCATAGAATATCAACCCTAGCATCGAGGAGGAACAAGTCCAATATATGGGTAACAATAACTATAGATCCCAAAATAACCCATATAGTAGCACTTATAATGCAGGTTAGAGGATCCATCACAATTTCTAGTGGGGCAGTCCAGGAAATCAAAGGCCACAACATCCTATAGGTTTTCAACAACCACCTTACCAGCAGGAAAAAAAGCAGAACCTTAAGGATATGCTAACAAAATTTATATCGGTGTCAGAAACTCATTTTTAGAATACCGAGACAGCACTTAAGAATCAATAAGCATCTATCCAAGGGCTCGAAACTCAGATTGGACAGCTTGCCAAGTTGATTTCTGAATGACCACAAGGTAGCTTGCCACGCAACACAGAATCTAACCCAAGGGAGCAACTCAACGCAATTACTAGACAAGATGAGGAAGGGTTAGTCACACTTGAACCAAAACCAAGGCAAGAAACTGAGATAAGTAAAGGTAAAGGTGAGGTAGACCACAATAAGCAGAAACAGGTAAGTAAAGAATACAAACCTCGTGTGCCATACCCTAATGCGACAAGGAAAGACCACTTAGATGAACAATTTGGTAAATTCCTTAAACTCTTAAAAAAAATTACATATTAACTTACCGTTTATTGAAGCTCTATCGCAGATGCAAAACGCAATGAAATTTTTAAAGGAGCTTTTAACAAATAAGCAGAAGTTGGACGAGGCTTCGCATGTGAAGCTAAACGCAATTTGCTCAGCTATTCTATAGAATAAACTACCCAACAAATTGAAAGATCCAGGGAGTTTTACAATTCCTTGCTTAATTGGTAGTTTAGATGTTAATAATGCATTAGCTGATTTAGAGGCTAGTATTAATGTCATGCCTTACAAAATGTTACAACTAGGTCTTAGGAAACCCAAACAGACTAGGATGAGCATTTAATTAGCAGATAAAACTATCAGATTTCCTAGGGGTATTATTGAAGATGTGCTAGTTAAAATCGATAAATTTATATTTCCCATTGACTTCGTTGTTCTAGACATAGAGGAGGATAACAACACTCCTTTGATTTTAGGAAGGCCCTTTTTAGCAACTGCTAGAATGATTATTTATGTTGGCACAGGTGAGCTCACATTGCGTGTGGGAGACGAAACAATCACCCTTTAAGCTCGCAATTCTGGCAACACATCGAAAATTGAAGGTGATTGTCTAAACCATTCTACTAAAACTGACAATATGGTGCAACCTACTTTGCAGGAAATGAGTTTGAAGGAAGTACATGAGCTATTTTCAAGCAATAGTAGAGGACTTATTCATGAAGAACGAAGGCTACAAATCGAGGAGCTAGATGAATGGCGGACACATAAACCGAGAACACACGATAAACCAAAACTACGCCAGAACAAGCTCAATACCTTTCCAAATCAACTTAAGGTTGGAGATAAAGTTTTATTAGATGCCACAGATCCTCACATTGTCACTGCCAAACCGAATGAAGAAATCCCTCTTACGGTACTTAGCATTTTCCCATTCGGTACAGTCAAGGTAAATCATCCCAAGTTTGGCACTTTTAAGGTAAACAATACCTGCCTAAAACCTTATTTTAATGAGATTCACAGCAGGAATGAGGAGTATAAACTCCTCAAACCACCATGATCATTCAATGGAAAGGTAAGTCGAGCTTAGACTATAAATAAGTGCTTCTCGGGAGGCAACCCGACACTAACAATATTAATTTCTTTAAATTTTAGTTTTAACATCTAACATACTAACCGACTCATGGAACGCAGGCTTTTGAAAGCACACACGGCCAAGAACACCGGCGTGCTTAGGACCTTGTGGAAACAGGGCAAAGACTTTCTTCAGCACGGGATGCGATAAGTAGCCACGGCCGTGCGACATGGCTGTGGGCGAAACTGCCAAAATAACAAGGGCGTGCACCGTCTTTTGAAACTATAGGTAAACCTATCAATTTAACACGGACGTGCACCTGCATACACAGGCGTGGGAGAAGCGAACAGAGATCGACACGGTCGTACAACAGGGCCTTGTACACTAATGCGCCTAATTTCAAAAATTACGAAACACATGGGTTGAGCTTAGAGCACACAAGCATGCCCCACGGCCGTGTGCCCCAATTTCTCTATAAACACCTATTATTTATTTTATTTTATTTTTATCTCTATATTTTGAAATTATTTTTTTATTTCCTTTTAATACTATTTTATCCTAAGTTTTTACAATTTTTATTCTTCTGCTATTTCATTACGAGTAATTATGCTTCAGTATACTTCTTAAAGAGTTCCTGATTTGATCACAGTCAGAAAAAGCTCCAAAGCTCATCCTTGCATAGGAACTAAAAACTCCACCAAGAAAGGTTCTCCATGATTGCCATGTCCTGCTCGACCACGACCATAGCTACCACCAGATATAATATTCTTTTAGTGTAGGACTTATGGACTAATGAACCTCTACCACCACCAGAGTATTCTCCTCCACCCTCAAACCGATTACTCTCCAAAACTCCAGTTCAAGGAATTCATTCATCATTCAGGAAGTTTCACTTCTCTCCCTATCTTATGATTATATATCTATCTTTTTCAATATATCTACCTTTGTACATTGAGGGCAATGTACACATTAAGTGTGGGGGGGTCTTTTATATTAGAAAAATCCCTGAATTTTGTTTCAGTCTCATGCGATCTTCTCATATCATTATTAGAATGAATTTCAATTAGTCTATAATTTTATTGATATATCTTAAATTAAAACATATGCATTCATGCATTGATTATTGAAACTTTAAGACATTAGAGAATTAAGTATGATAAGTTGATTTTTAAGAATTTAAAATTTTAAGTTGTTTCCCCAAGTTTAGGTATTATCTTGAATTGGAATTCACAAAGTTTAAACATCAAAAAGCCATAATTTTTGTGAGATCTTGAGCTTTCAAAGCATCTATTATTTCTTTCATGCTCACTTTCATTATGAGTGCGTCAGTATTAAATTGTTATTCTAAAACTTGCTTGATTATGCATGTCAAGACTACACCATTTGATTTGATATGTCAAAATGATAAAGGCACTTAGGTTTAACCCACTCACTCCATAAAAGCCTACCTTCACAATTAACCCTTAGTGAACCCCCTTGAGCCTAACAACTCATTCATTGATTTACCCTCAATATTAACCCATAACTCATTATTGTTGAAATCCCCTAAATTAATTTGATCCCTATTTTTGTCAAGATTTGAGTTGGAATAGTTGCTTAGCTATGTTTTCTTTTATTTTGTAATTTGACTTGTTCTTAATTTAAAAAAATTACATTTATACATATTAGTAGTAGTAATCTTCTAAGCTAAAAAAGTTAAATTCCATATTCTGAGAAAAAGCTCTGTTGTACGCAATTGATGACTAGTCATTTTTCTAGTAAGGCAATTTTTCAATTCAATCTCGATTCTAACCCTTTCTTTTAGTTTGTGACCACACCCTCTAACCAAAGCCACATTACAACCCTCTAAAGGCCTTTTGATTAATGTTTCATCTCAATTTATAGTGGTGGAGATTTGATTTTCATGCAAGCCTATGGTAATGACTCTTCATTATTGACTATTGAGTGTTTCATTTATTGTCCTTAAACACCTCGAGTGATTTGAGTGAATCTTTAATGAGGATGTGAAACTCTGTGATATTTTGAATCAAAGGTAATTACTTAGACGAGGGAGACACCTATGTTTTCATGATAAAATGCTCAACTTGGAATGTTTGAAACTTTGATGTTCTTTCAGTTGAATTTTCAATGTATGATTACCTATGGATTATTTTGAGATATTATCAATAGAAATTATAAGTTGAGAAGAATTTATTTTGATTATGAGTTGAGGATTTTGCTTGAGGACAAGCAAATGCTTAAGTGTGGGGGTATTTGATAAACCATAATTTATACATATTTCTATCCCATGCTTAGCATATTTTATGGATGATTTTTCCTTAAAATTGGTGAATTTGATGCTCCTAATGCCTTAATTTCATATTTTATACTTAGGTGAGCATAGGAGAGTGAAAGGAACGAGAAACGGGCCAAAAACGGAGAAGATGGGCCAACGCACAAAATCAACACGGCTTGGACTTCCTCACACGGGCAGACCACATAGCCGTATCAACTTGGCAGAATCGAAGCACAACTCACACGGGTGGACCACATGCCGGTGCCTATTTAACAGGCTTGACCACAGCCAGAAGTAATCGCACACGGGCGTGTCCCTGTCGAGCCCAAGTTTAGTCCAATTCGGAAAAGGCTAATTTTGAGGGTTCTTAGGCATTCTAAAGCCTATAAATACACCCTAGAGGAGGAGGAAAAGGACACACAGGGAGGGAAGCAAGGAACTGCTCAAGGAAAGTCAATTGATCCATCTCAGAAGTCGGATTCATCATCAAGACTAAAGATCTCCCCTCAATTTCCCTTCAGGAGTTTTGGGTTTTTCTTTATGTTTTGTATTCATTATTCTTCTAAGATGTTTACCTTTTTAGTTATAATCTAAAACCCCTAAATACCTAAGGGGAATGAAACCTGAGACAGATCTCGTTATTATTATCTGAATTGTATGATAAATATTTGGCTTGTTCTTAATTATGTGTTCTTAATTCTTGTCTTAATATTCCAGGATATTGATTCAAGTTAAGCTCTTATTCAGAGGAGGAATAGACCCTGTCTAAGAGTACATTTGTCATAATTAAGCGAAGTTGATTGCGAGCCTAGAGATAGGGTGATAAGATTTTGCCGGATTAGGGTGAAACCTAATAAAGGGATCCATAGATCAAGTTAATACAACCCTAGGGAGTTAATTAGAAAGAGATTTCAATTATTCAACCTAGGGTTAGACGTTTTTAGTCTCGAGAGGGATAATAATATAACTTAGGGATTTCTACGAATCAAGTCAAACGAATAAATCGTCCGATTCAGAGTCAAATAACAAGTGAAGTCTAGGTGGATTTTTCCTTAGGTATTGTCTTAATTCAATTGTTTTCCCGAAAGTAATTCCCCGATTCTGTTTTCTGTGATTTCTTAGTTTAGTTAATTAGTTAGATAAACAAAACCCCTTTTATTTTTTAGGCTAGATAATAAAAAAAAAGTTAATACTAGTACTTTTAGTTCCTTTGGGTTCGATAATCCGGTCTTGCGAAAGCTATACTACTATTCGATAGGTACACTTGCCTTCATCTTAGTTTCAAGAACGATTCATTACAAATATTTAAAACCTATCACAAATATCACGTAACATATAACAAGATTACCAGTCCAGGCTAAATCATTTATATAACGTATGCTCAAAAGAGCTCAATTAGGATTACCAGTCCAGGCTAAACCCTAATCGTAACGTATACTCGAGAGGTTTTATATTAGGATTACATGTCCTGGCTAAATCCTTTCTATGACAAGTTCAATAGGATTACTTGTCTGAGCTAAATCTCACTCCCAACAAATGCAGGACCTTATTTGTTTTGGGAAAAGCGCATATATTCATCGGAATTCAATATTCAATCGGGACTTAACCCTTTTTCACCATATCAAGCATATATTAAATTTCACATTATAGCATTCAAGTAATGTACATCAATATAAATCATATTCCATACAACACAACATTCAGTTAAACATATTTACATGCCCGATTAAGTTACACGAACTTACCTCGACACTTGTTCGCATTAGAAATCTACAAATTCGAAACCTTTTCTTTTCCTCGATCTAATCTCAATTAGTGTTGTCTGGATCTATATAAATAAGTTTAAAAATAAATTTCACACATTTCATATTTAAATGGACTCAATTTATGTCTTGGACAAAATTACAATTTTGCCTCTAACTTTTTCATAAATTTTGATTTTGTCCCTAGGCTCAGAAAATGAAACTTGAGAAATTTACTCCCTATTCCAAGCCTAACCAAAATCCCATTACAAATTTTACATCACATATATTCATAAAAATTTAGAATTTTTCTTCAATTTCACAAGTTTGCATTTTAGCCCCTAAACCATGTTTCTATCAAAAATCACTTTGTAAAAGTTGTTTATCTATCTACAACCTTTTATTTTCTACCATAAATTTCTAATTTTCAGCATATACATCTTTGACCCTTTTTCATACTTTGATAATTTTTCAAATTAATCCCTCAAATAGAGAGATTAAGCTATCCTGGTTTCAAAAATATCAAAATTACTAAAAATGGGATAAGAAAACTTACGCAATTAAGCCTTGAAAGTTTCCCCTCTCTCTCCTAGGGTTTCCATAGAATTTTAGGTTGAAGATGACCAAAAATAAGATGATATTTTCTTTTCATCTGTTAATTAATTAAGTATTTTTGAAATTTTCAATTTCGTCCTTCCCTTTTTTTATATATTCCATGGATGAGTCATCAAAAAAAATCTACATACTTCTTTAATGATCTAATTACTATATAAGGACCTCTAGATTTGAATTCTATAACTATTTAATCCTTAGAGATACTAGAATTCAACTTTCGCATTTTATGCTATTTAGTCCCTCTCGTAATTAAACACTTAATCGATAAAATTTTCATATCAACATTTTTCACATGACATGCCTATTATAATATGAACCATATAATGAAATAAAAATAAACCTTATTTTTGGATCGAATTTGTGGTCTCGAAACTACTGTTCTGATTTCACTGAAAAATAGGCTACTACAGCTCATGTAAGCCATGTAACAGGAAGCTTATCCGGGCTATATAACGTGAAGCTCATAAGAGCCATTATCAATAAGCTCATGTGAACTAATAACAGGTAGCTCTGAAGAGCCATTAACGGGAAGCTTCGGATAGCCATATATCGGGAAGTTCAAGCGAGCCATATCGAGAAGCTCCGAAAAGCCATTAATCAGGAAGCTCACAAAGAGCCTTTAATTGGGAAGCTCACGAAGAGCCTTATATCGAGATGCTCATAAAAGCTGCGGTGTGTCCACAACACATGCAAGATCACAGCCGATCGTGATGCTCCGAAGAGCTATTAATGAGAAGCTTGAGAGGGCTAATAAAGGGACGCTCTTTCGAGCTATGGTGTGTCCGCAACATATGCAGGACCACAACCAATACGGGAACCCTGTATCCAATTGAATTTCATTTATTCAAACGGAACTTAATATTTATCGGGCATTATCGGATATGTAATCAATTTTATGTACATGACAATTTCACAATTCATATATATATATATATATATATATATATATATATATATATATAATGATCAATACAAATATATAAATATACACAATTTAGTTACACGAACTTACCTTGACAATGTTCGTGAACTTGTACGTTACTAATCCGTTACTTTTTCTTTACCTCTATCTAGCTCCGTATTTGATCTATTCGGATCTATACGAGTGAATTTAGCTCAATTTAATACAATTCCTATTCAATTCATTTCAATTCACATCTTAGGCAAAATTACTATTTTGCCCCTATATTTTTAATTAATGATGATTTCGTCCCTAGGCTCGGAAAATGAAATTTATGCAATTTAATCCTTATTCCAAGCCTAGCTAATTTTTACATGTAACATTTGCAGCCCATATAATTCATAAAATTCAAAATTTTTCCTTGAAGTTTGCATCTTTTAAATTTAGCCCCTAAACCACAATTTCATCAAAATTCACTTTACAAAAGTTGTTTATCTATCAACAACCTTTCATTTTCTACCATAAATTTCATAATTCATACATACTCATCCATGAAAAAACCCTAGTACTTTGATAAATTTGCAAATTAATCCCCGAGATAGCTAAATTAAGGTATTACGATCTTGAAAACATAAAAATTATTAAAAACGGGACTTGAATACTCACCTAATTGAACCAAAATAACTTGCTATCTTCAAGCTCTTCTAAACTAGGGTTTCCATGAGGAAAAATGATGAAAATGATGATATTTTCTTATTTTATTAATGTATCATCTTTTCATCTTTACTTTCCAGTTTCATCTTTTTCTTTAATTAAATTTCCATGGATGAATCATTATACTTATCTACTAACTCTACTTAATGGTATAATTTCCGTATAAGGACCTCAAATTTTGAATTTCATAGCTATTTGATTCTTTTAGCTACTAGAATTCAACTTTTGCATTTTATGCAATTTGGTCCTTTTCTCTATTAAGCATGAAATCAGTAAAATTTTCTTAATGAAATTTCTATACGATATTTCTATCATAATGTAAATCATGAAATAATATTAAAATAATTTTTCTTACGGACTCAGATTTGTGGTCCCGAAACCACTATTCTGATTTCACTGAAAACGGACTGTTACAGGTCAACTTTGTTAGAGAGTGATCCAACATCTTTTTTTAATATTATTGAGTTTGATTACTCTTTAAAAGTTACAAGCAAGAAAATCTTAACTTTTTTCTTTACCTCTTAGAGTTGTTTATTTTTATTGTGAGTGAATAACAGTGAGACTTGATTTTACTTGATAAATTTTCTATTTGAGTGTCTTTACTTTCAAATTCTTAAAATGGTTCACACTCATAGTATGGAAGAGGAGAATGATAAACATTGGGCAAAGCATAGGTGTTGAATTTGTAAAAAATACTTGCATGAATATGTTGTCCCTAATGCCACTCAATCTTTTATTGTTCTTAGGTTTGTCAAAAACAACATTGGTACAGAAGACATAACGAGCTCTGTGAGCTTAAACAACTTTCGAATGAGCATAAAAAAATGTTTGGTGATAAGAGGGATCACCAAGACTTTAAATGCCAACAAGCAAATGAAAGTATGATTGATCTCTTGCCTATTGTGAAATGACATTGGTGTGGTTCAAAAGATCATGAGGGTTTCCGATGTCTAATTCACTATTCAACCAATGATGAAAGCTTCGAAGAAGAAGATATGTATGACACCAGCCTATTGAGGAG
Source organism: Gossypium arboreum (assembly GCF_025698485.1). Classification (NCBI taxonomy): domain Eukaryota; kingdom Viridiplantae; phylum Streptophyta; class Magnoliopsida; order Malvales; family Malvaceae; genus Gossypium; species Gossypium arboreum. The sequence continues at coordinate 45,584,174 of NC_069070.1, read as the reverse complement.
TTTTCTTTTAGTGCTACCATTGACGATAATTATATGAATGAGCAAGAAACTTCGAGTGGCATAGTTTATAAAGATCGTAAGTGTGATTTTGTGTTTATTGTTGAGTCTAGTTATAGTATTGCACCTTATTCCAAAGTTGATATCAAAGAAGTTGATAATAATAGTGAGAACTGTGATGATAGTAACAGTGCACTTTGTGAACTAGAAAAAGTTGATATTGAGAATTGTTTCTCATAGTATATGAATTTGGACAAGTTAGACATTTACTTTCCTCCTAAAAAGTTGAATTCTAATGAATTTAATGTTCAAAATTTTTGTGAGGGGTTTAAGGGAAATGATGATGGTTCATGTAAAAAGATTGAGAGAAAATAGACCATAAGCGATAAAAGTCAATTTGATTGTCCAACTTTGGTGAGTGAAAATTCTTATAAGGTAAAATTATAGTATTCAATTCACATTGAAAAAGAGAAGAAAGAAAGAGCCTATACAATAAAGATGAATGATTATGTTTTCACTAACCTTAACTTGAATTTGTCTAGTGAACTTGCTTCTTTCTTTTAGGAATTTGTTGATCCTTTGAGAGGAGCTCAATTAACTCATTCCACCTATGATAAAATATTTTTTTATTCGACCAAAGACAATATTCGAGGAGAAGGGGAATGATATATGTACGAATGGGGTGAAATTTATTAAAATCAATTCAACCAAGCTGCCAATTTTCAAGTTTGGAAGATTATTCAAATTGTGATGAATTTTTGGACAGGATCCAAGCATATCTAGGCTAAGATATCTGCGTAGTGTTCAAATAACTATCTCTTATCGTCAAAAAGCACTTTGAATCACTCAATTTCGAATCCGGGAGCTCAAGTTATGATCATTTTACTGAAGACTGCGCAAGCAAATTTTTTTTACAAGATTATTACAAAAAATTATGAGTTTCGCACTTTAATTCTATTTTAACTCATATTGTATTCTAGTTTAAAGCCTAATTTTGATTATATATGAGCTCAATATTCTATTAGATTTTATTATTTTGTTATTTATTTATTTCAAATTTTAGGATATTTTTAAGTATTTAAAATTGTTTAGAAGTTTTATATTTCTTAGTCAATAAGAAAATTTAGTTATACTAAAACTACTTCGGTTTAGATTAGTTAGAGTTTCATTATACTTGAAAGTTTTACTTGGATGTAATTAGCTAGCCCATATTAAGATCTCTTTATTATTCATTAAAGGCATTGATTCATTCATTAATAAAATTTTCAACTCTTGTAGTTAATTTATTTCGTGCAAGATTGTTTTTGTAATTTTTGAAGTGATTCTTCTTCATGATTTTCTTCAATGAGTTATGGGAATCTAATTTTCATCCTTCAATTTGTCAAAATTATTTCTTGAAGGGTTTATTAGAGCCATTAATTGAATTTGTTGGGGTTTATATCTTAAAGGGTTTATATTTTTCATCCATATACATTATCTTATTCAATCCATCTTCCAGCTTTTAATTTATGTTTTCTTTATTTGTCTATGTTTTGAATCTTTATTTTTTATTCTTGAATTTATTCTTTTAGTTGTTTGCGTTTTTTTTAAATATATTTGTTCTTCTTTTAGGTTAATTTTAATTTTTTTTAAGTCAAACAATTTAAATACAATTTTGATCCATTGTTCCCTATCATTAGCATTAGAGGATACTCTAGAGTTGAAACTTCAATGCCTTTTAACCCTTCCTCTTCCTTTTTGCAGATTTTTTCATCCCATCTACGAGCTACTAACCCAACTTGCTAAAACCAACATCTAACAATTATTAAATTTTTGTTATAATATTCAAAGTATATCACTTATAATCTAATAACGCATGTAGTTTTCTACTTTCGTTTCAATAAGTACGATAAACATATTATTATTATCATTTTAAACTAAAAAGTACAATTATTTTATTAATAATATTTATTAAAACATGTTAAAAATTACTTTATATATCTAAAGTAAAAATGTTAATAAGACAATTATGAACTTAAAATAAATAAAAATAAATAAGACAATTATGAACTTAAAATAAATAAAATATTTTTTCATCTAATAAGAAGGTTTATTAATATGAATATTAGAAGTATAACGCATATATATAATCTAATAATGCATGTAGTCTTCTCCTCCATGTTTCTAAATATCATAAAATATTATTAATATAATGTTCAAACTAAAAAATAATTATAATGATTCTATTAACAACTAATTAACATATAAAAAGTACTGTAAATATGACTATCGAAACAAAAATATTATTTGTTAAGGCAGTGTCCATTGTTTGTCATTGCTCGGATTATAAACTTCTCATGTTTAGTGTTACAAATTTTAATGTAAGTGACGAATTGAATCTGAAAAGTGTTAAATGTTGTAATCACTTAGAGTATGAATTATTAATATAGTGAATTATTTATTTGGACAAAGTCCTAAAAAAATTGAAGTGCGTAAACATATCAATTAATCATTATTTTCTTGCTTTGTTCATTACCAGTGCTTGAAGCGATGCGAGCATTACTCGAATTTGCCTGCAAATGTAGAACTTTCATTATTTATCACCTACAACATATAGATTATTCATTTTAAAACTAAAAAAGAACATTTTTTTTTGAAACAAATAATCAGATTGGGCTTATATAAATAAAACAAACAAAAGTCCACTTGAAATTAATGCCGGACATAACCCCTGGCCCAATAAAACCTTGACTGGAAAAGACAAAAAAACTAGCTTAAAAAACTAATAAAGAAAACTCTAGAACATCAATTAAATTCTACCGTCCTATTTGCCCAATCAAATACTTTGATGCCGGCCATTTCCATCTTTTCTTTCAATTCAGACTTAATGGCAATACCATTTTCCAAGGGAAGCTTTAAACCACCGATACTTTTGATCTGCCAATTTAGACTTCCCCCTTTCTTCCTTCTTCCTTCTTCCTTCTCCCCCCTTCTTCAATCCGGTTCTCTTTCGTAGTCGGTATTCCTCTGATTTTCGGCATACGTTGGAACGCTTTCAACCGGGTACATTTCTTCTTTTCTTCTTAATGATTCTGTTGCAAGTGTGTGTGCTAGACCATTCGCTGATCTTGGAGTATATTATTCAAACCTTACTCTGCTAGGTCTGGACTGTAGTTGTTGAATATCATGAATATAGACCCCTATTTGCGATTTATCTTCCCCTTTCACCTTGCATTTCTTTATTACCGATAAAGAGTCGCCTTCAATAATGATTTCCTTCTTTTGCATGTCGAGTGCTATTTGGGTCGCTTTTCTACAAGTGAGTGCTTCGGCTGGGAAGGCGGAAAGAACTCTGTAGTGAATCTCTGTGCATGTTACGAGGACAAAACCTTCGCTATTTCTGACTACTATCCCGAAAGCCGATTGTCAGATGCGCTCATTATATGCTCCGTCAAAGTTTATTTTTACTATTTGACCAGGTGGGTGTTTGCATTTAGTATTCTCCTTTGAAACTATGGAAGTAGTGCTCTCCAAACCATCCACTTCTTTTAAGTATCTATGTACAAAGCATACAATTTCCTTACCAGATCTATTTGTTTTATCATGTACTTGAGCATTTCTCTCCCCCCATATGGCACATAACGTACAACAAAACAGTCTGCAAAGGGAGGTTGGCTGGTCAACGAGGATCCTGGTAGGCCACAGTTCGAACTCTAAATTTATTTCCTGTAAAAAGTTAACAGCCGATAATGATCCCCATACTGCCTTTGATACAGGACAATCCCAAAAGAGGTGGTCCGTTGTTTCTGCTCCTTCACCACAACAAGGACATGTTGGACTATTTACTAGTTTCCTACAAGACATATTTACCCGAGTAGGCAAATAGTTCCAAGAAATTTTCCAGCATGTAATTATAATTTTTTTTTTTGGTAGATCTAGGCTCCATAGTTTTTTGTAGAAAGCTTTGTAGTCAGGATGTAAAGCATAAATTCTAGGTTCCATACTTTGTAATAGTTTATAGGCGCTTCAAACTGAGGATTTGCAGCTCTAAACCCTAAAATCAGCGTGAGGTTCTTTTATCAATAGGATGCAGAGAATCTTTTCGGCCGCTTCTTCTGGGAAGGTATTGACAATCAGCTCTCTATTACATTTCCTTTCGTAATTACAGATTAGCTTCGCAACTTAATAATCACGCAAATTGACATTAATTGAAGATAATCTAAAATTACTATAATCTGGGATCAACGCATCATTATAAACTGAAATGTTCGTACCAGTACCTACCTTCACCTTTTGTTGCCCATAAACTTCGCCATACATGGGAGCTATTATTTCTTAAACTCGATTTAAGAAAATCAACTTCCGAAAAATATTTCGCTTTAAAAGCTTACGTTACTAATGAGTTTGGGTTATCTAAGATCCTCTAGCCTTGTTCAGCTAAGAGAGCTATATCGAACTGAGCCATGTTTCTGAACCCCATTCCACCTTCTTCTTTTGAGCGACACAAATGCTTCCATTGACACCAGTGAATACCTCTTTTCCCAAAGCCTTTTTGCCACCAAAATTTTGCTAAAACATTCTCGATTTCACCACATAATGAATTTGGTAGGAAGAAGCAAGACATAGTATAGGTTGGAATTGCCTGGAGAACTGCTTTAATAAAAACCTCCTTTCCCCCTTGCGATAATAACCTAGTACTCAACCTTCAATACGCATAGAGACCCTTTTAAGTTTTGAAAAGACTTGTTTTTCCTTCTCCAAACCACATTAGGAAGCCCTTTTCAGGATTAGTTGAGCTTCTGACTCCCAACAAGGATGAAATTTCTTCTTTTTTATCTTCACTAGTGTTTGAGCTGTAAAAAATCGTTGACTTGTTAAAATTCACGCATTGGCCTGAGCGTATTTCATATTTTCCAAATATATCTTTCAATATCATTGCTCCCCTATCCGTTGCTTCCCCAAATAAAATGTAATCGTCTATGAACAGTAAATGAGAAATCTCTGGCCCTCTTCTACTTACCTTCGCACCTTTTAACAAACCCTCCCCCATAGCTATTCTCATCAGTGCTGAAAGTCCCCATAAAGGTTAAAAGATTCTTCCATTCATTCCATTTATATTAACTGTATAGGAAGCAGTAAAGATGCATTTCATGATCAAACCCACCCAATCTCTTGAGAATCTCATCTGTAGCATAACTTTCTCTATGAAGACCCATTCAACTCTATCATAAGTTTTACTCATATCTAGCTTAACTGCCATATAACCCTTTTTTCCCTTGCGCTTTTGCCAAAACGTATGTAAGTTTTCATATGCTAACAGCACATTGTCAGAAATAAGTCGCTGCGCTTTGTACACTGTCTATACAACTACCAATGACTTTATGGAGGCAGTTTGCTATTGCTTTTGCCACGATTTTGTAAATAACCGTGCATAAGTTTATAGGCCCGAAACTAGTCACTTTAGTTGGGCTGGACACTTTTGGGATGAGCATTATATTTGTCATATTAAGGGACTCAAAATTCTTATCACTATTTAGTATATCTAAATAGAAAGATTCAAGATCCTTACCAACTATATGCTAGTATTTATGAAGAAATAGAGCTGGGAAGCCATCAGGTCCTGGGGCTTTAGTGGGCCTCATGCCTTTCAAACCTCTTTGGATTTCTTCTGCTAAAAAAGGAGATGATAGAGTAGTGTTTTGCTCATAGGAAATTTTATTAACAATGCCCCTTAAACAATAAGATGGATCTTCAGCTCCACTTGACATAAAAAGTCTCTCAAAAAATAAAGTAGCTTCCCACAAATCTCTGAACCGTCAGTAATTTCCTTTCAATCAATCACTTCCAACCTTAAAATTGTATTGATTCATCTCTGGCCTGAGGCACATTTATTAAAAAAGACTGTATTTTTATCTCCAAGTCGAAGCCAATTTGCTCTTGCCCTTTGTTCTTAGTACATTTCATCTTTATCGATCTCCATATTTAGATTGATTTTTGTATCAATGATCTCTGCCATTGTTTCGTCATCCCTTTCTCTCTCTAGGAGTATTTCAAGATCCTTTGTTAACTTTTTTTTTAGTCCCTCTTTCGTTTTCCTGAGAGTACTCGCCCAACTCTTCAATTGTGATTGTAATCTTTCAAGTTTCTCTACTAATGTGCCTGTATATGAATACCATATGCCCTTAATTTCTTTTTCAAGAGTTTCCTTCATAGTCCACCATGCCTCAAACCTTAAAACTCTAAACCTTAAATCTTAAATCCCCATATACTATCCAAGAGAGATTTTGATCTTGACCTAACTTTCTGAGCATGAACCACGAAAGATTCTTATTATTCAAATAAGGTGAACCATAAAACCCCGTAAACCTCCATTCTTCTTTAACACCACCCTTCTTTATCATTACATCGATATGCCATTTGGAAAAACTTTTTAAAGTGACCGAAATATCTTTTTTCCATGCTAGAGACAGGCCACCCTTAGAACCCTCCGCTTCAAAATCGATTCCAAAATCGATTCCATTCGTAAAACCACAGCTTCTCCTAACTTTCTCCATACATTTTTTTTGTCAATTTTCGTCTCCTTTAAGAAGACAATGTTGGGATTATGCTGCTTTAACAAGTATCGCACTCTCTGTTTTGCCCGTAGACTCCCCAATCCACGGACATTCCAACATACGCTTTTCATTGTGCCAGGTCGGCTTTCCATTTGGTAGCCGTCGATCCATAATTATTAGGGACAATATTTTGTTCCAAATTTTCACTCATTTCCTCCATGTGAGCTCCTTTATGATCCGCTATATCCTCTTATTTTAACCTTTTTACTCCATCTTCATGTGATTCGCCTATGTTGTTTTTTCCCTCCTCGATTTATGGAAATTTCCTCTTCCCCATGATACTTTCATTGTTTTGAAATTTTGGCACATTTGCTGGAACCATTCTTTTCCAGCTAGACTTCTTTTTTATTGTAGAGCAGTTCCCCATCACGCTCTTACTTTCAATTGATATTGTTGTCTTCATCATTCCAGGATCTACTGCCTTATTTTTTAATAGTTCCTCCAAACCTAGCACTTGTAGTCCGTCTTGATGCTTTCCTAGCATATTATTCCCTTCTGCTGTGTTTCGTCCAAGCCCAGCAACTATAGGCTGTTCTATGTATTTAGTATAAGAACTTTGAGAACCCATCTTTAATGAAAAAGCATTTAACTTCATACTCTCTTTTCCAACCAGCTTTGATTCTGCTTTTAAAGCCACAGAGAATGGTGGATCATCTCTGACTTTATTTTTTTCTGCAGGGCTTAACTCAATGCAATCATTAATACCATGCCCCCATTCTTCCACAACCAAAGCAGAAATCGGTAACTTCTCATATTTGAAGGAGATCCATGATTTAGAATTGCTATCACTAGAAACAAAGATGCCTCTAAGTAAGGGTTTTTGTACATCCAAATTAATTCTTAATCGACATACCTCTCCAATAATTTCAGATCTAATAACCCCTCCGAAAGTAACACCAATGGCATGCAATAGATCTTTCTTATCAAATTCTGGAAGGCACGACCCTAATATGATCTAGAACGGTGACGAGTTGAGTCGGATCTGACTTATTTCAACCGATTTACTTAATCGATCGAAAAGAATAAGGTGCTTACGAAACAACCACGGTCGTCCCTCCATTACTGTCTCCAGATCTTCTTCTAGATCAAAAATAATTAGGAAGAGATTTTGGCCTGCCAACTGGATCTCAAATCTTTTCATTGTCTTTCATATGCTCTTCATCTGTGCCTTAAAGCTCTTTGTATTGTAGGGTTTTTTTGTCCAAATAGAGCATATAAGAGTAGGTTTAACATTCGATTCCACCAATGAACTTTTAACTGATAATTGAATAAACTCTTCCATCAACAAGGAGATCTCGTCGTTCCTCTCTCTGGTATCGCCACCACTCTTCTCCATCCCAAGTTACAACAGTTGTTTTCTCTAAGACTATGAAAAGTACTCTTGATTTTCAGAGAGAATAAAAATATTAAAAAAGGGAACATTATTTAATGCATGTTAAAATAACTAATTTATTAATATCGATTTTTCAATAAAAATTGAAAGGTAAAAAAGTACGGCCGGTGTGCAACCAATTCAATTTTTAAAGATCATAGAAATACAATTTTTAAAATATTTTATATATTTCATTTATCTATCAATAATAGTTATTCACATTAATTATAAAAATAAAAATAGTAAAATATGTGATAAAAAAACTAGTTAAAAAATTAATTAAATGCGTATAAATTTGTTGAATAATTATACTAAAGCACAATATTGTGATTAAAGTGATTTGACGTAGGGTATTTGGGAGAGTATATTCCAGAGCTTATTCGCATATGCCTGGAATTAAACCTTTTGGAAGCATATTCGTCAAATGCAGCATCCAATAATCAACCCAACAACCAGCAAATATATTAATAATTGAACCATCAATCTGTTTCATCATCATCATACTTATATAACATGTTGATTCTTCTTCTATCTCTGTTTATTTTAATTAACAAATGAAATTAATTAGTGATATTATTGGTGATAACCAAGTGCGTCCACATAATTTAATTTTCATTATATTTTTATATTACGTAATTGTCAAGAAATAAATAAGCTTGAAGTGGGCTTACGTTCACAAAAACTGCTAAATCCCTCCTTGTGGTTAATTTCGTCTGCATTAATAAGAAAATCCACTCGTTTTCACTACTTTTTCTTTTCTTCTCCTCACTAATTTATAGGGACATTGAGTTATTAAATTGCTTTGACATGTGGACTTCACTAATCATCATATTGGAATTTCTTTAATTTGGGTTTTGTGATTATAAAAAGCTATTTTTATGAAAAAAGAAAGAGCCAACTAGCCGTGTCGTGAAGAAATTCTTTTGCTTACGAATCTGGCTATTATAAATGAGTTGATTATTTTTTGCAACCCAACCCTATACTTAGGTGAGCATGAGTATACTTGCTATTCACACAAATAATCAAACACTTGGGCAGCCTAATTCAACACAATAAAAGTTTAGCTTACTTGATTCTTGCATATACTTTTTAAAAATAACATACGCTTATAATTCCATATCTAACTTTCTTTGTACCAAAGAAAACATATTAACAGAGTTCGCCTCCTATTCATTTCCCCTGCTTCTGATATTGCAGCTCCTTGGTCAGGCAATGGAAGGTGTTTTAAAGGGTTAAAAACGTTGGCTTAGATAGCGAAAGAAAGTTGCTTGGAACTGCTCCAATTGTGCAAAACATTACCAAAAACGTCATAGAATTTAATGCTAACTTCAGTAGGAGTCATTTCCACTGACATGAAACCTTGTCCATCATGATAAAATTTCAGTTCTTGTGGATTCCACCAACTCACGTCTCCCCTCCATGCCTTTGATCCCCCTCCACTTGTCATGAATTGGGTTCCACTACATTGTTTTGGGGACCATAATCAACCATTTTAGTCACTACCCTTTTTCCAAATTTTAAGTTACAAAAAGATATACCTGTCACTGCTGCTTATGTGCTGTAAGCAATGGTCATGCCCATTAATATAAAGATCAACGTCGTATGTCTGAAGAAGTGGAAGGAGATGAATGTTAAGCTCCTTAGTGTTCCCATGGTGTCCTGCACTCTTGATTGCATGGTGACCTACTACTATCTTCCACTTTGCTCTGGATTCTCCTATTGCCGATTCCACTTCCTATACATCAATATTGCCACCCACATTTCTAACATCTGAATCCGAAACATATTCGAATACGAGAATTTTAAAAGAAAAAGTACCATCAAGAGATTGTTAAGGTATTTCTCTCTGGGTAATATGGTTTTCCAGTCATAAACATGATCTTCTGGGTCAGAGAAGTATTTGGTCACGAATGGAGTAGTGTCCACAAAGAAAAATTCTGCTATTTCTGCCAACAATAATGAGAGCCAAAAAGAAAATTAAAATATGTTAAAAAGAAAAAAAGGTTAATAAAATTAGATATTTGGGTTAATTACCAGGTCCAGCATTGAGGACAAAAGATCTCAAACAAAGCCATCTGCTATCCATCTTTGTAAGGATGGGACTTAATTGAGCCTCAGCGTTGCCCCTATAATCATGATTACCCAACACTACCACCAAAATAAATAAATTAAATTCCCATTTTAGAATTAGTATTTAAAAATCGATTGCATGGGGTTGAAGATTCGTACCATTGTACCATTGTTTTTGCAAGCTGGGAGCTGTATAAATATCAGTGAAGGATTGATGGAACAATGGATCGTCAACGGCGGTCAAACCATTGTCGTAAAAATTATCGCCGGTTGAGATTATGAAGTCGATATCTAATTGCTCTCCGATTTTTCCCATCTGAGCCATTAAATTTTTATCATTAAATTAAAAATCAATGTTTTATCGATATATCTTATGGTTTTTATATAAAAATAAAATTGCTTTGAGTAATTTGTAATAATGGTTTACTACCTATTTTGGATCTTATACTATACAAAAATTATCAAATTGGTACTTAAAGAATTTTTTTGTCATTTTAGCCCGTATACTTTCTTTCCATTTATCCGTTACTGTTTCAAAAAGCACTAAGTAAACCAATGAAGTGATACCACTGTGATGAAAAAAATTCAAAATAATATCATAAATTCAAAAAAAATCATAAAATCCAAAAGACAAAAAAAAAAAAAAGCTTAAAAATCCTAAAACTAAAGATTCATTAATTAATTTTAAAATTATAAAAATAAATTTCATAAAATTTAAAAAAATAATCTAAAAAACCTAAAATTCCAAAAAAAAAGTAAAATTGGACATCTAGAATTTATTTTGAAATTGTTATCTTTTTGGAAATATATAAATATATAAAATTATTTTTAAAATACACATCTAGATTCAAACTGGAAAAATGCATGTCTAAGGTTAAATCTAAAATGCATTTTTTTAATTGAAATTTAAAAAAAATGTAGGTTTGTTTAGAATTTTAGGTGTTTTTAGAAAGTTTTAAAATTTTATTTGTAAGGTTTTTGCACTTTAGGTTTGATTCGCTTAGGTACTTTTCTTAATAGAAATTGTGAATGGTGTAACAAAATAAACATAAACGGAAAAAATTACAAAGGCTAAAGTGATCCAATTTATGTATAATATGGGAGGTACTAAACCTAAAATAATGTAAAGAAGAATTGTTAGGTGAAAATATTTTTACAAGGGAAATGGGATATAGGAATTTATTTAACACCAAATTTGTATTGAGTGATAATAAAGTTTTTTTAAAATTTTTTGGTTCCAATACGTGTATAGTTAGGATTGTGATTTTGGATAGGTGTAGAGATGTGATTGGTTGGAAACGGCCAAAAGTGAAACAGGAATTTTCTAGTCCAAACTATATGAAACCCAATCAACGTGTGAGAGACTTACGAAACTGGCTAACTTTGTCCATTCCCCTCACTGTTCTCACTTGAGGAATATTAAACTGTAAAAAGAAGAAAAGAAAAAGAATCTGGGATTTTATTTGGAATTATACCATTCCAAAAGTTTTTTAAAATGATTAGACTGTAAAAACAATGTTCATTGGCATCTTCATTTTATTCTATTGGACTTTAGTAGATAGTTTTGTTGGATATAAAATTTTAAGACGAGTGATGATGGAATTCCTAAAAAGCTTCGGACCAAAATGATTTTCTTCTTAATAACAACCAGAAAGAAAGAGGAGAACGTTACTTGCGTTTTCATAAAACATTTAATGACAACTTTTAAGAAAGTAGAAAAGCAAAAGACCTGAAAAGCAACTTGAGATTGGTTATAGTGTCCTCTCCTTCCCCAGTCTCCGACCACCAGGAAGCTCAGAGACCCATCTGGTTTGCCTGCGTGTTCAAACCGCTCAAGCTCTGCCACACACGATATTACAAACAACCCAACAACCAACGTCCACGACACGAGCCTTTGGTTCATAGCTTTTTTGGTTGGAACAACCATATTTATGTGAAATGAGGTGAGAGTAGGGAGGCAAGGCAAGGTAGAAAATGAAATGAAGAGTCCTTCTATCCACGCTATTTGTAACCAGTTGGAGCATATAATATGTTTTTACGAGTGTAGGATTAAAAATCATTTTAAAAGTCCCACGAAAATTCCTTAGAATGACGTAAGGCTATAAGATTGACTGAATGAAAGCATACATTAATAAGAAAGAACCAATAACCCACCAAACCTTATGGCCCAAACTGGTCTTAAATCCACCAATTAAGTTAGCTCTGCCTTCATCCTACTCTTTTAACTTTACCTCAAATCTGCTATTAGCTGTTGTGTGTTCTCTATTTCATGCTTATATTTATTGATTAAATTGCCTGGAATTTTGTGAAAAATAATAAATTTACATAATTAAAATTTTAAAATTCAAAAAAAAAAATCTAAAGGTTAAATCCAATAGCAAATTATCTTCTAACTTATCCATATGTTTGGTAGGTTTGACAATTAGTTAGTTGGTAAAACATCAAGGAATAGGATACGTTTAATTTTGTGGTCTCTCATGAATCATGACTTCGTTTTTCCTAGTACCTCTATGCAATCACACACAGTGAACCAGTGACCATTTATAACACAGCAACAAGAAGCATATGGCTGGTGGCATCGGAAAATATGTCGACTCCTGTGGCCTCACTTCACGTGCCTTTCCCACAAACTAAAACCCTTTCCCAGTTGAATGGCTATTGAATTTGATGATGCAATTATGTCCACTCCTAGGGCCTTACTTTACACTGCTGTTATATAACCCATGAATGTTGATGTTTTTTGGGGTTCAAAATTTTAATCCCTATTTTATTATCATCCCAAGTTAGTGAAGGTATGTAATGGATTTGACTTTAAATAAGATTTTGTTTGAGTGATTACAATATTATATATTTAATTAAATTATTATCGAAATAAAATATATAAACCAATTATATAAATATTAGATTATGGTACATCCACGTAATATGTTTATTAAAATTAACATGGAACTCAAATATTATTTTAATTGAAATGGTAAATTTAAAAATTTTGATGTTATGATAAATAGGATTCAAATCTTGATCATAAATATGTATATATTTAAAATTTTATATAAAAATACTTTCAATTTAATATTTATTACTTGATTAAAATAAAAAAATTCTAATAATTTATTACTTTATTACAATCTTTACATGAAGTATAGGTATATTGTTACCATCAGAAGTATTTAATTATATATATATATATTCCTTTCAAGCTAGCATCATATCAAATAAAGTTTTGAAAAGAAATAAAGCACGGGCAAAAACATCTTCCTTTTTTATTCCACTTCCAGAAAAGAAAAGAAAAAGATTCTTTATTAACTTCCTCTTTTATTGTTTTAATCTGAAAAGAAAATACCAGGCTTGATGGTTCTCAAAACAACAGAATTAACTTGCACAAAATAAATTAAAATAATAAAATAATGCAATATAAAAATATGGAGAAATTCACTTCCAAGCATATTCATAATTTTTAATTAATTCAATATTTTGATTTAAAATATTATTTATATTAATATATATTAAATGGTTAAATTTTTTAAATAAAATAATAATTAAAATTTTTAATCTATGTCAAACTTTCTTAATCTATATGATTAGAGTATAAAATATAACGCTTAAATTGTTAAACCATTTAAATGTTAGATCCCTCTCATAAATATAATGTATCAAAATTTAATAATATATAATTCTACCAAGCGTCAACGAACCAGGTAATGATTGTTTAATTTTATTTTATTTTAATAATGAGTAGATGATATTATTGATGCCCATACAAGGATCATCCTAACTCTTTACTGCTGGGCAAACAAATTTGTCTTTAATATATTTATGTTGATAACTAAGTCTTCTATCAATTTCATGCATTTTGATTTGTGGTCCTATGAAACCATCAACTAACATTTTTGAAGGAGACCATCTGTTGGGAATTTCGACGAATTTTCCTATTTCTTTGTCATATACTCTCTTCATCTTCTTCTTCTTCTTTTTTGGTAAATGGTTTAATTATTTTTCAATTCCTGTACTTTTTGAAATTTTGGATTTCAATCTATCTACTTGTGTTTAATTTCAAAATTTTATTTATCAACATTGTTAATTCACTTATTTAAGATTTGAATATGTGTAATTAATTGAATTTTAATTTTAAATAAAATCTTTTGATTTAAAATCAACAAAAGTCCTTGTCAATTGAATTATAAAGTCTACATTATTAAAATTAAACTAAAAGTTAAATTTCAAAAATTCAAAGTGAAGACATAATTAAATTGAAAATAAAGAAGGAAAGAGATAAAAGAATTGAACAGTGGTGTTTGGTTTTTTCCTTTCTAAAATATTATAGATTTATTGTTATAAATTTATATGAGGACAAAGTTTTTATTTTATTGTTAAATAATAATCTATTTTAATTTTGCATTTCTTCCTTTGCACTTTATACGAATTAATGGAATTTTTGTATACGTTACAAATAAAAATTTACAAATGTATTGCATCCCATTTGTTATTTCTAACTAAGAGTAATCATCTAAAGTTTTGGTTTAATTATAACATAATTTTTATTTCTTCTACTTTAATTTAATATAAAATTGATTTATTATTATCAATGTTATAGCTTAGCTAATGAGACCTTGGCTTAATTGATGAAGACGGAGGCCTTGGGTCTTGAGTAGTTAGGTTCGAAATTTAATTTTTATGTGCAATTATATGTGTAGGTCTTCAGGTGCGATTATCATAAGTGAGTTTTAATCTAATTAGTCTAGATAGTTTGATTCTACAATATGATTATTCAGATAGTTTATTTGTAACATTTTGATGATTGTAATTGTTTGAATCTATATGTGTACTTTAATTGTATTGTACTTGAAAAACTTTTAAGTTTTTTAATTGGTTGATTTGAAATTTTAACCTAATAAAATTTATAATCAAATTATAAAAACTAAAAAATTATAATTGAATTCCCAAATTAAATTAATATTATATAAAGATGAAAATGTAAATTTTCAAAGGGAAAGTTATATGTTATGAGCCAAAATTCTAATAAATCGCAAAAAATAACAAACAAAAAAATGTTTATGTATATAAACAACAAATTGCCACTTGCTCACAACTACGGCAGAGATTCAACTTGTTTTCACCCCTTTCTTGTTAATTTCACATATCAACATCAACATGTAACCTTTAACTTATATACCAGACTTGGAAAATTCTTGGGGGTAGCATAATGCAAGAACATGAGGTACTGTTTTCTGTTTTTGTTTGATAATTCAATTCAATGCAAAAAAGCGAAAAGGACATGATGAATGAAGATCACATGGATGGAAAAAGACTATATAATACTAACAATAAGAGGTTGCAGAGCATATTATTATCCTATCCATTTCCATTGGAGACTTCCTTTGAAAAATCTTGTGCAATGTGCATGAAACACACAGCTCTCATCTCTTTCACCACTTATCCAAATCTTGAGGAGCTCCAATTTGCCCCCAACCACCCCACAAATAATCCCAATAAGTACTAAAAATATTGAGCAATGATACGAGGCTACTCATCAACTACTGCAATTATTATTCAACACTACATATTATATTATATAATATGGAGCAATTTGCAGATTGCCCATCCCTATTCCAAATAATTTTATCCAAATAAGGCCGGGCTAGTTGGCTTTTATCATATGCATATGCCCTTTAGGGGATGATGATGATTCCCACTTTGGAATTTAGTTCTGCAAGTTTATTGCAGAATGCAGATTTTTAATTAGGAAATTTCCAGTTCTGCAAAACCCTCATAAAAGAAAAGAGCATTATAGAAGGGCCATGTTGGATGAACTTTAGAGCATGATTATCTGAAGTGAGTTATGGAGGCTTCTGACGTGAACCAAACGGTGGTTAAACTTTAGACCCCATTTATGTCAAGATATCCACGTAACTGGCAGAAATTATGAAGTTATTGGTCAAGGATTTGATGGTATGGTAGTAAACAATTCATGTCAGTCCAAATGCTTAACGATTGATACCTAAAACAGAGAGTAGAAAAGTTCTGTAATAAAGGCTCCATGCTAATCTCAGTATTTGGTTGACATACCTGATAGTATGAAAACATGCCCCCTATTCTCATAGGTACTTCAATTATATTTTGTTAAAGTAGTTACTACCAGGGATTTAAATTGCGGTCGCGGCCGCGTTTTGGGTCGCGTTACATTTATCGCGGTTGCGGACATAACGGATGCTATTGCGGTCACTGCAGGTATCGCGGTCGTGAATTTTTTTTAAATTCGCACAACCTATTGTAAAACATAATAATTATAATTATAATTATAAAAAGTCACTTTTAATGATTTTTAGAGTGTTTTCTAACACTTATGAACTTTTATTAATATGATATGAGAACACAACTTTTATAATTATTAATTATTCTTATATTTATTTATGAATTTTCTAAGAACGTTATATTAACTAATAACAAAGTAAAAAGAAGAAAATATTAAACATTTATCATATTTAATAAGCTTGAAAGCTTTTATAGATAAAATAATTGAAAATTCATACACGAGAGATGTCTTTAATATTTCTTGACATGACTTTGAAGATGGTGAAGATATAAACATTCTAAGTGCAAAAGAAAAAAGAATAGATAAATGTATAGATTCTCATTAATTATTCCTATTTCCTATCACTTATTCTCACTCTCATTCTACTTTCATATATAGTTTAACATGCTTGGATTCTTAATCATCTTTTCATAAAATATACTCCATTCATTTATCTAAAGATATATTTTAAATGTTTTAATATCATCAAAATTAAGAATATTAACAAAAGTTTTCTTTAAAAAAACATACTGTTATAGGCCAATTTTGGCCCAGTCCATTTATAAATAACTCAATTGTTAAACAGCCCAAACCCAATGGTCCATTACATACCCAACTCACAAACCCTAAACCTAGCCCACTAGTACTAAACATTTTCCAGCAAAAAGAGAAAGGAAGAAACCCTAGCCACTTTCCACTTGCCCCATTTTCCTCCCATTTTTTATATCCATTGTCTGCCACCATCACCTACAAAAGAAATAGAAAAAGAAATAATATAAAATCATGTAAAAGATGGCTATAAAAAACCATTCAAAAATCATGTAAAAGGAAAGGAAAAGAATTTTTAACTATCAATACAAAGAGGATTTTTTTTTTTTTTGCATCAATACTAGTAGGTTAAAATACAAGAATAATTCCAAAATACCAAAACAGTGCAATATCATCGAATCAGATCAAACCCTAAGGTGAATCTACTATTTTTTTATTTTTATTTTTGTTCATTTTGAATCTTTTTTCTTTCCTATCTAAATACATAAATAGAAATAAAATAATATTTTAAAACATAAAAAGAGGAAAAATTACCTTTTTGGCCATCAGTACACTGGTGGCCAGCCAGCATGACGGTGGTCCGTGATCGGCCTTGGTCGCCCATGGCCTAAATCTCCTTCCCCCCTTCTCTCTTCCTTCTCTCTCTTTTTTTTCTTTCTCTCCTCACCAAATGATTTTTTTTGCAAATTTTAGCCCTTTTATAGCCCCCCAAAACGGCGTCGTTTTGGCCTAACCCGTTTATTGACCCGGCCCGCTTCAAGGATCCGTGTGTTTTTCATTGGAGGGGCTAATTGCACTTTTAGCCCCTCCGCTTTTTCATACTTCTACAATCAAGTACTTTTTCAGTTTTTTTAATTTGGCCACAAAGTATGTAACGCTTTGTGATTTAGTCCCTTTTGTTGTGTTGTGTTTTGAGGGGAGGAATAATTGTGTTTTTAGCCCTCATTTGTTTTGTGCACGTCCAATCAAGTCCTTTCTTTTTTTTTTATTGCGAATTTGCCCCAAACTTTCTATTTTAATTTCGATTTAATCTTTTTTTATGGTTTAGCTATTTTGTCATTAAATTAGTTAATTTTATCATTTTGCTATTATTTATCTTCTTTGTTTCCTATTATTATTATTGTTACTAATATCAATCTATTACTATTATTAATATTACTATGTAGTAATGTATATTTGACATACGTATATGTATATATATATTTATATATGTTGTTAATTTATTACTTTATTTTAATATCTTTATTATATTTACTTTTTATATTTTAATATTATTATTATTATCATGATTACTATATATTAGTGTATATTTTATATATATATATATATATATATATGTATATGTATATGTTTTTAATATATTTATGTATATACTTATGTAGCATTATTATTAGTCGTTTTTATCCCTAATATTTATGTATTATGTAAATATTTTAATATTATATTATGTATATCTATATATTTTTCAGATATATTATGTATATGTGTTTTCAATATTGTATGTTATATATATTATTGTGTGTGAAAAATAAAATAGAATAAAATAAATAAAAATAAAGAACACATAAATTTTACGTGGAAACCCTTTGGAAAAAAAACCACGGCAAGAGGAGAAGAAAATTCACTATGTCGAAAAATTTTTACTCAAATACAAGAGGAATAGACTATGTCTATTTATAGGCTTGCAAAGCCATATTCTAGTAGGATTGAAACACCTTATCCTAATCAATATAAAATAGATGGAGTTTAATAAGGTTTAAAACCTTATTCTAAAATAAAATAAAAGAAGTCTAGTTCTATATGGATTTTACTTTTATTTTATTTTCCATCGTATTTTATTTAAATAAGAATTTGGGTCACTTAATTCTAACAATCTCCACCTTGACACAAATTCTCAATGAACAAGTTCTTCATCACGAACTTTCAATAAACAAGTTCTTCACCTCTTCCAAAAAACCCCTTAAGGGTTTAACTTCAACAATGAACACCAACCAAGTCTAAGCAATGCTCAAACTTGGTTATAGGAAGTGACTTAGTCATCATATCTGCAGGATTTTCATGAGTGCTAATTTTGCTCACAACAATATCACCACGAGCAATAATATCATGAACAAAATGATACCGAATATCAATGTGTTTTGTTCTCTCATGAAACATTTGATCTTTTGTAAAAAGATGGCACTCTGATTGTCACAAAATCTTGTGCTGATTTGAAGGTCTTCATTGAGTTCACTAAATAGTCCCTTCAACCAAATAGCTTCTTTACAAGCCTCAAGAATCGCCATGTACTCACTTCGATTGGTAGACAAAGCGATGTAGTTTGCAAAGTGGCTTTCCAACTAATTGCACAACCTCCGATTGTAAAGACGTAACTTTGAGAGATCTTCTTCTATCAAGGTCTCCAGCAAAATCAGCATCAACATACCCTATAACTCCATATTTAGTTCTTCCAAACTGTAAGCAAACATTAGTAGTGCCTCGTAAGTATCTTAAAATCCATGAACTACTTTCCGGTGTTCTTTACCGAGATTCGCCATGTATCGCTAAGCTGCCCGACGCATATGATAAATCGGGCGTGAACAAACCATAGCATACATGAGAGATCCTCTGTACTAGAGTATGGAACATGTGACATGTACTCAATCTCATTATCGATTGAGGAGATAAGGCCGATGAAAGTCGAAATGGGTGCTAAAGGAGTACTAACGAGCTTAGCACTCTGCATATTGAACACGCAAAGAACTTTCTCAATGTACCCTTCGACTTAGGTACAATTTACTTGCTTTTCTATCATCGAGAATCTCCATACCAAGTATCTTCTTTGCTGGTCCTAAATTTTCATCTCAAATTCTTCACTTAGTTGGGCTTTAACCTTTCTTATCTCTCTTTTATCTTTTCTTTGCTATCAACATGTCATCAACATAAAGAAGTAGATACACAAAGAACCATCACTTTTTTTCTTAAAGTAGACACAACTGTCAAAACTACTTCTTTTGAAATCATGAGAAGTCATAAAGGAATCAAACCTCTTGTACCCTTGTCTTGGTGATTGTTTCAAACCGTAAAGGGACTTTTTGACAAGCAAACATAGTCCTCTTTTTCGAGACTATAAAACCCTCTGGTTGTTGCATGTAAATATCTTCCTCAAGTTCTCCATGCAAAATGCGTTTTACATCTAACTGCTCAAGCTCCAAATCATGCATGGCCACAATACCAAGCAAAGCTCGAATCGAACTATGCTTAACAACCGGAGAGAACACATCTGTGAAGTCCACTCGGAATTTGATCTGTAACCCTTTGCAACAAGCCTTGCTTTATATCCGGGTTCTTCAACTCCAGAGTCCCTTCTTTCTTTTAAACACCCATTTACAACGAATGCCTTTTTACCTTTAGGAAGTTTTACAAGATCCCATGTTCTTTTTTGTGGAGTGATTTCATCTCCTCTTGCATAGCAAACATCCACTTTTCGAGTCTTCACACTAATCGCCTCGAATAATTAAATGGCTCTTGATTAGCATCTATATCTTCACCACATTTAAAGCATAAGCAACTAGATCAACCTCGGCATACTTCTTTGGAGGTTTAATTTCTCTTCTTGTTCTGTTTTTGGCGATAGAGTATTGCGGTGAAGAAGCAACTCTATTCTCAATTTTTGTCTTGGCTTGAGGAGTTGATTACGTATTAATCGATGCTCCACCGCTTTTGGTTTTCTTTATTGGAAGAGTCTTTAAGAGATAAGTTAGGTAGCATAGCGGTTTCATCAAAACAACATCTCTGCTAATCACAACTTTTCTATTTTCGGACACCATAACTTATAGCCTTTTACACCACTTTATAACCAAGAAAACGCATTTAATGGATCTCGGTTCCAATTTTCCATTATCAACATGAGCATACGCAGGACACCCAAAAATCTTTAAATCGAATAATTAGCGGGATTACGGACCATACCTCTTGTGGAGTCTTTTTCTCAATGGCAACGGATGGAGATCGGTTGATCAAAAACATGCGATGAAAGGTCGCTACGCCCAAAATGACTTGGTAAGTTGGCATTTGACAACATACATCGAACCTTCTCCATGATCGTTCGTTCATTCGCTTCGCAACGCCGCTTTGTTTGTGGAGTATGACGAACCGTCAAGTGTCTCATGATCCTTCGACTTGCACAATCTATTAAACTCATCGAGCGAACTCTAAGCCATTATGCATGCGGAGGTATTTTATCTGCTTTTCCGTCTGTTTTCAATCATAATTTTCCAAGACTTAAATGTGGAAAACACATCGCTTTTACGCTTCGGAAGAACGCCCAAACTTTTCGGAAAAATCATCAATAAAGGTTAGCATATAATTAGCTCCACCTCTCGAAGGCACTCGGACGGCCCCACAGATCGAATGGATATACTCCAACGTTTCCTTCGTGTTATGGATTCCTCTAGTGAATCGAACTCTCTTTGCTTCCCAAAAACACAGGTGCTCACGAAATTCGGTTTGCAAATTCCTTGCCCATTAAGAAGTCCTCTTTGCTTAATTACGCCATGCCATTCTCACTCATATGCCCTAGGCGCATATGCCAAAGTTTAGTAATATCATCATCGACAAGGAAGAGGAAGCGACAATTGCATCACCAATGATAGAGAACCACAAAACATATAACTTGGCAATCTTTCTTTGCCCTTTCATCACAACAAGGACCCTTTGAAATCTTTAAAACCCCACTTTCACTGTGTATCTGCATCTTTTGAATCAAGAGTACTCAACGAAATTAAATTTCTTTTCAATTCGGAACATGCCGCACGTCACTAAGTGTTCGACAACTCCATCAAACATCTTAACTTTAATTGTTCCAACACTGCGATTTTACATGAAGCATTATTTCCCATCAAAACAACACCTTCAGAATCTTGTTTCATAAGTTGTAAACCAATCCCGATTGGGACTCATGTGGAAGGTGCAAACTGAATCAAGTATCCACTCCTCGCTTACTTTAGAATCATTGATGAAGCAACTAGAAGTTCACCATCGCTGTAGTCTTCTACAACATCGACTTCACCGAATTTTCCGGTTTGTTTTCCCTTTTGATTCGCAGCCTCCCTTTTAATCTTATTTTGTAGCTTATAGCACTCAGATTTAATGTGCCCTTTCTTCTTGCGAAGTTGCAAGTTTTACCTCTGTTTGAAGATTTCGATCTACCTTAGATTTACCACGAGGATTCCGTTCTGTGTTCTACCACGATCATCATCAACATTCGGTCTTGTCTCCCACGAACAATGAGACCCTCTCCCGAGAGTTGGGTTTAACCACAAGATGCTTCATCTTATCATACGAGGTTAAAGAATCATAAACCTCATCAACTGTGAGAGACTCGGCTATATAAAATCGTGTCTCTAAAGGTTGAATAAGGCGGGGCAACGAACAAAGTAGAATCAACCCTAGATCTTCCTTATCATCTTGAACCTCCATGGCCTCCAAGTTTGAGAGAATTTCTTTAAACACTTTGTTAAGTGTTCGTGTACTGACGCACCTTCCTCCAAACGATGAGCATAAAGACGCCGCTTCATATGCAACTTGCTTGTTAGAGTTTTCGACATACATATTTGTTCTAGCCTCTTCCATAATGCAATGGCGGTTTTCTCTTTCATCACATCCTGCAAAATTTCGTTGGACAAATGCGGATGTAATTGTGTTAATACCTTCGATCCTTACGCTTCTTCTCTTCATCTGTTAATGTCGAAGGCATCTTATCTATCCCTTGCGGGTATCCTCTAGATCCATCGTGCAAGAACGCTTGCATCTTAATTTGCCACAACGCAAATCGTGTTGCGATCCAACAATGAATTTCATACTTCAAAGACGCCATTCTTGTGATCGAGATGAATAACCGGAAGCTCGATACCAATTTGGGAAAAATAAAATAGAATAAAATAAATAAAAATAAAGAACACATAAATTTTACGTGGAAACCCTTTGGAAAAAAACCACAGGCAGAGGAGAAGAAAATTCACTATGTCGAAAAATTTTACTCAAATACAAGAGGAATAGACTATGTCTATTTATAGGCTTGCAAAGCCATATTCTAGTAGGATTGAAACACCTTATCTAATCAATATAAAATAGATGGAGTTTAATAAGGTTTAAAACCTTATTCTAAAATAAAATAAAAGAAGTCTAGTTCTATATGGATTTTACTTTTATTTTATTTTCCATCGTATTTTATTTAAATAAGAATTTGGGTCACTTAATTCTAACATTGTGTATATATTTTAACATTATTAGTTATACATCTTTTACACTATTTTATATATATTTCTAATATCATTGTATATTTCTAGCATCATTATTATTTATATATATATATATGTATGTATTTATATAGCGTATGAATAGTTTTTATATTATTATCATTTCTAATATATATATTATATGTATTTTATATATTATATATATTTTTAATGTTATTAGTTACATATAATTCTTACGTTGTTCCATGTATATATTTTTATATCATCTTATGTACATATATAAATATTATGTTATGTACATATATGTAATATGCTTTTAATACCATATTTTGTACGTATTATTATTATATCTATTTTATCCTATTATATTTATTGTTAATACTAGTACATATACTTTATTATATGAGTATATATATACTTTTATATATAGTATTATTTTCATACATTATCATATTTATTATTATACCTATTATTTTCACTATTATCACTTATTATTTTAATATTATTATATATATTCATATATGTTATGTACATATTTTTTTATATCTATTTTATACATATGTATATATTATATATATCTTAACATTACTAGTTATACTTTCACTATTTTATGTATATACTTCAAACACTATATATAGTATATTTCTAACACTATTACTATTTATAAATATATATATATATATATTTTACGTACATACTCTTAATATCTTTATAATGTATATATTCGTTGTTTTTATTTCACATTGGATACTATTATTATGTTTAATATATCGCATGCATTGTTATTGTTTTAATATTGTTGTCATATTTATTATTTGTTTCAATGTATTTCCAACTCGTTTATTTTTGTCTCCCGCCTATTTTATATCATTCTGTTGATTTTTATTCATGTTTTTACTAATTTCAATAAATAAGACAATGTTTCGCATTTTGGAACATCGAAGAATTGTGCCCTAACTTACGGGGTTTCGGTTCTCTTGTTGGTTCTAAATAGCTAAATATCCTTTTGAGTTTTGAAATGCACGGATTTCCAATTTAAATTAAAAGACGACCTTGTGCTCGAGAATTCATGGTATTGTGTCCTAACTTACGGGATGTGATACTCAGATATCTTGAGATAAGGAAATCTTTAAACAAATCGATTTAAGCTAATTCAAGAATTTTAAAATCAGTATTAATAGAAAAGATTGTATTTCAAGTCCCTTCCCGATTTTTTAATTTTCGACATTAAGACACTAACTAATCAATTCGGTACCAATTTTTTGGGTGTGTCGAGGGTGCTAATCCTTCCTCGCACGTAACCGACTCCCGAACTCATTCTCTCAAGTTTCGTAGACCAAAGACCCTGTTTTAGTACAACTAAAATTGATTTATTAAAACAAAGGTGATCCGATCACACCTGATAAAAGATTGGTGGCAAATCCCGTTTTAATTTTCACTTTCAAACAAAGTCGATCCCCGTTTTCAAAAGAATGGTTTCGACAGCTTGGCGACTCCACTGGGGACCTCGAGAGTCGAGCCTTAAATTGATTATTTTTGTCTTTTGTCAAAATCGAAAATCGATTTTAAATTTATGCATTGCATGTTGTCTGTTATTTTCGCGACTCTCTTCATAATATGCTTGCTTTAAGTGGTTTAATTCTTTGAGGTATCTTTGCATATTGCATCGCATTATTGGTCAATTTCACCCTCTTAAGTGGAAGTGAAAAACTACTCATTCGTGAGGTCTTCACCTCCGTATAGGATAGTGGATCGCTTTCGGGATACATCCGTACCTGCGTCTTCGTGAGGTTTTCACCTCCGTATAGTTGTAGGGAAATGTATTCCCCTGAATAGAACTCGGTCTGTATGAACCGATAATGGGTGAGGATCGATTAATCTGCTGGTTCGGGTACCTTTACTTTAGAACCAAACTACATGTAATGAGCCCTAGGAGCCTACCCTAGGTAGAACCACACCAAACCCTAGTGGTTACCTGATTAGGTGCTTATTTACTCACTATTTGCTTTGAATTCTATTCTTTGTATATAATACTAACTTTTTGTATTTTGATCATTTTCACATGACATTTCATCATAAAAGGGTGTTGATTTACGTTCGGTTACTAATTAGAAGAGTTTAGCATGGAAAAAGGATTTCTTGATAGAATAGAGGATAATGAGGCCGTCCGAGTGTGGTCTGAGAGAACGCAACAGGAGAAAGGAGATAGTTTGACCAAGGGATATGAATCGGAGTTGTGGGATTTCACTCACATCAGTGTGACTCAGAACGACCTGCAAGAGTTAAGGGATATATGGAATAGTTGGAATGGTGAAGTCAAACAACTCTTTTACTGTAACTACGGCGACCTACCCTATTTGCTCGATGTAAAGGTGGACAAGTACTTGTTCCGGGCCCTCGCGCAATTTTGGAACCCCGCTTACAGCTGCTTTACTTTCGGAGGAGTTGATTTAGTACCTACGGTGGAGGAATACATGGCGTTACTTAATTGCACGAAGATTCAGGCCGATAGGGCCTATTCAAGACCTGTTAATGTCCCTCCCTTTTTGAAGAAATTGATGAATATCACGGGGATGAGCGAGCAATGGGTTGCAGCCCGTATCAAGCAAAAATGGGATAGTAAATGTATTCCCTGGAGGAATTTGAGGGATTTTATTCTTGCACACCCAGATTCAAAGAAAAGGGTTGATGTTTTTACCTTAAGTTTCTACGGTTTGATTGTCTTTCCAAAAGCACTTGGACACATAGATGAAGCTCTCTCAGATTTATTCGATCGACTTGATAAAGGTACCACACCCGTCCCGGCAATCCTAGTAGAAACTTTCGATCCTTGAATACATGCCGGAGAGCGGGCGAGGGAAGATTTATTGGTTGCGCACAGCTTCTTTTGGCTTGGTTCCACAGTCATTTTTGGAAGGTGGAAAAGGTCTCCTATCGGGTATTCTCTAAGGATTATTCCCCATTAAGAGAATTAGTGGCCACATCGAGGCGGGACAACATCTCCGAAGAGAGGTGGATAACTATTCTCCAAAATTTACGGGCCGAAGACGTTGAATGGAGGGCTCCGTGGTTGATTCCTGACGAGATCTTATATAGGTGCGGTGATTTTGACTAGGTCCCTCTGGCTGGAATATGGAGAGCCATTGGATACGCTCCACTGATGGTGTTAAGGCAGTATCGATCAAGGAAGTTTATACCAGTGACACAAGGGTTGGCACAATGTGAGTTCCCTTATAAAGACAACAATTATAAAAAGAGGGTTCGCAAGATATCAGATGCATGGAACCAAACTTGAAGAATGAAAGGATTCTCTGCAGGCCCGATGACGACCCCCGAGTATGAATGATGGTGGGGTAGGAGAGTCAACAACAACATCCCTAGGCAGGATCAAGGGAACACACAACCGATAGAGGAGCATTTACGGGTCATCCCATCCGAGTTAGAGATCATTAAGCAAGATTTTGAGAAAAGAAACTCGGAGTTAGGGAAGAAGATAGATCAGCTAGAAGAAGATAAAATGAAGTTGGGGTTAGACGTCGATATCCACAAGCTAGAGGCCGAGAAGTTAAGGAAAGGAAAGAACAAGGTCGAGGAAGATTTAGATAGTCTGAAAACCGATTACAAGAAGCTTCGTATAATGATAAAAACTGCCGGATTAGGTAAAACGTCAGAGCAATGGCGTCAAGAGATTAAAGAGGAAAAGACTAGAGCCGACCATTGGGAGAAAAGATTTCAAGATGCCCGAGTACGAGAGGACACTCTGAAGAAGAGTCTGTTAGAAACCCAAAATGAAAAGGAGAAGTTACGAGCTCGGGTGGCTGAATTGGAAAGATTACCTCAGCAACATCGTAGCCATAATTCGATCATTAAGCTAAAGGTTAGTCTGAGCAGGATTGAAGAGTTGAAAGGGAAAATAGAAGAACTTGAGACCGCACTGCGAGATAGCAAAATTCGAGTGAAACTTCTTGAGATAAACAACGACCATTACAGAGAACAACTTCACCACTCTCAAAACCAGATTAGAGATAGAGACTATGTCATGGGCGAAGCTATAGCTCAGGTTCGGAAGATAGCTGATCACTTGCAAACCTTGGCAGTTCAGGCTGATATATTGAGCTTAAAGTATGAGTCGGAATCAGACCGAGGCCGAAGCTTAGCTTGGCTTCTTAGGAAAGTTAAGACTTTGGGTATTAGGGCGAAGTCGTATATGTAATCATCCGTTCTATGTAAAGAAATTTTTTTTCTAGTGAAGTTCTTCTAATAAAATTGAAATGGGAATCAATGCCTCTTTTTGCATTCATTCATTGCATGTACATATCCCATAATCATTCGCTAAGGTTAGAATCATATAATTCTAAGTTGCAACACTTCAAATCTGGAACCACGCCATTCATATAAAACGTGTCGACAAGCTAGAGCAATAGAGGCTGAGTTCAATGAAAGAATCGAAAGGATGGAAAGAGTTCAAAAGGAATTATAAGAACAACTGGCTAAGTCACAGCAAGAAACGAGAGATTTGATAGTAAGATCTCGAGAGGAATCACTTGAACAAAAGGATCAAATGGCTAGAATGATGAAGATGATGTCAGTTTTGGTCAAAGGAAAATGACCCATGCAGAACCCCGACAGTATGAAACCTCAATTAAGAATTAATCATGACCAAAATCCACTCTATCCCCCAGGATTCACTCCACCACATGCCCACGTAGCACAAAGAGGGTATACTCAAGGGGAATCCACAGGCTTGGAACAACGACCTATGCCATTTGCTCATCTAGGGCAAGGAACATTTATGTCAAATCCCGGAGCAACCCCTGCCAATCTTGTAGTTCTAGATTTAGATGATCCAGTCGAAATAGCCAAGTTGAAAATGGATGATCACGAGACTCAAGAGAAGTATAGAAGTTTGGAAGAAAGACTCAAGGCAATAGAAGGCACTGAAGCCTTCTCGGTACTAGGTGCTAAAGAACTCAGTTTGGTACCTGACCTAATCCTGCCTCTGAAGTTCAAGGTGCCTGATTTCGAAAAGTACGATGGGACAAAATGTCCAAAAGCACATCTTGTCATGTTTTGCCGAAAAATGACCGGTTACGTAAACGAAGATAAGCTACTTGTACATTGTTTTCAAGATAGTCTAGTAGGATCGGCTCTTCGGTGGTACAACCAGCTCAGTAAGGAAAGGATCTGATCTTGGAAAGACTTGGCGTCGGCATTCTTTGAGCAGTACAAGCATGTATCGATATGGTGCTGATCGGATGACTTTACAAATGATGGAAAAAAGCCGTCGAAACTTTTAGGCGATGCTGCGCTGAGAGATGGAGGGACGTCTCAGCCCAAGTGGAACCCCCACTAACGAAAACGGAGATAACCATCATTTTTATCAACACCTTAAAGACGCCGTTTTATGACAAATTAGTGGAAAGCGCCACGAAGGACTTCGCGGATATTGTAATATTCGGTGAGCTTATAGAGAAAGCCGTCAAGAGCAGTAGAATGGAAGGTTCAGAAGGTTCAAAAAGGACAGTACCCATAAAGAAAAAAGAACCAGAAGCCCACATGGTGGGAATGGAATGCCGTTATGCCCCTAATCCATATCCAAACCAACCCCGACCTCGAAGTTATCCACCTCCAAATTTCTATTATCCCTCTCAAACCCCTTATTACCAAGCACCACCTCATTCCTACCCCGTATACGCCACAAACAACCAAAGACCCGTCACCATATTCCCACAAAACATGGTACCCGCTCAAAGCCAGCCCAGAAACGAACCAAGACCAGTAAGGCCTAATCTCAAGAAACCGCAATTTACTCCTATCCCTGTGTCGTATGGGGAATTGTACCCAAAACTTTTGGAGAAACAGCTTATTTCTCCCCATTACATGGCACCCCTTAAACCTCCATACCCAAAGTGGTATGATCCAAACGATAGTTGTGCATACCACGCGGGGAACCAGGGGAATTCCACGGAGAATTGCCTAGCCTTTAAGAGGAGAGTTCAAGGACTCATTGACGCGGGTATCCTACGATTCTATAGTGTTAGTAACGCAACTGAGAACCCGTTCCCTAACCATGCTGAAGGGAATGTGAGCACTGTGGGGAAAAAGGACGAATGGAAAGTCAGAAGATGTGTTTCAAAAATAAGGACGCCTCTGCAGAAAATCTGGGAGGTACTGGTTAAGAAAGGATTGCTTTGTCACCCCAATAGAATTCTCGGAGAAGAAGGTCAAAGTTTTTGCAAGTTTCATGGAATTGTAGGACACGACATTTAGTCGTGTGAGGAATTTAAAAGGTTGCTTCAAGACTGAATGGATAATAAAGAGATTAAGGTCCTTAACAAGAGGGAAGAGACCAACGAAAGAGAAGTATGCACCTTTGACAACTAGTCATCAGGTCTCCCTTATAGCACGGATCGACTTAGTAATTTATTACGACGTGACGAAAGAGCCGGTGAAACCAAAAATGATAATCGAAGTACCGTCTCCTTTCTCGTATAAGGACGACAAAGCCGTACCATGGAAATATGACATCAATATCGTCACACCGGAAGATGAAAAGCTCAAAGCCATAACTGGAGATGTTGGAGAGGTAGGTCATTTTACCCGAAGTGGAAGATGTTATTTGAAAGAGGTCGAACCAGTGAAGAAGAACTGTGACTGGAAGCAAAAAGGGAAAGCAGTGATGTATGAGGCCGAAGTCGAGCAAGAAATTCCACCCGTGCAAGAAACTAAAAAGCCTGTGGATGAGGAGGAAGCACAGGAGTTCTTAAAATTTATCAAACACAGTGAATACAATGCGGTGGAACAATTGAATAAGTAACCAGCATGAATCTCGATTTTATCTCTACTGCTAAATTTGGAGCCACACCGGAATGCTTTGTTGAAGGTGTTGAATCAAGCTTACGTGGCAAACAATATATCTGTGGAGAAGTTGGGCAGATGGGTGAGCAACTTGAATGCGGATAATTTTATTTCTTTTAGTGATGACGAAATACCACCCAATGGTAGAGGCTCCGTGAAAGCACTACATGTTACGACTCGTTGTAAGGGCTACATAATACCGAATGTGCTTATCGATAATGGCTCGACACTCAATGTCATGCCTTTGGCCATGCTTTCCAGAATTCTGATAGATCTGTCCTATTTAAGGCCCTGTCATTCCACGGTAAAGGCATTTGATGGGACAAGGCGTGAAGTTATGGAAAAGATTGATATCCCTTTAGAAGTGGGCCCTTACATTTACAATGTCGAGTTCCAAGTCATGGACAACACACCCTCGTATAACTGCCTTCTGGGAAGGCCCTTGATCCATTCTGCTGGAGCAGTTCCATCCCCTCTCTATCAAAAAGTAAAGTTCATCATAGATGGTTGTTTGGTCACTGTCGAGGGAGAAGAAGACATTATCGCATCTATCTCTGCTGATGCGCCATATCTTGAAGTAAGCAAAGACACAGTGGAATGTTCCTTCCGATCCCTTGAATTTGTCAATACCACTTTTGTCGCTGAGGGAAATAGAATTTCGGTGCCAAAACTGTCGAAAAATACCAGAATGGGTGTCAAGTTGACTGTAGGAAGAGGAGCTTGAGGGAGAAGAGGTTTAGGGAGATATCTGCAAGGAATAGTCAGGGCTCTAAAGCCAGTGCACCACAAGGCTCGATACGGTTTAGGGTTCCAGTTGGACATGCGTCAAAGAAGAAGACAGTGGAAGAAAGATCAGGAAAGAAGGATCGCGAGAACATTAGGCCGAGAACCAGAATGGGAGCCTATGGAATTCTCTCCTTTGTCAAGAATATTTACGTCTGCGGGAATGATATACCTGAGGCAGGACAATGCACAAGGTACAATGTTAATGATCGAAAAGGGTTTTCAGAACATCATTATAAATGTCATTGACAAAGGAGCTAACGCAAGTAAAGACGTCTCAAGGATGCGCCCTTGTCCCCTGGGTTTCAGGTTGAACAATTGGACTACCGAGGACCTTCTTGTAGTTTATAAGTCTTCAGAATAATGCTCAAACGTTAACATTCTATTATGTCCTTAGATATAATAGAGTTCTTTTGTAAGAGCCTGCATTCGCTCTTTATCAATGAAGATGCATTTTGTCATAATCTTTCACATTATCACTAATTTCATAATCATTTTCTCTTTTCATAGCCAATCCTCACATTTGCCTCATGCCATGCCATAACATTTCGTTTGTTGGTTCCAATACTTGGATGCCCCTCTATAGTCTCCTTTTTCATTCAACTTTCAGGTGTTCAGATGTCAACAGCATGAACAAACCCGTTACGAGTCTTGAAATCGATTTTGAGAAGGTTGTTTGTTTAGGAGAATTCGAAGCCGAAGAAAATGTTGAAGACTATGTCTCGTCTCCTGACTTGCTAAGAATGGTGGAACAAGAGGATAATCAGATTTTGCCTCATCAAGAATCTGTTGAAACAATAAATTTGGGAACTGAAGAAATGAAGCAAGAAGTGAAGATTGGGACCTCTATTTCAGAGGGCACCAGGCATAATTTGATTGCTTTGCTCCGCGAGTATAAAGATGTATTCGCATGGTCATATCAAGAAATGCCAGGATTGGATAAAGATGTAGTGGTTCATAAGCTCCCGTTAAAACCAGAATGCAAACCCATTCAGCAAAAGCTAAGACGGATGAGACCTGAGATGCTGTTAAAGATAAAAGAAGAGGTCAAAAAGCAATTCGATACGGGTTTCTTACAAGCTTCTAAATATCCAGAATGGGTGGCTAACATAGTCCCGGTGCCAAAGAAAGACAGCAAAGTACGAATATGCGTGGATTATCTTGACCTGAATCGAGCAAGTCCTAAAGATAATTTTCCCTTACCGCACATTGATACGTTGGTAGATAACACAACAAAACATTCATTGTTTTCTTTCATGGATGGATTCTCAGGTTATAATCAGATCAAAATGGCCCTTGAGGATATGGAGAAAACTACCTTCATAACAATGTGGGGAACATTCTGCTACAAAGTGATGCCATTTGGGCTAAAAAATGCTGGGGCAACATATCAGAGGGCTATGGTGACGTTATTCCATGACATGATGCATAAAGAAATAGAGGTCTATGTCGATGATATGATCGTTAAGTCCCGAGGGGAAGAAGAACATGTGGTGAACCTTAAGAAGTTGTTCGGAAGTCTGAAAAAGTTTTAGCTAAAACTTAATCCAACCAAATGTACGTTTGGGGCCACCTCGGGAAAGTTACTCGGCTTCATTGTCAGTGAAAGAGGTATCGAGGTTGATCCGGATAAAATAAAAGCCATTCAAGAGTTACCACCTCCACGTACGCAAAAAGAAGTCAGAGGATTTTTAGGGAGGTTAAACTATATCGCCCGATTCATCGCTCAACTTACCAACAAATGCGACCCAATCTTTCGGCTTCTTTGAAAACATAACCCGGGAGAATGGAATGAGGAATGCTAGGTGGCCTTTGATAAGATAAAACAATATTTGTCTAGTCCTCCAGTGCTAGTACCGCCAACTCCAGGAAGACCATTGATATTGTATTTGACTGTGTTCGAAAATTCAATGGGTTGCGTACTGGGGCAACACGACGAGTCAAGAAAGAAAGAAAATACGATCTACTACCTCAGTAAAAAGTTCACTGAATATGAGGCAAAGTATTCATCCATTGAAAAATACTGTTGCGCTCTGGTTTGGGTAGCTCGGAGACTCAGGCAATACATGTTGTATTATACAACATGGCTAATTTCAAAGTTGGATCCAATAAAGTACATGATGGAATCACCGGCACTCTCAGGAAGAATAGCACGATGGCAGATCCTCCTATCAGAATACGACATTGCCTATTTAAGTCAGAAGTCGATAAAAGGGAGCGCAATAGCTGATTTCTTAGCTGCTTGAACGACAAAGGAATATGAGCCCTTGAGATTTGATTTCCCAGATGAAGACTTGATGTGCATTGCAGAAAAAGAATACGAGTCATCAAAAAAGAAGTCATGGAAGATGAGCTTTGATGGTGCATCGAACGTATTGGGGCATGGGATTGGAGCAGTCTTAGTATCGCCAGAAGGGAACCATTACCCACTCACTGCCAGGATGAACTTTTTCTGTACCAATAACATAGCAGAATATGAGGCTTGTATCATGGGACTTCGTGCAGCAATTGGATGAAATGTCAAAACTTTAGAGGTATACGGAGACTCAGCCTTGGTGATATACCAAATCTGTGGAGATTGGGAAGTGAGAGATTCAAATCGGTCAAATCTGATGATCTAGTGGCGGTGATTAAAGAATTGAAGAAATAACTTTTAATTACCTCCACGAGAAGAAAACCAATTGGTGATGCCACGCCACTTTGGCTTCAACGTTTAAAGCAAGCAGAGAAAGCGAAATAATGCCTCTTCAAATGAGCATATATGAAGTCCCTGCACATTGTTTCAGCATTGAAAAAGAGCCGGATGGACGGCCATGGTTCCATGATGTCTTAGAATATATTAAGAATCAAAATTATCCCGAACAAGCAAATCAGAACGACAAAAGAACAATTAGAAGAATGGCAGCGGGATTCGTTCTTGATGGGGATATCCTGTACAAAAAAGGAAAAGATCAGGTGCTCTTGAGATGCGTAGATGCTGTTGAAGCCAGAAAAATACTTGAAGATGTCCACGAGGGAAGATTATGAGACTCGGTTACTATTGGCTGACGATGGAAAGCGACTGCATTAGTTTTGCAAGAAAATGTCACAAATGTCAAATTTATGGCGATAAGATTCATGTAGCCCCTTCGCCCCTTCATGTCATGACTTCTCCGTGGCCCTTTTCTATGTGGGGCATGGATGTCATAGGGCCAATTTCCCCAAAAGATTCTAATGGACACCGGTTCATTTTTGTGGTTATCGATTACTTCACAAAATAGATAGAAGCTGCTTCGTTTGCCAATGTGACAAAGACTGCAGTTTGCAGATTTTTGAAAAAAGAAATCATTTGTCGATATGGTTTGCCTGAGAGAATCATTTCAAATAACGCCTTGAATCTGAACAACAAGATGATGAAGGAAGTGTGTGAGCAGTTTCAAATAAAGCATCATAACTCGTCACCCTATCGCCCGAAAATGAACGGAACTATTGAAGCAGCTAACAAGAATATTAAGAAGATTAGTGGGAAAATGACTGAGACATATAAAGATTGACATGAGAAGCTACCATTTGCTTTGTATGCATATCGCACATCTGTATGGACATCTACGGGGGCAACTCCTTTCTCTCTGGTCTATGGAATAGAAACTGTGCTACCTATCGAAGTTGAGATCCCCTCTTTACAAGTCTTAATGGATTCGAAACTAGAGGAGGCAGAATGGGTTCGAGATCGATATGACCAGTTAAACCTCATCGAAGAAAAATGTTTAAAGGCAATTTGTCACGGACAGATGTACCAGAAGAGAATGATCGCGGCCCATAACAAGAAAATACGGCCAAAAGAATTCCATGAAGGAGAACTCGTGCTGAGAAAGATTCTTCCAATACAGAAGGACTTACGAGGAAAATGGGCACCAAATTGGGAAGGACCATATGTCGTAAAGAAGGCATTCTCGGGCAGAGCTTTGATTCTTATTGAGATGGATGGGAAGGAGTTACCTAATCCAGTGAATTCAGATGCTGTGAAGAAATATTATGCCTAAAAAAAAGAAAAAAGAAAAAAGAAAAAAGAAAAAAGGGGATCAAGGTGAAAACCCAAAAAGGGCATCTTGATTAACACAAAAGATTAGGATGAAAACCCGAAAGGGCATTCTAATGAAGCAAACCAGGGCTTAAAGAGCAAGGCAGTTGAACGGTGGGTTAAACAGCGAAACTATAGCATTTGAAGCATTTTTCAGTAGCTCAAAATCTTTTACGCAAGAAGCCATGCTAGAAAAGATTCTTGATAAGAAACATGGAAGAGTTCGTGTGTTGAATATCTAGAGCATATGTATCCATTGAATGCGATCCATTTTCTCTTTATGACACTTTCTCATTATCATTGGTTAATTTTCTTTGTTTGCCACGTTTGAAATAAATAAATGTGAGGTATCCCTTTGTCCCCACCTGACCATTTTCATGCATCTAATTATGTCATTTATTTTCATGATAAATAGTGAAATGACATACTCTAAACAAAAGAAATGTTAAGCATTACCTGGATAAGAACTTGATAAGTACAAGAGCCTCAACGCAAGGACAAAGTTCAACCAAGGGCAAAAGAGTGACATCTGAGAAATGTAGATTACTCATGAACCTTGAGGATGGGTACAGGGCCTAAATAGAAAGTCAAGAGTCAAAGCAATGAACACATGTCATAAAAAATCATGACGAAAGAGGACATAAGACAAACATGCCAAAGGCGCATAGCATAATCATGTAGGCATAAAGGTATTTAAGACAAACATATGCATATCATGATAACGTTATGCATGACAT
This sequence comes from Gossypium arboreum, assembly GCF_025698485.1. NCBI lineage: Eukaryota > Viridiplantae > Streptophyta > Magnoliopsida > Malvales > Malvaceae > Gossypium > Gossypium arboreum. The sequence goes on along the minus strand of NC_069070.1, from coordinate 45,548,624 downwards.
CTACAGGTACTCCAGTAGAGCGAGAGGATGTGATGATAGCTGTACTGAATCAAAGGAAAAGACATCTGAGTTCCACCAATTGACATCTTTTGGTATTTTGATATTTTTTATTTCTGTTTCAAAAAAAATCAACTCATATTGCGAGAGGTGAGTTGAGCCTCAAGACACGTTGAGGTATTTTCAATCTATTTTTTCAAAAAAATCAACTCATATTGCGAGCGGTGAGTTGAACCTCAGGACACGCTGAGGTAGTTTTAATTTCTGTTCATCAAAAAAATCAACTCATATTGCGAGAGGTGAGTTGAACCTCAGGTTACATGTTGAGGTATTTACAATTTCCGTTTTTCAATTTATGTTTTTCAAAAATCAATTCATATTGCTAAAGGTGAATTGAGCCTCAGGATCACATGCCGAGGTATTTTCAATTAATGTTTTTTAATTTATGCTTTCTAAAAAAATCAACTTATATTGTGAGAGGTGAGTTGAGCCTCGGAACACGCTGAGGTATTGTTAATTTTTGTTTCAAAACTCAACTCATATTGCGAGAAATGAGTTGAGCCTCAAGACACGTTGAGGTATTTTCAATTTCTGTTCAATTTATGTTTTTCAAAAATCAACTCATATTGAGAGAGGTGAGTTGAGCCTCGGGGCACGCTGAGATATTTTCAATTAATGTTTTTTTAAATTTATGCTTTTCAAAAATCAACTCATATTACGAGAGGTGAGTTGAGCCTCAGGTCACATGCCGAGGTATTTTCAAAATCTGCTTTTGCAAATTCATTTTCAAAATCAACTCATATTGCGAAGTGAGTTGAGCCTTTGCTCACGTCTTTGAGCTATTTTTTCAATTTCATTTTTAATGACTATTTCTACGGAATCAATTCTATTGCGAGAAATGAGTTGAGATCGAGATCACATCTTTGAGTAAAGAATAAAGATTGGGCCGATTGAAGACATCGATTTTGTTCCTTGAAGTCGCAGAAGAAAAGACCATAAACCTTATCTCACTGAAGCGATAGAAGAGCAGACTGAAGTTGTAGATCTCACCTTTCAGAAGTTACAGTGAAGCAGATCGAAGCCATAAATTTCATACCCTCAAAACTACATCGGAGTAGGTTGAAGCTACAAGGCATATGTCAGAAGATGCAGTGGATTGAACCAAAGCTACAAGATGCGGTGGACTAGTATGAGACTACCTGAACAAGAAGAGCACCAGAGAAATCAATACTTGGCAAGACCGGGCAAAATTGGCCTTTTTTTATGTCTTTGCTCTATTCCCGTTACACGATAATAAGCAAAGAGGGACTGCTGTTATAGGCCAATTTTGGCCCAGTCCATTTACAAATAACCCAATTGTTAAACAGCCCGAACCCAATGGTCCATTACATACCCAACTCACAAACCCTAAACCTAGCCCACTAGTACTAAACATTTTACAGCAAAAAGAGAAAGGAAGAAACCCTAGCCACCTAGCCACTTTCCCACTTGCCCCATTTTCCTCCCATTTTTGATATCCATTGTCTGCCACCATCACCTACAAAAGAAATAGAAAAAGAAATAATAGAAAATCATGTAAAATATGGCTATAAAAAGCCATTCAAAAATCATGTAAAAGGAAAGGAAAAGAATTTTTGGCTATCAATACAAAGAGGATTTTTTTTTTGCATCAATACTAGTAGGTTAAAATACAAGAATAATTCCAAAATACCAAAACAGTGCAATATCATCGAATCAGATCAAACCCTAAGGTGAATCTACTATTTTTATTTTTTTTTATTTTTTTTTCATTTTCGAATCTTTTTTTTCTTTCCTATCTAAATACATAAATAGAAATAAAAATAATATTTTAAAACATAAAAAAAAGAGGAAAATTACCTTTTTACCATCGTATACGGTGGTGGTCATGCCGCGCCAATGACGGTGGTCCCATGATTGGTTTGGTGATCGCCCATGGCCGTAAATCTCCTTCCCCCTCCCTTCTCTCTTCCTTCTCTCTCTTTTTTTTCTTTCTCTCCTCACCAAATATTTTTTTTGCAAATTTTAGCCCTTTATAGCCCCCAAAGCACGTCGTTTTGGGTTGTACTAAACCCCAAAACGACGTCGTTTTGGCCTAACCCGTTTATTGACCCGGCCCACTCCAAGGATCCACGTGTTTTTCATTGGAGGGGCTAATTGTACTTTTAGCCCCTCCGCTTTTTCATGCTTCTACAATCAAGTATTTTTTCAGTTTTTTTAATTTGGCCACAAAGTATGTAACGCTTTGTGATTTGGTCCCTTTTGTTGTGTTGTGTTTTGAGGGGAGGAATAATTGTGTTTTAGCCCTCATTTGTTTTGTCTGCGTCAATCAAGTCCTTTCTTTTTGTTTTTATTGCGAATTACGCCCCAAACTTTCTGTTTTTATTTCGATTTAATCTTTTTTATGGTTTAGCTATTTTGTCATTAAATCGATTAATTTTATCATTTTGCTATTATTTATACTCTTTGTTTCCTATTATTATTATTGTTACTAATATCAATCTATTACTATTATTAATATTACTATGTAGTAATGTATATTTTACATATGTATATGTATATATATATTTATATATGTTGTTAATTTATTACTTTATTTTAATATCTTTATTATATTTATTTTTATATTTTAATATTATTATTATCATGATTACTATATATTAGTGTATATTTTATATATATATATATATATATATATATATATATATTTTTAATATATTTATGTATATACTTATGTAGCATTATTATTAGTCGTTTTTATCCCTAATATTTATGTATTATGTAAATATTTTAATATTATATTATGTATATCTATTGTATGTTATATATATTATTGTGTATATATTTTAACATTATTAGTTATACATCTTTTACACTATTTTATATATATTTCTAATATCATTGTATATTTCTAACATCATTATTATTTATATATATGTATGTATTTATATAGCGTATGAATAGTTTTTATATTATTATCATTTCTAATATATATATTATATGTATTTTATATATTATATATATTTTAATGTTATTAGTTACATATAATTAGTATGCTATCCCATGTATATATTTTTATATCATCTTATGTACATATATAAATATTATGTTATATACATATATGTAATATGCTTTTTAATACCATATTTTGTACGTATTATTATTATATCTATTTTAACACTATTACTATTTATAAATAAATATATATATATATATATATTTTACTTACATACTCTTAATATCTTTATTATGTATATATTCGTTGTTTTATTTCACATTGGATACTATTATTACGTTTAATATATCGCATGCATTGTTATTGTTTTAATATTGTTGTCATATTTATTATTTGTTTCAATGTATTTTCAACTCATTTATTTTTGTCTCCCGCCTATTTTATATCATTCTGTTGAATATTATTTATGTTTTTACTAATTTCAATAAATAAGGCAATGTTTCGCATTTTGAAACATCGAAGAATTGTGCCCTAACTTACGGGGTTTCGGTTCTCTTGTTGGTTCTAAATAGCTAAATATCCTTTTGAGTTTTGAAATGCACGGATTTCCAATTTAAATTAAAAGACGACCTTGTGCTCGGGAATTCATGGTATTGTGTCCTAACTTACGGGATGTGATACTCCGATATCTCGAGATAAGGAAATCTTTAAACAAATCGATTCAAGCTAATTCAAGAATTTTAAAATTAGTATTAATAGAAAAGATCGTATTTCAAGTCCCTTCCCGATTTTTTAATTTTCGACATTAAGACACTAACTAATCAATTCGGTACCAATTTTTTGGGCATGTCAAGGGTGCTAATCCTTCCTTGCACGTAACCGACTCCCAAACTCATTCTCTCAAGTTTCGTAGACCAAAGGCCTTGTTTTAGTACAACTAAAATTGATTTATTAAAACAAAGGTGATCCGATCACACCTGATAAAAGATTGGTGGCGACTCCCGTTTTAATTTTCACTTTCAAACAAAGTCGATCCTCGTTTTCAAAAGAATGGTTTCGACACATACCTTACAAATAATAGTAGTGGTACGATTTAGTTTTCACCAATTAGTGGAATTACGAGAAAGATCAGATCATTCACTTTCACTTTGAGAACGTTCTTGACTTGATTCTCTTGACCTTTGTCCAAAAATATATCAAAAAAAAGTGACATTTTCACCTTGGTTTTCATATAATTGATATGGAAGATATATTTGAGGAGGAGGATACATGAGAGGTGGAGGTGGGTGATACATTGGTGGTGGAGGATATATTTGGGGCTGGTATGGCACACCTTAATTAGGAAATGGTGGATAATAACCATATAGTTGTGGATAACCATATGAAGGTTGAAAATATGAAGGTTGTTCTGGTGGATAAAAACCTTGAGTACTAGTAGATGAATCACTGTATCCAAGGTTACTGGAACTCGATCTCCTACTAGATGAAGAGCCTATAGAAGTATGCTTCTTGCCTTTTCCTTTTGATGGAACGCTAGGTTCACTTCTATCTCTCCTAGGTTCAGGAAACATATTTCCATCAAACTCTGATCTATCACGGAAATGTCCACTAGTAGTACCAACCCTATATTCTCCTCCATACTGACTAGAAGACCTAATTTCACCTCTATCACCACTATATCCATCATCCTCATCAATTGGACTTAAACCACCAACATCGGGTCCATCGCCACTCTGACTTGGCGTTGAATTAGAACTTGAATGAGACAAATTTTGTTGTTGAGATTGATCAACATCCATTTCATTATCAGAGGTATCCACAGGCAACACACCGGCATTTTCACCATCTAATAATGGATTCTCTTTCTCATGAAGCCATTCTGATAGTGGATCAACATCTTCAAAGATATGATCAAGGCTGATAGGATTAAAACTAGCGTTTATATCATCAGTGCTCATTCTTTTTTGATGCCTTATCTGAAGCCTCATATTATAATAGGTAAACACTAGTTTCTCAAGTTTTTTATACTTTAACCTATTTCTTTCCTTGGTGTGAATATAACTAAATGTGCTCCAATTCCGTTCACAATTTGATGCTGAAGTTGTTTGACTAAGCACTTTAATTGCTAATTTTTGTAATTCGGGAACACATGTACCGTATATTATTCACCACTCAGCTGCATAATATTATTTAAATTTCAAAATAACTTCAAAATGTACAATATAATTAAATAATATAAATTAAATTAAATAATTTAATTAACTGTTTACCCGGATTCACTTACTTCTAAGCTCTTTGTGCTTGTGGAGTACCGAATGTCTCATGTTTATCTCTAAATAGTAACAACTGCGTAAATAAAAGATAGAGTAAAAATAAAAAAAAATTCTATTTCAAATTATGTAACTAAGTAATAAATAATAGTACTTGAATCTAACCTGATTAACCATTCTGACTTGAGTATCAAGAGAAGGTTCTAATCTTTCAATTACTGATCGTGTACCTTCTAATGTTTCTATTAGTACATTCTCAGAATGCTCCACCCCAAATTGAAATTGAGGATTGAGAAAATAACCTAAGTATAATTTATAAGAATATCATCAAATAATAATAATCTAAAGCTTAAAATAGTAAAATATAAAAATAGTTCTTAATTATATGAAACATTTTATCTTACCAGCTGAATGCAAGTCGGAATGCATAAAATTCCATCTATTGTCAATAATCTTTTCATACTCGGTGAAATATCGACAATCTTGTTGAATTGCTCGTTTAGCTCTATCAACAGCCTCATAGATAAAACCCATTGTTGGTTTTTCATCACTATCCACAAGTCTCAATACTTTTACTAGGGGCTCGTAAACTTTTATGAGGTCGTTGGTTTTTTTCCAAATTTTTTTGGCTTCATAAGCAGGCCTTGACTTTTGCTGTCCCCATTTTGATTCTTTAAATTCCTATATATTCATAAGAAAAAATTTAAAATAATATAATTTAAATTATTTGGAACTAATAAAATCATTGAAGGTTGTTATATTTAAGTAATTATATTAACTAATTATAAAATACTAACCTTTGAATTAAACATTTCTCTTAGACCTTGCTTTTGTCTTGTTATCTCTTCAAGTTGAATGAAATGAGTTGCAAATCGAGTAAGAGCGGGTCGAAGTATTTGTTTCCCTTGTGTATACTTCTTCATCAAATCAACAGTCCAAATGTGATTGTATATAAAGCAAGTCACTTTCTTTGCCTCATCTAACACTTTTGCTACACTGGGCTTCTTCCCAATATCTTCAAGGCATAAATCTAAATAGTGAGCTGCACATGAGGTCCAATATAGATGTTTTCTTTTCAACATTAATTTTTTTCCAGCAGCTTTCATTGCTGCCTCATTATTAGTCACTATTTGGACAATGTAACTTTCTCCAATTTCTTCTACAACTAAATCTAGCAAACTGTAGTAGAATTCAGCATCTCTACTACGAACACTTGAGGCATCTACCGATTTCCAAAAAATGGTTCATTTACTACAATAAACAAGGAAATTAATGATGTGCATTTGATTCAAACTGTTGGTCCAACCATCACACATTAGAGTTGCACCCAATTCTTTCCAATGAGTCTTTAGTCCATTTACCCAATCACGAACTCGTTGATACTCTGACTCTAAATACACATCTGAAATCTCATAAGGTGTTGGGAGCTTTACACCTTGTCCAACTTCTGTTGACACTTGAATTAAGTTATACAACCATGGAGAGCTTGCTAATTGAAAAGGAAGTCTTTCATATATTAATAATTTAGATACCGCTTCACCTATCTTCTTTCAAAAAGTCTTTAAAATAGAGTCACTGACCTTTGGTTGCTTTGAACTTTTACTTCTGGCCAATTCAGGTATAGCTTCCTCTAAGGTAAACTCAGACTCACTTGGGATGGATTTACTTGTTCTTTCTCTATGATATTCTCTAGCTGATCCATGAGAAGATCGCCTTTCTTCATAAATGTTATTCCAACCACCAGTACTTCGTCTGAATTCTTCCCTTCTATGCCACTCGTGTTGTGATTGGATACTTTCTTGAGTTGCTTGCCTTATAGCAGAAACCTCATCAATGAATTCCTCGTGTTCATCCTCATCTTCTCTTAATTGAGATAAGAATTCATCTTTTCTCCTCTTTTTGTCTATTTTCTTTGTCTTGCTTTCTTTTAATATATTCATCATACTTTCTCTAATGACACCTGTTAATAAAATAAAAATAATTCACACTTTATATTATTATCAATTATATATAATCTTTATAGAAAATTTACAATAACAATTAAAAATAATAATAAAGTATCACATACCAGTAACATTAGGGCATGTTGCAACATTACCAGTTTTATGAGCAATGTGCTCTTTAAATCGCGTTATTCCTCCTTTCACAACTTTACCACAAAGTTTACATACGATATTTCCTTTCGTATTTGGCACTGGAGTTCCAAAGTGCCAACCTATATCATTACTTGGTGCACCCTCCAATCCTTTAGTCGGGAACTCTTCACATGGTGGCATGTTTATTTTATTTATATATAAGAAACATAAAATTATATTTAGAAATATAAGCAACTCATTACTTATATTATCAACAATATAATACAAAAAAAGTAAACATCATTAACATGGAAAATTTAAATTTATTGCATAATTCATACATAATAATAATAAATAATAAATTATGAAAGTTATGAAATTTTAAAATAATAATAAATAATAACTAATTATCATTATAAATTATAATTACAATATTAATTAAAAATAACATATAAAGTAAAATTATAAACCTGATAAGATTGAAGCTTTCATATTAAAAATATAATAATATGATTGTTATCAAAGCAATTTTTATTTTCGTAAAATCTCTCCAAACTCTAATAAATCAACCCAAATATACTTTGCTTCAACAAGTTAAAGAGGATGGGAGTGAGAGGTGGAATTCACTCTTTTCCACTTTAAATACTTTCTAGTTTATAGAAATAGCATGTGAAAACATTTACGTAATATATTTATAAAAAATTGCTATGAAAATTAAGGGCATGAAATGATAAAGTTAAGATGATTTTAATGTTGGGTTTCAAATGTCATTATTTACATTTATATGCATGTATTTTTTTCTAAATTTATCAAATATAAAAATATATAAATACCTCGAAATAATATTTGTTGTTTTATAAAATGAATGGATAATAATTTTCTAATTGAGTTTGGTCTCGGTTATTAGGTTACATCAACTCAATCAACTCCTTAATTTATAGTATAGATGATTTTTATGGTTGCATTAGCGTAGTATATAATTACATAAGAAAATTATTAAAACTCCATATGTGTATGTAAAATTTAATTTCATAAATTATTAATATGTTAAAATTTATATCAATAAAATTAAACAAATAGAATATAAATATTTATATTATACTTATTTGTCGATAAGTTAATGTCAAGAGTCAACTAAACACTAACTTGATTGGAAATTAATTAAAAAACATAACCTTTTACAAAGTAGCAAATATTACAATATAAAAGTATTTTTACATTTTATACAAAATACCAAAAAATCAATTTAAATCCAAAATACATATAGAAAAATACAAACAATAATCATATTTAAAACTTTCAAATCCTCAATTTTATCATTCAAATTAAATCTCATTTTTTATATTAATTTTAATAAATATAGTGAGGTATCATTCTCATTAAATAATATATACTGGTTTTATTTTAAAATGATTATATATATATATATATATATATGTTTAACAGCTATAATGAATTCTAATTTCAAGTCTTACAGCCTATTAATTTTAGTCAAAGTGTCAAATTTACACCCATTAAAGAGTGACTTGTCATGAAAATATTGGAAGCCTAAACGGTACCTTGGTTTTGGCTAGGAGTAAAGACATTAAAAATGAAAAAAATAAAGAAAAAGGGAAATCAAACGCCAGAAATATCAAAAAGAAAAACTGAAGAAGAGTCAAGACTCAAGAGGGAAATCAAACGCCAGTTTCCACTTTCTAGCTTCCAAGATCTCTATTCTCTTGCTCGTTTTCATCTTCGTTGCTGGATTGATTTCATTTTTCTCGATCTTACAACGGTTAGTAAGGAATTGATTCACTTTGTGATCTAAACTCTATCATCCTCTCAAAAAAACTCTGAATCTGCTGCAAAAAGAAGCAAGAATCAACAAGACAAAGTTTTAGGTACTTACTTGAAGATTATCAGTCTCTGAATCTGAATGTGCAAGTGATCAGTTTGCTTTGTTTGCCGTTTGGGTTTCAGTTTAGGGACCGAAATATGAGAAAGGAGTTTTGAATTTTGATTGCTTATTTGCTTGCTGTTTATTTGGTTTCAGTTTTGTTTGCTTTCTTTTTACTTTTTTTTTTATTGAAAACACTGATTTTGCAGGGAAATACCCTTTTGTTTTATTAAGTTTCACTGTTTCTACTGATTTTTATTTAGATGAGGGAGATGGATTTTTTTTTTAATTCACTATAACGGGATATAACGAGAATAGCATCCTGTTATTGCCGTGACCGGCCGTTATCCGATAAGTTTCGGCCGCGACCCACCGTTATCGGTGTGACTCCGCTTCACACCGTTATTTTCAGCCGTTGCGGTTTCGGACGGCGCCGCTACCGCTATATAATGGCCACTATAGCGGTTTCGGTCCGCTATTTAAATCCCTGGTTACTACTTTAGGTATTAACTACCAATTCATTAAATTAAATACAAAAATTTAAAATTAAATTAAATTAAATATTTGTCTCTTTTTTTTTCTCCCTCCCCTTCTTTATTCACTTTTTTTTTGTCTTCATCTTCTTAGCCATGTGTGAAATAAAAAATCCTTAAAAATAACTTATCATGGCCTTAAAATAGAGAAAATTGGGGTTCTCTTTTCTATCATTTCTTTTTTTTTTCTTTATTGTTTTGAATTCTTAATATTGAACATTAGAGTTTGTTTTAAAGGAAAAGAAGATGAGAATTGATTTCAATATTGAAATAGAGGATTCGTTCATTTTAAAAGGAAAAAAAAAAGGAAACTAGGGGTTTGTTTTAATGGGAAATTTTTGAAATAAAATTTATTTTAAAATTTTGTACAAGTTTCTTTATAGAAAAGATAAAGATGGAAGGAGAGATATTGAGAGGTGATGTCACGCCCTAAAATATAGAGAGTCAATTGTAATGAATAAATAAGAAAAGTTAATAAACTTGATGGTTAAGTGTTACTCCCTTATTTTAGAGGTCTTAAATTTAAACTTTCTTCCTTTAATGTCTCCTTTTATTAGGATAAAAGTCACAACTAAAATATATACAATTGGGAGTTAAAATTAAATAAGAAATAGGCTTCAATTTTAATGGTTAAGAGTTAGCTTTATTTTTAAATGATTCTAGGTTTGAGCCACCCTCTTCCCTTGTATTTCCTTTTTATTTTAGCCCAAAATTTTGGGTTATTTATCCTTCTCGCCCCAAATTTTCAAATCTTAACTATTTAACCATTTTTTTCCCAATTGGACTAGGTTTGCCTCTTTTTAAATCCTAGTAAGACTTCTCTTCATCTTTTCTATTTCTTCTCTTTTTCTTTTCTTTTCTTTTTCTTTGCATCATATTTTACATCTTTTTGTTGTTGAATATTTTTCTTTTCTGTATCAAATCAATCCCCGTTAAATCATTTTTCTACCAGTTATTGAATTCATCGTTGATAGCCTCCGTATTTTTTATCAAAGCTTGGTAAGTGCATTCGTTTCAATAAGTAGAACTCTTAATTCCAAAATAGCATCGTTTCACGTTAATCTTTCAATTCAATTGCTCAATCTTTTACGGTTCTTGGCAATTTTTTTGATAATCTTGTCAAATCTTGAAACTAACAGCTAACCTGTGAGTAAGTGTTGTTTGAAGGATCAGATTTAGGTGAATCAGACTAGAATCGGGCATGAGAAATGTTGATCGAACTCTTGGTGAAAAGTGTGTGTTCTTTACAAAGTGAATCAGGACAAACCGTGTGTAAGACTAGGGTTACATGGTCTCCCATACAGGCGTTTGGACCACACGGCCACCACACAACCATGTGCTTCTATTATGTTAGGGTACCTTCGATTTTTACACAACCAAGAACCTCCCACATAGTCGTGTCTCTCCTATAGGGTAATTTTTACGTTTACCACATGGCCTAAATACACAGTCGTGTAACCTTTCACACAGTTTATAGCTCCTCACACGGCCTAACCACATGGCTATGTGACCCCTGTTTTACAGTTTTGCCCAGAATTTTGTAAACTGTTTAGTTTAGTCCATGTATAGTCCCCGAATTATTTTTAGAGATTTTATTCACTCATTTAAGTCCCTAATATTAGGAACATGCTAGAATCTGTGACTGGATTGAATCGCTATTGTAATAATGATGATGTGTGAACGTTACATGTTTACTGTCATTGTAATTTTGATGAACTGTTACTGTTATTCTTACCACTGTATTACTAATTGCATATTCAACATGTCTACTGTTACTATTGAACCTAATACATGTTAAGCATGTCTAATGCTACTATTGAACTGAATACATGATAAAACATGTTTATTATTTTTACATGATACTATTACAAGCATGTCATACATTATTGCATGGGTTGTGATGATTGTAAGGAGGAAGTATTAACAGTTTAATAATTTGGAACACTGGTGGTTCATCCATAAATTACTGACAGCTTTTATCTGTAAATAAGTTGTGCATCCACAACAAGTGGCAATTTATTTACAAATATTTTTATTTGAAAATACTAGCGGTTCATCCACAATTTTTAATACTTATAGTTTATTTGCAAATATTACTAGTTCATCCAAAAACTGGAGTGTATTGGTTGGAAGAGTTCTAGGATACTCTTACCATAGAGTGTAGCAAAGTATGGATAGGATCTTTCATGTTATTTTTGCATTGACATTCACATGCATGCTCAAAATAACTGTTGGTTTATACTTTGCTATACGATTGTGTTTGTTTTGAAAACTATTTGTTGTATACCTGTTTACTATTTTACATTGGTTTACTTGTGATAGGACTCACACTGAGCTTCTTAAGCTCATTTCCCTTTATTTTTCATCTTTATAGATAACTCTCCAACTTCAGACGTGGACTCGGCATCCTGAATGTCTCGGCTCGGAATGTTATTTATTTATTTATTAAAGTATCTTAGATTTATTATACGTTATTCAAAGACTGTGTTGTTTTATTTTTAACTGTGGCATGGAACATAGGTTTTTAGGATTTATATAACATGTATGACATTTAATTTGAATTTAGGATATTGAATAATGGAGTTAGAATTAATCATGCATAAAATAATTCTGATTTTTCTTAATTGAAAATCACTTTTCCGCTACTAGATTATAAATAAAATTTGAGTAATAAATAAATCGAAAATTAACTAAGTTTTCAAAAGTAGTCACTATTATAAGGAAAATGTTAAACTTAATTAGTTTTTGATAACTCGTGAGTTTTTTCTAGAAATAGGGTTAGTTTTCTTCTAAGTTAAACAAACGTTTTAAAATTATTGTTTTATAAATGCTATTAGCTTACTAGGCCATTTCGTTGGCCAATGCAATCTTTCGAATTTAGGCCAATGTTTAGGCAGAGTTGGGGAAGTTACAAATGATATTTTTATTTTTAATTTAATTGAATCTTAATTTTAAATTTTTTACTTAATTAAAAATATCACATGTCATAATCAGTACCATAAAATCAAATATTAAATTGATAAAAAATAGAATCAAATAAAAAATTATTTTAAAATCGTTAATTTGAATTGGATTTAAGTTTGTTTAAATATTTAACTTTGTTATTATCTATACTATTTTTAAGCTCTTAATTGAGTTGGTGTCACCATCAACCGGGTCACCAACTCGGTCAGGAAATTATGAAAATGTCTTTTGTAATTAAAAAAAAAGGTTATATTATTCAAGGGTATTCTAATGTTTTAATTTTAATAAAAATGAATTAAAATATGCATATGATGGGATTTGAATATGCATCAATTGGATTATTCAAACTTTATATTTACCAATCGACCAAAGCTTCATTTTATGTATTATAAACATTTTTGTTTTAATATACACAATTTATGATCTTCATTAGTTATGTTTATATATTAATAATATTATTCATTGAGTTGGTGTCACAAGTCGACTTGACACTAACTCATAATTGATGACAAAATCATAATAAATAAGCGTAGTGCATTTAGTATTGTTTGTCTCATATATTTACGTGTCTAAATTTCATTTTACTTATAATTTAATCTAATTTTTTATTTTAATAAATTTTTATTTTAATATCATACATATTTCATGTGTTATTTTGATTAATTAGTTTCAAACCATATGTTTCATTGTTTATTGTATGTTACTTTTAAAGAGGCGCATGTTTTAAATATGTGTTTCCACATGCATATACGTGTGATAAGATTTCTAGTAATTTATAAAATATGTTCTATTATTATTTACTAGTGTTGGGGATCGACCCGATTAAGCAACAAACAAGTAGAAAATAGCAGAAGAAATTGAGAAATTAAACACACAAATTTAACGTAGAAAAACTTTTCCAAAAAAGATAAAAAAACAACAAGAAAATATAATTTTACTATAATGGCAAAAGAATGAAGAGTACAAATATGGAGATAAAAACTAAAACCCGAAACCTGAAAAAACAAAGAACCCTCAAAATGTAAATACAAAATTCTTCAAAAGTGTTATGAATTCTAATCTCTAATAGGTGTTTTTTCTAAAGTTGTAAAAACCCTATTTATAGGCTAAATGCATAGGTGAAATCATAATAAAATAATCTAGACTAATTAAAGTTTGATTGAAACAAATAAACAGAGTTTAACTAGAAGATTAATTCTCAAATTTGACTGAAATACGAGTCCTACTCAACAAATCTCCACCTTCACTCATATTTCCACAACTCTATTTTTGCCAAAGCCCACTATGGGCCTATCTTGAACTATGCAGGGAATTAACTGAGTCGAATATGTGCATAGAAATTAGAAGACTTCTAGCCTTCAACTTGTACACTACCAATTCAAAACTAACCTAGGTCTAATTTTCACGAACACAATGCCCTAACTTTTCAAAACCTGCATCCAAAAGAGAACCTCTCTTCTAGCCTTCAACTTGTACACTACCAAATCAAAACTAGCCCAGGTCTAATTTTCACGAACATAGTGCCCTAACTTTTCAAAACCTGTACCTAAAAGAGAACCTCTCTTCAAAAATGATCATACTATTTTTTATCCTATGACCAAGTTGTTTCCGCTCCAACAAGTTGGCTTCGACTCTATAACGGACGAGGGACGTTCGATTTCACCGGTCATTGTAGAACCTTCCAGAATATAAAAATTGTTGGTTCTTTTACCTTTTAACAAAATGAGAGCCCCACGAGACACATTAATGTCGCTCGACTCGATGTTTATTCTACAACCTTTCAAGTCTGAAATACTCAAGCAGACGAGATTCTTTTGTAAATCAGGTACATATCTGACATCTAAAAGTGTCCTAATTTTAATAGTACCAAAACATTTACCTTATTGGATGAATCATTTCTCATGCACACAACTCCACCTTCAACTAAACTGTATATGGAGAATCATTCTTTATTAGGACACATGTGGAAAGAACATCTCGAATCTAGGATCCACTTGGACGTAAGCTCAGAGCTTTCACTCATTGACACTAACAAGGAAGCATCACCACTTTCATCGGCCAAATTAGCACTAGATATATCTTCTACGTTACTCTTAACAGCCCTTTTATTTCGCAGTTTATAATAATCTATTTTGACGTGACCTAACTTCTTACAATAACAACGCTTTTTGTCTCGCTTTTTTTATACTACCAAAATGGAAGCTTGCCTAACTACCTTGCTATCTGAACCAAACTCGTTGTCAAGTTTATCTTTACTCAACAAATGACCCTTCATATCCTCAAATTAGAGTTTGTCTCTGCCATAAATTAGGGTCTCCCTGAAAGACTTGTATGAAGGGGATAAAGAACACAATAGCAGCATAGCCTGATCTTCATTGTCAATCTGAACCTCAACGTTATTTAAATTATTTAAAAGGGTAATGAATTGACAGATATGATCTCTAAGAAGTTCACATTTGTTCATGCGAAACGTAAATAGATGTTGTTTCAACATTAAATGGTTAGCCAAAGACTTAGTCACATAAAGAGTTTCTAACCTTTTCCACAAGGCGGATGAGGCCTTCTCTATCAATGCCTTCTGCAATACCCTATTCGTGAGACACAACTGGATTGCAAACAATACCTTTTTATCAAGCTCTTCCCATTTTGACTGATTTAGATTCTCAGGATTTTTCCCAGTAACGACCTTTTTCAGGCCAGTTTGAACTAAAATTGTTATCATCCGAACTTGCCACTGATTGAAATTTATGACACCATCGAACTTCTCAATGTCAAACATTGTATACTGTTGTTGTCATCTCTGAATGGGCTGATCTACGAAAATTGAACTAGCATGATACCACTTGTTGGGGATCAACCTGATTGAGCAACGAACAAGTAAAAAATAGCGGAAAAATTTGAGAAATTGAACACACAAATTTAAAGTAGAAAAACCTCTCCAAAGAGGATAAAAAAAGCACGGATAAAATAATTTTACTATAATGGAAAAAGAACGAAGATTACAAAGATGGAAATAAAAACTAAACCTCGAAACCCAAAAAATAAAGAACCTTCAAAATGTAAGTACAAATTTCTCCAAAAGTGTTATGAGTTCTAATATCTAATAGGTGTTTTTTATAAGGTTGTAAAAGAGCCTATTTATAGGCTAAATTCATAGGTTAAATAATAATAAAATAATCTACTCTAATCAGAGTTTGATTGAAACAAATAAATAGAATTTAACTGGAAGATTATTTCTTACAATTAACTGAAATAGGAGTCATACTCAACAAATAATTTTCTTAATCGTATATAAATTAAAATAGATGAAATTACTTATTCAAAATTTTATGAAAAATGACACATTTTGCTTAAAATTTTATTTTTAATAAAATTCGTAATAATAAAAAAATGTTTCATTTGTTATTTTGAATATATAATTTTAATCAGATATATTATTAAAATTGTTAAAAAATTAAACATAAATTTATGATTTCATAATAATGATAAAGAATTCAAATTTAATATTGCAACATGAAATAACTAAAGAGTTAATAATGTAATCAACCAATGTGACTATATCATTATTCTATGAATTGCATTTTTGACCTGTAATTTGTTACAATATTATTATTTATAATGTTAAATATTAGTAAAAATAAAATTAATTGAGTACATATAAAAAAATTACATTAATTTCAGATTTTAATAACAAAATAAAATCAATTGACCCTTTTCATTAATAGATATTATCAGTTGACTAATTTGACCATTAACTACATTGACATAAATGAAGTAAGTCACTAAAATTGTCATGTGGCAATAAGTTAACATGGGAAAATAATAAAATCTTTTCTAAATAATAGAAATGTGTATATAAAGTGAATCTAGGCAACCATCTGTTTAGATTCATTTTAACAAATGCAAAATAAAGAAATATTAAAAGTTGTAATATATAAAAACTTAAAAGATTTATACTTTTGATCTGCAAATAAAAAGTTTGAAAAAAGAAAGAAAAACTTCAATATAAATAGCATAATCAATTCCATTTATGCTTAATATGTCAATTGCCCACTATAATTTAGGTTAAAGTTCAATTTGCCACTATACTTTATCTTCTTATATTTATCATTATAATATAATAACATATTTAAAATAGGGTTAATGTGTCAATTGCCCACTATAATTTAGGTTAAAGTTTAATTTACCACTATACTTTATCTTCTTTTATATTTTTCATTATAATTTTCAGTTGAAGATAAATTTACCATTATATTGTAACTTTATCTTGAATTTTACTATTTTACTTTTGTTTGTCACTAAATTTCGATTTTAATTTTAAAATATTTTGAAGAAAATATAATAAAATAATATTATAATTTAAATTTAATACTTATAAATAAATAATTAAATTATTTATAAAAATAAAGTTAATATATTTTTTATTTTTATTTTTCAAGTTTTTCTTTTATTAAATAATTTTTGTTAATTTATTATATTTTAATATTTTATAAATTAATATTCTATAGTTAATTTTTATTTTCAAATAATCAAAATCAATATTAATAAGTAAATTTATTTAAAATCAAGATTAATGGAAAAGTTCAGTAAAATTCAATAAAATTTAATAGTATGGCGGCAGTTTTGCATTTTAACTTTTTAATTTTTTGTTCTTAAAAACGTTTAGTTATTTATGTGTGTATATATGTATTATATTATTTGAGATGTAGATTAAGGGCTAAGTCATACATAATAAAAATATTTGTTAATTGGTTAAATAGGTTAATTTTTAAAATTAAAGGAAATAGGTTGTTTTTAGAGAGAATGTGTGAAAGTTCGTCTAAAAACAATCTATCTTTTAAATTTTTAAAAAAATTAAATTATATGGCCAATTAACAAACTTTTTCACATATTTAACATACAGTAAGAGCTAAAAATATAATATATGTAATTTTGTGTTCAATTTTAAATGAAAAGTATTAGTAATTGAAGTTTTATTTGTGGCGGTAATATGAAAAGGCAAATTGATAGTAAATAATGTCATTCCAACCTAAAATTAAGACTTATTTTGTTTAAATTATTAAATAATGGAATAGTAATTTTATAAAAGGGATTTTAAAACAAATATGTAATTAATATTTATAGTAACATGTCATGTAATGAAAAAGATTGGTGCATATAAGTAAATACGTCAGCAGCAGCATTCATACAACAATCTTATATTCATCACTTCTTATTTCAATTTATTTCAGTTTTATCATATTTTTATTATTTTAAATCTACTAATTTCTCAAATTTATTTATTTTAATACGTGAATAGACCTGGGTCGGATTACCTGTATAGACTTGAAGATACGTCTGAAATTTAGGAGGATTTGAACAAATATATTAAACCCGAAAAATGGGTTTGAGAAAAAATATAAATTTATGGTACTTTATATTATGTTATTTTTATATATTATATAATTTAGAACATATTAAAAAATAAACTTATACTAAATATATAATATTACTCTAATATGAACATTAAAATAATGTTAAGATTACTATATAAAACTTTCAATAAATAAAAATATATAAAAATATTAAATATTACAATAATATAATTTAAAATTTTTAAAATTTTTTAAAAATAATATAGACAGGCCTAAAATGAGCTTGGATTAGTCTTTTGTAAATCTGAGGCGAGTTTGGGCAAAATTTTAAGCCTATATTTGAGGTCGGACCGAACTTGAGCATGCATAAAATATGTTAATATTATGCTTAGGATCGACTCGAGCCTAGCCCGACCTAACTCAACCCAGACTATGAGCACCTCTATCTATGAATTATCCTAATATTCCAAATTAATTTGTTTTATTTTTTAAATATTGGATCATCACGTGAAATTTTTGGAATAATTCTTTTTTAATTAATATAGTTTAAATTAATTTATTTCACTTTTTTTTAAAAATGTAGTAATTATAGGATAATTTGATACAAATTAATTTATTTTAAAAACGTTGATAAAAATTGTTTTAATTGTATATTTATAATAATCATTTTTACAAACAATTGATAAATTTTATTTATAATACTTATTATGAACGTAAATTAAAATTGCATATAATAATTATTATAAATATACGTTCATAACAATTTGTATCAAATTGTTCATAATTATTATTATAATTAATTTGCGTTGATAACAACTCGTATCTATGTTCATAAATTATATTAAGATAAATTAAAAATTTAATTTTAATAATATGATGATTTTGAATTAATTTTAATTTTAATTTAAAAGAACGTTAATTTAATCTTCAAAATAAGTTAATTTTAAATAATTAAAAATAAAATATTATCTTATAATTTAATATTATTCAAAATAATAATAGTGAATATTTTATTAATTTATGTCTTAAATTAATTTTATTTTATTTTAAAAAACTTAATGGATAATTAAAATTAACAAAAAAAGGGATTCCACCACTTGTCACAATATAGGCTTGTTTATATTTTTATATTATATATATGATTTATTACATGCGCCTGTTAATTTTATTTATTTATATGATATTTAAATATTTTATTATTTTTAAAAATTTCTGAATTGTTTATTTTATAATAAATCCCCAGGAGGAGTCCAGGTTTAATTTATGGGGTTTTAGTTTATGTTTTAATATCAGAAAACAATTTTGGGCTCTCAAGGCTTAAACTTAAACTCAGTTACGCGAGAATGGACCGATTCAGATAAACTAGCTTTCAAGACCCCTTGTTTACTGTTGAGGAATATAGATTCCAGTTTATATGAAATCAATATAATTCATAGGGTAAATTATAAGAATAGTAACTCAATTATTCAACTCCTTTTATTGTGATAGCTTTTTAAAATTAAATATTTTATTCATTCTTTCGTGAGGTGTATAACAAAAGTCTAACGTGAGACCTCAATGTTAAAAGTTTTTGTATTTATTTTTAAAATTTTAAAAATATATTTTATAATTTTATAACTAGGATTAAATTAGAATTTTTATAATTTTTAAATATATTTTAGAATGTGTAAATATTAAAAGGTTAAATTTGTTACTAAGCCAATAAAACAAGGGCCACGGTAGATTTTCATTACTAAACTAGCATTAAGAGTGACTAAAATATTTAATTTCAAAAATTAAGTGACTAAAAATTAATAAATTTATGATCAAAATAGAACAAACAGAATAGTTGGATGACTATTCTTGTATTTTGCCCTAATTCATAATTGTTCAATTACAATTTAGCCCAAAATATAGACTTTCAAATTTGTTTTAAGTATGCTTATATTTGTAAATTACGAACCTAAATCTAGTTATATCCACACATTAAATTTTTATCCTTTAAAATAAAATTTATTTATTTTAATATTTTTATTAATTTTTTAGCAAAAACAAATTAGTATATTTTAATATCTACATATATGTCATAAATTACATAATATGTGAAATAAATAATAATATTATAAATCTGAAAATAGATTGACTCGAGTTTGAGTATGGACAACCTAATTTATTATTTTTATGAGGTTTTTGACATTAACGAGTAACCCAAGCCAAGTCTAATCTGCAAACCCTTACTGAACTTGCCAATGCCATGCAAACAAACAGTGAATTTGAAGACAAAATTAGCAGTCTTATTCTGCAAACAAGAGAAATATCATTAAAAAAAAAAAACACACACTCTAAAACAGGTATATGAGATGAACTATTAGCTTGAGATGTTAGCAGATGATGTCCCTTTGAAGTAACATTTCTTGTTATTGTTCAACCATGTCTTGAAGATTATCCTGCTAACACCAATTCTTTCACAAAATCTGTTGATTTCCTCTGGTCGATCTTTGTTCCTCATGCTCCATCCAAGCCCCTCACCAAATTCTCTCATCGCTTCTCTTTGTCCCATACTGAACTTGGATTTCCTCTGCTTCATGTTTACACCACAACAACTCTGTTGCTGCCGAGCCATCCTCTTTGCCTCTCTTAGGCTCCTGAACGACTTACCATTAGGAGATTGTTCCAGGTCTCTGCAAAGGACTTTCCGATGGTAGTTTCTATGGCAACCACAGGCTTTACAATGGGTTTTAGAGTTGTTAAAAGGAATGAACTGAGTGCAACCATCGATTGCATAGCCTCCAAGGCAGCGTGCATGGTTTCTCTGGCAATCTCTGTATATCTCTTTCTCCATCTCTCTTTCGATTGAGACAAAAGTAAAATGACAAACAGTATATCATATTGAGGAGGTTACAATAGCAATAGAGATTCCTCTCTGTATGTTTGCAAAGTGGCACATTAAGGTCTAATAGGTTAAACCAAGTTGGCAAGCATTAAACTACTTTGATGGTCGGAGGGCATATTTAAATTTTATTTTGTCTAATTATGATGTCAATCCTTGTACTTTTCAACCTTTTGAAAATTAAAATCTAATAAGTAACACCATTAGTAGACTATGTTAAATGTGAGTCTCTGTTTTACCAATCAAATTTAATTTTTAAAGCTTTAATGCATAATTTTGCTCCAAAATATATTGATTTTTTCACTTTGATCCTTAACGTTTTATCTCAAATTAGGACCTAACATTATCAATCATTCCTATCATTCCTAGTTCAATCCTTTTGGCGTTAAAAAACGGATGAAGCTTCAAACCAATTGATTTCCGCCATGTGTTGGATGATGACGTAGTCAACATTCAGAAATTTTAAAAATCAAATAAAAACAAAAATTAAAATTAAAAATACTAAAATTATAAAATTGTAAAACCATAATATATAATTATAAAATTTATAAGAATTACAAAATTTATCAAAAAGTATTAAAATTTATATATAAAAAAAACTAAAAATTTTAAGAGTATGAATGAAATCTTACATAGAAACATTCTTTTAAATGTTCAATCGTAGACTTTTATATTGAAATATTGTTCTTTAATTTTCTTTTCAATTTTGCTATGATTTTGGGGTGATATCAGTGCAAGTAAATTTAGGATTTGTTTGTACACAATCCAATAACTGCAAGAATACATAATTATTATCCCAATAATCGTATTTTCTTATAATTATAAAGATTTATAATTTTTAGATGTATTTGATTGGCATGTTAAATTATATTTTAAAAATTTTAAAATATTTAAAAGTCATTTTAATTAATTATCCTTATAATTTTTCGTATTCTCAACTTTAAAGAATTGAAGCAAATATAAAATATTTTAATTACACTCAATTCAAGATGATGTATTAATTATAATATTTATCGGGATATGTCACAGTATAATTAAGAAATCAAAAATATTTTCAATTTTTTTTAGAAAATTAAAATATATGAAATTCTTAGAAATTAAAACCATTTACTTTTATTTTAAAAATACATAAAATAAAAAATAAAGACAAAAATAAGAAAAAAAAGATAATAAAAAAATCAGAAAATATAGAAAACACAAAATAAATGTAAAAAAGATTCCTTTATTTTTATTTTTATTATTTTTAGTTTCGTAGTAAAAATGGACATAAAATTATACTTGACAAATTAAAATTTTAATTCTATTAAACACCTTTGATAAAATTTTCCTGCGACTTCATTTTGTTTACAATCTTAACTCCATTATATAATGTCTTTATTTTAATAATTATTGAATAATCTCCACACCACCTTCATTTTGTTGGATGCCACTCCACAATACTCTTAAAATATATATTTTATATTTGATTAAGTGATTTAACTAATTATTTAAAAATAAAATATTTAAATACCAAATTATTAAAATCAAATTCCGCAACGTGTCATCATATTCCTAATGATACTGGGGTGACATTTTTAAGTACATGCTGAAACTATGAAAACCACTGATTTATTCTTAATGCACAAAGATGACATTGTAATTGGCTAAACATGAAAGAAGTGGGCTAGGCTTCCTTCCTTGTCATATAGTTTTTATTATATTTTTATACGTTCCTTTTTGTAACTTTTTTTTTTTTTTGTTAATTTTCTAATTTTCTTTGACACCAAAAGAATCGATCCGAAATAATTGATAAAATTAAATCTTGATTTGAGACAAGAAATAAAAAAATGGATTAACAACTTTAAGTATTAAAATATAACATATTCCATATCAATGTTATAAAATGAATTTTAGACAAATTTCTACATAAAATAAAAATAAAAATAAAATGAATTGATTTGTGGGATTTTAAATGTTATAAAATTTGTGGCATAAAAGCATAGGAATTTCACCATTATAAGAAAAGAAAAATGATGAATAAGCCAAACATGACGCGACGCTAGAAACAAGGTTGAACGTGGTAATAACAAATGGCGAGGAGGCAATGGTGGCCAAAGTACTACCACTAATTTCATTAGCCGGCGATGCGGCTTCTTCTATCTCGTAACGGCAACCCATATAACTCCTAACCTCAATGGATGACGGTTGGTTTTCAATTCCGTTGAACCAATAACTTATTACACTAACAAAGCGTAGTTACAACCATCCTCCTAAGGCTATTATAGAGGGAAAGGGATTCGATACCATAGAGGAAAAGAAAAAGAAAAATCAATGGCTATGTGGAAGAGGGCCACCGGTGCTATCAAAGACAAGAACAGCCTTGTGGTCGCCAAATTTATCACAAGAGGTGCCTTTGGGGATCATGATCTTGAAGCTGCCATCATCAAGGCCACAAGTCATGACGAACATGACATTGATAAAAGGAATACTCGGATGCTTTTTTCCTGGATTCGAGCTTCACCGAATACCCTATGCCCTCTCGTTCGTGCCCTGTCTAGAAGGATGGAGAAGACGCGGAGTTGGGTGGTTGCCATCAAAGGCTTGATGCTCGTGCATGGTCTTATTCATTGTAAGGTCCCCGACGCTCGAAAGATGGGTCGTTTACCTTTTGATTTCTCCAGTTTCAGCGACAGACATTCCAGGTTAAGCAAAACATGGGGTTTCAATATTTTTATTCGTCAATACTTTGTATTTCTAGACGAAAGAGCTGCCGTTTGGTTACAGGACGAAAACAAAACTGCGGCGGATGTTCCCTTGATTGTTCGGCAGCTTTTGAAACTTCGGAAACGGCAATCTTTGCTTGATATGTTGCTTAAAATTAGGCCTCGAGCGGATAATATGAAGGTTCCTTTAATTCTAGAAGCCATGGATTGTGTCATCATCGAGATTTTCGATGTTTATAGCAGGATATGCAGTGAGATCGCCAAGGTTTTAATGCAAGTACATTCAGTTGGTAAACTTGAAGCAGCAATGGCCCTCGAGATTCTTCGGAAGGCAACGTCACAAGGCGCACAACTTTCTCAATATTTCGAGTTTTGCAAGAAATATGGTGTTTTAAAAGCTAACGAATTCCAGACGGTTACTGAGATTCCGGAGGAAGATGTCCAAGAACTGGAGAGAATAATCAATGGGGTTTCAGACAAGACATACAAGAACGACGACTTTAAGGAAAATGACCAAATGGCAACAGTTGTAAGAGAAGAAAACAATGCCATCGTCGAGCATAGCGAATTAATAAAAGGTGGCTTGAAGACAACAATAACAGACAAATGGGAGGTTTTTAATGATAATATAAACCTCAATGGAGAACATATCGATAGTTTCTTTAATGAAAACAACAGTAGTGCCGATCAAGAAGCTACAGTTTCCAATCTACCTCTAATACCCATTGATCATGTGGCTGTTCATTTCCCTTTTGAAATCCCAGATTTAATTAGCTTCTAGAATTAGATGGGACCATCAACTTTGATGAAAACAATTTTTCACATATCTATATTATACAAATATAATTAGTATAATATTCTTTTCTTGAATTCAATAAAAATGCATTAAGAAAATGAAATGATATTATCAGTTCAAAACAAGCGGCAGCATTTAACTGCTGGGTCTAAAATAAACACTTGCCGAGTGGATGAAATGAGATTACCCAACAAATGAAAACTCTCAATCCACAATTTAAGTCAGTGAACTGAATAAAATAAAAGTTCTTTAAGCAGAAGCATGAATGAAAAATACTAAAAAGGTTGGCTAGAACCATGATGTTCAAGTGTTTAAAACATAATCATGACTGTGAAAATTCATGAAACTACACAGGCAACAAACATCTCCACAGGAGGCCGAGAAATATATACATGCGATGCAGACCCGCTGTCAATACCATCCTTTTAGCTCTCTACCTGATAGTGACAAACTTGTTGGTACCATGTCTTGCCCAATGAGTCCTCAAATCAATTGGGTTATTGAAGTTATAGTTTTCGGCTGCGAGTTTCTCCAGGACCTTTTTGAATGCCCCTTGACTCATTTTCCGCCCAGCTATCCTCGCACCACGCCTCTTGGTGCTCATTGGCAAAGGATACATGGATACATTTGTGGTGCAACAAGCAGATTGCCAACCGCCACAGCCCCATCGATAGCATTGCTGAGGGGTTCCAGTGCATGAGCAAACCGGGATCGGAATGCCCGAAATATCCATGTCGTACCCATTGATTTTAATATCCATACTCTTCTTTGCTGGCTTCACACGTTGAACAGAAGAATTGGTATTATCCTTTGGCTTCCTAGGCTTTTTGGTCTTTGGCGTCTTCGGGGCAGACTCACTCTGCCTTTTCTTCAACTCCACACTTTCCTTGGTAGCTGGTGACTCTTCAACTCTGCCAACCACCCTCTCATCTCTTGTTGAAGAATTGGGTGATGGCTGCAAAATTGGCAGCGAATGAGCAGCTGAAGTTTCAGGCAGAATGCCGTAGTTAGGAGAAATACCCGGTAACATGTTAAAAAACTTTTCTCTCTGGCTAATCCATCTATCCCTAACATAATTCATGGGGATAGGAGCCTCCGAAACAATGCAGTCGCGTGGGTGAAAGGCAGCATTGGGAGTAACCATGAGATTCGGATCGCGCATTGGAATAAAAGACTTTGTGTCCCGCTCAGCCATGCTTGACATAAGCTGCAGACCAAGATGTCCTTTAAAGGATGGCTCATAGTAACCCCAATTACGCATGTTCAACGCATCGTCATCCATGAAGCTATACATAGCCACCAACAACAAGAACAAAATGATTAAACTTTTAACATGATTCACATTATTCCATAAATGCCATTCAAATCCTGCTTAACATTCCCATTAAAGAACCCACAAAGACCATGAAAAAAACATAACAACACTAAAGACAGACATTCAAACAAAAAACAATGTTTCAAATAAGCAATCTAACACATTTACATGAATGAAGCAAGATTCAGCCACATCAAAATACATATGAAAGCAAATAAAAGATCAGACAAGAACCAACATTCAAAATTCAAAGATCCGTTTGATTCCCAAGAAAACAAAAAGGGGCAAATATGTTACATTTTCTAACTCTCAATTGGGAGGAAATTGAAAAAAGCCCCCAATGAGCGGCCTTCACAGTATCGCAGATCCATGATATGGAAACGAAAGATCTAAATCCACAGTAAATATGTATATAGCAGATTTGGAAAAATCTAAGATCCCCAAAGCAGCAGAAATAGAAATTTAAAGATACCAAACAGAAAGATGGAAAATTTGAGATTCAAAATAATTTCCAATTCCCCACATTTCCCCAAAGTCCAATCTTTGCACGCATCGTAACCCATAATCAGATCTACTATTATAGACCAAAAACAAAATCTTGAAAAAGGAAAAAAAAATAAAGTTTGGGTTTTTCTTTTATGGCAGTATCAGGGCTTTCAAAATGGAAACTTTATAACATCCTTTAGATCTCCTTTCATAAATTTCACCTCCAGAGCTCGAACAAACAAACAGACAAACAAATAAATAAATGAGAATACATATGAAAAGTTTTAATAGTACAAAGAATAAGCATGGAAGGACCCATATATTCAAAAACTGTTAGAAAGAGAAAGCAAAGAAAGAGAAAAGAGGGGAAAGGAAAGTGAGAGGAGAGAGAAAACTTACTTAGAGGGGGTGTAAACGACTCTTTAGGGTTTGCCCTTTCTGGAGAGAGAAAGAGAGAGGAGAGAGAAACCTGCGAAGGCAAAAAAATAAACTACGAAAGAGAAAGAGAGAGAAAAGAAAGCCCAAAAAAATCAAGAGAGAGAATGGGAAAGACCTAAAAATGTGCATCTATCAAAGGGGATTTATATATATCAGGAGTTTCACTTTTTTAAAAATAATATAAAAACATCAAAAGAAAATTATAAATAAAATCATTTTAATTAGAGATAAATATAATCTAAAAAAGTTATTGGATGAGTGTAGGCCATATGCCTTTGAACAAACAAACAAAAAGGAAAACTTGTTATATCTCTTTTCTACATTTTGTATGTGGACAAATATGTGATTTTATAACAATGGAAAACAAAGATAGTCAATAGATTTCTATCAATATCTGCCTTCCCTTCTCTTTTCTTTTTATCTATATAATTTATAATCCCCATCAAATGTCATCAATCAAGTTTTAAAATTTATTCATTTTATAAACTAATCAATAGTATTTATATCTTTTGATAAATCTAAAAAAATCTATACAGATTTGAACTAAAAACATAATTTTTAAAATTTTATTTTTACTATTTCAATCAAGAAACATTTAGTATTATATCATTTTTTTATAAAATTTTTCACTAATATTTTGAATGTACCATAATCTACTTGCATTGGAGATTTTGATCAAAGATTAAAAGGGTGAAATTCAATCAAATTTTTAGTTGATTAACATGTGAAATCTTTTTAAATGGTTAAATAATATTAATTTATTTGATAGAATACACATTACTCATTTCCAGCTTAAGTCAACTGCCTACTACATCACGAGAAAGAAAAGGCCAACATCCTAGCTAAAAGGTCATCTAGAAATCTAAGGGTATAATACATGCACGGATGGGTGAAATTTGTAACATCTCTTACCTAGTCCGATCATCGAACCCGAGTAATAAGATGTTACAAGCAAATACAAAAAATTATATGCAATGTATATAAATTCCATTCACATATTATGAAATGTAATAATTTAAAGTTTGCAAGGACTGAATTGTGTAATTCAAGCATGAAATAGGATTCAATTGTAAAATTTTAAAATTTTAAACTTTTAAAGTTGATATTGATATGTAATGAATGGGTATTGATATCATATTAAATACCGATACCAAATCACGATTTTGTTTGTTATGCGAAATAAGGGTATCGACATTATTTTCTAGTATTGATATTTGATGAAAAAATACTAATACCATTCTGGCATTCTATTTGTTTTAAAATTCTTCATATGATCAAGTATCAATACCAAATGCCAAAATATCGATACTTAAGTTCAGAAATGGTAAAGACCAATATTTAAAATGTCCATTTCATGCCCAAAACACCTAAAGCTCAAATGGTAACCATAGATATAATTATAGACCTGAAAAGCATCAACCAAGGCATACCACAAATATCACTTATAACAATCATCCTAAGTGTCTAACCAATATGCCACAATTGGCACCTCAATGAAAAATTCAAATTCAAACATAACATTATATTCAAAATGATCCAATATGCCCTCCAAGGCACCTAAAAAAAATTAACATTCCATACTTGTAATAGCCCGTTTTTGGGTCAAATCAAAATAGTGGTTTCGAGACTACAAATCCGAAGCAGAAATATTTATTTTACTGTTTCTTTAAGGTCTATAGCATAATAGAATAATTTTGTGAAAATTTCGTTAAAAAATTTTATCGATTGAGTACTCAATTTGACTAGAAGGACTAAATTGCAATAGGTGCAAAATTTGAGTTCTATAGGCTAAAGGTAGTAAATTGTTATGAAATTATAAATTAGAGGCCTTAAATGGTAATTAGACCATTATACACTAGGATAGACAAAAATGGAAATAGAGTAGGTAAAATTTCAAAGTTTAAGTGAGGGGTAAATAGGTAACTTGGTAAATAAAGGCAAAATAACTAAATAAATGATGTCATCTTCTTCAATTTAGTCCCCCATAGCCGAAAATTAGAAGAGGAGACATAGCTAGGGTTTGGCCAAGCTTTCAATCTTGATTGTAAGTCCGTTCTTGTCCCGTTTTTAACGATTTTTATATTTTTGAGATCGTTGTAACTTGATTTAGCTATTTCAAGGACTAATTTGAAAGAAAATTAAAGTCTAAAATTTTAACCATGTTGAATATGCTTGTATTTTGATGTTTGATGGTAGAAAATGCATGTTTGATGTTTGTTAAATGACTTTTGTAAAGTGATTTTAGGTAAAAACGTCAAATAGGGACTTATTTGTAAAAGTCTATAAAATGTATAGAAAAGTATGAATAAACGAAAATTGTGGGCTGTTATGAGTATAAAAAACATTCAGCTAGGCTTGGGTTGTGAAGACATTGAAAGAAATTCATTTTACAAGCCTAAGAACTAAATTGTTAAAAGGTTGAAAAGTTAGGATGAAAAATGTAAATTTTGCCATAATGTGTTTTTGGGCTGATTGAATAATGTGATGATTAAATAAGTTCAATATGGTATTATAGATCAAGAAAATGAATTTCGAGTGTAGATTGGGGGAAAAAAAGTATTTGACGAATAGGTCCTTTTGGCCGATTTTGTAACCGAGGTAAGTTCGCATGTTAAATAAGTTTTGCTTTAAATGTGCTTTAAATGATTTAATTTATGCATAAATTGTGTAATCGACCTTACGAACACATTTGACAACGATTTGGCAAGCGAGAAATCCCAATTGAACCTTAGGAATAGATTAGGATACAAGTGACATGTCACTAAGGTTTCATGTTATGTGATCCGGATGTTGGTCCTGTATGTCCTACTAGTGGCTGAGTATACCGGCATATGTTGTGGCTACTTGACAGCTTGTATGAGCAGCACCGAGTTGCTATGTCTTGACTGACAGCTTGTGTGAGCAGGCCCGTTGTTGGCTCGAGAGCGAGCATATATGTGATATAAGATAGAGGTAACAATGGCTATATATGTGGCACCTTGTGTGCAAGGTTTCCCGAGTATCCGAATTTATTATTCCAAGTGGTTCATTGGGTATGACAAAGATGAGAATGTGTATAAAATTATTTTGAGATGGTACAAGTATGTACTTAAAGCTTATGATTATTAATTCGTGATACGACGATTTTAAGGTAAGTTTGTGATGGTAATGATTTTTTATCATGAGATTATTAAAAAATACATTGCCTTATGATAAATTACTTGCATGTCAATGTATGGTAAGGGTTGCTTATTTCTTTCATACGAGCTTACTAAGCTATATAGCTTACTCCATTTTATTTTGCATAGTCACCAAGCTAACTCGGATTGGAGATCATCGGAGATTGTATCACACTATCAAACTATTATTTTGGGTACTGATGATTTTAAACATTTTGAGAATATGGCATGTACAGGGACTTGGTCATTTTGTTATATGTGTCATTATGAATTTGACCGAATGTAGTGACTTGTAATTTGTCAAAGGCTTGATGTGGTGTTTGGCCATGTAACTTGGCTTATTTTGGTTGAAATGGTTGTAAGCTTATATATATATTTATATAAGCATGCATCTGTAATTACTTCTTGTGTGATGTGCTTTATAAATGCTTGGTAAATGGTTGAATGTGGCTTAATGGTTTTGATTGTTGAATGGTTAAGATTAGCTCATTGGTATGCTAGGAAAACTAAGCAAAATTATGCAAGTTATTGGTAGCCATATTGAAACTTGTAGAATGTGAGTTTGGTATGATTTGGTTTGACAAAATATGATATCGTAAATATGTTGAGTGTGGATAATGAAATGACATGATTTGGCCTTGTTTATGGATGTTTGGTTGCGTAAGTATATCATGGTTTATGCCATTGAACTTGTTTATATGTAGGTGGAAATGAGGGTGACAAATGGCTTGGTAAATAGCCTTTATTTTGTCCACACGGGTAGACACATGAGTGTGTGTCTAGGCCGTGTGTGACACACGGTCTGCCCCATAGGCATATGTTCCAGCCGTGTGTCTCCTACACCTTAATTTTAAGAAACAGAATACTCAAAATTGAGCACACGGGCAGAGACACGGGCGTATGTCTCAGCCGTATGAGGGACACGGCCTCAAGCACGGGTGTGTGTCCCGACCGTGTGAAGTCTGCACCTATTTTATGAAAATTTAATTAACCACATGGCCTAGCACACAGGCATGTGACTTGGCCATGTGACCTCAATTTGTTCATGCTTTACAAAAGAGAGAGTTACACGAGTTAGGGACATGGGCGTGTGTTACCACACGGCCTGCCCACATGGGCGTGTCCCAAACCACAAGGGCATGTGACCCCTTTTCATAGCAAAAATTTTCTAAGTTTTGTAAAACTTTCCTAAGGGCTCGGTTTAATCCCGAACCACTTCCAAAGCATGTTTTGGACCTCATAGACTCGTATTAGGGACTTTATGATCGAATACAAATGGTTTTAATTTGGTCAAAAATTTATGACTCGGAATTGTATGTTTGCTTGTGATGTAAGTCTAGTAATGCCTTGTATCCTATTCCGGTGGATAAGGGGTGTTACAATACCTCATTTATCCATTTATAACACATTATAACAATGATTAAGTATCAACCATTCAAGCATGCACAATACCTTACCAAATTCATTCAAACCTATCACATACACATCATTTATTTACTAAGCATATTTCAAACATTTTATCTTATCACCACATAAGCATTATAACATACATACCTAAATAATCAACAAAGGTTACCAAATACCAAGATCATTACCAAACTTATAGTTATATATATTCACATAACACTTAAAATGCTAAATTCATTCAGAGCATAACATATACAACCACATAACTCTCCTAAGTACATGCCAAATATTATATACCTTTCTTTCAAACCAATTAATTCATATCATGACATCATACTACTTATATAATTGCATACTCAAAATGCCATTTCAAATAACAAATACAAAATTCAACCATTTACTACTACATATGTTTTCAACAAGCATCTTCTTTGTCATAATCACACCAACAAAGATTTCAAGCCATACCACTATATAAGTAAACCAAAATAACTCTTAAGTACATGTCACACATAACCACGCCTTAATATGGTCAAAAGACTACATAATCAATATCGATATAGTGTGAGCTTCTCAACGATCCGCCTGACACATTCCATAAGTTGACACTACAGGGAAAAAGGAAAAAAGAAGAAGTAAGCATTACAATTGCTTAGTAAGTTCACAGGTATTGAAGCCAAATAACTTACCGTCAGTTATAATTATACACTACATGCTACTTAGCTTGGTAAAATTTGCCTATCATGGCAAATCACATATAAAAAAGGTGAGTTCAACATTTATCATACTATATATTAAATCAATCATATAATATTTCAATTCACTTAATTCAACATTTCATTATCATTCATAAAACTAACAATCATTTAATCAATTCACTATCTTAATCATATCATACAATCTATTTACCCGTAGTACATCTCATTTCAAATTAATGCCAAACATTAATTTTCATTTAATAGTATGAATTCTCAATCAAATTCATATTAAATCATATAAACTTTATTCTCATTTCATATGAATTCATCTTTATACAATATATATATCAATTTCTAATTTAATGTCAATTACTACTTCCTTTCATAATACAATTACGAATCATATTTCATTCCATTTTCCAAACTCATGGATTCATTGAACATAATCAACCAATGTTCTCAACTAATTCCATAATTTCATATTCCATTTCACATTTCACTTCCATTTCACATCATTTGCCATTTCAAATATCTGATATTTCATTTTTACCATTAATTTCCCTGTTAACACGACTCAGACTCAAACAAATTCACAGATCCAACCAACACACCAATTTAGCACCTAGTGCCTCATTGTATAAATCTGAAGCAAATAGTTGTGCCCAACACTATCAATAAGGTTGACACCTAGTATCTTATCGGTATAGCCGAAGCAAATTGACATCCAGTGCCTTATCGACTCTTAGTCGAAGTAACCCTGAACTTTTCCATCCTATGGCATGCCAACTATATCCGACTTTACCCAAACAGTTAATAGGGTATTCATTTCATATTTCATTATTAACCAATACCTCCATTCATATTTAATTTCATCGTGACTAAATTTATCCAACATATGCTGTAACACCCCGAACCTGAGACCATCGCCGGTGTCGGACACGAGGGGTTAGCAAGCCAAGTTCACTTGTTTTGCCCATCCATTGGACATTTCCAGTCAGGCTGGAAAAACTGCGTCACTGTCGCCTTAAAAATCATATCTCTAGTTTCAAAACTCGGAAACTGGTTTCGTAAATTTTCCCTGAATTTAGACTCATATATCCATCCATGGATTTATTTCTAGAATTTTGGTCGGGCCAATTGGTACAGTTTATTAGTTAAAGTCACCCATGTTACAGGGATCGACTGCTCTGACCTTCGCGCGGTATAACTTGAATATCTCTCTGTACAGGGCTTTAATGCTGGTGCCGTTTGTTTCTAATGAAACTAGACTCAAAATGGAATCTGTACATATAAGGTATGTCTCCTAATTCTTTCTGGATAATTTATAGTAAAT
The DNA here is from genome assembly GCF_025698485.1 of Gossypium arboreum. Classification (NCBI taxonomy): domain Eukaryota; kingdom Viridiplantae; phylum Streptophyta; class Magnoliopsida; order Malvales; family Malvaceae; genus Gossypium; species Gossypium arboreum. The sequence continues at coordinate 45,515,376 of NC_069070.1, read as the reverse complement.
TTTAAAGTTGCAACAGGGAACCCAGAAACCGTTCTGGCCCTGTCTTACAATAGCTTTAATATCTCTTAACATGTAACTCCTATGACCATTTCGTTTCTTCCATATGAAAATAGACTCATCAATGTTCATTTACATAGCTGATTCACTATTTAATACCATTCCTACAAATTTTGGTGATTTTTCACATTCACGTTACTGCAGCTGGCAGCATCTGTTTTTAAGGTAGGTCTTACCTATTTTGTAGTCTCCATGAACCAACTAGTCTTGCCTTACATAGGTCCACATATGATCATTTTAACCATGCCAATGGCTGATCATGTGACCAACATTCCCATTTCAATTCATAGTCACATCATGACACCATATATATATATACAAACCGCAAATAGTTTAAGTTGATACTTCACTATTACGAGCCATTTTCGCATGGCCGTACACATATACATCATAACATATTTAAACCAACAAGGGTAGTCCTATACATGCCATTTCAAGTTCAACCAAGAATTTATACCAAAATGGGGGCTTGATAGTGTGGATGACTTCGACTTCAACGATCCCGAATCCGATTGCTATCGGCGAAATCTAGAAAACGAGAGCCAAAGCGGTGAGTAAGCATTTTTATGCTTAGTAAGTCTCAAGGAATATAATCAACTCTAATTACAGCAATACATTCACATAGTTAAATGCATCATTTCATTAATGCACATTCACATAATCATACTTACTTCACCATCCCAACTCTTATGTTCATACACAAATAACGGCTTCATTAAGGCCGATAACTCGTTCCATCATAGGAGCGGATATTCACACGCTCTTACTCCTAGCCATAAAGCACACACCGCACTTACCTTGTCATTGGGAAATTTCACAAGTGCATTAGCTGAAATTTTCCAGCAAGCTTATAATTTTCAAATCACATACCTTGAGTTTAACCGGATGTCGCTACTCGATCAATCGCCTTGGGACATAGCCGGTTATGGTAACCCGCACCAAGGCCTACGGGACTTAACCCGGATATCACGATTTGCACAAATGCCTTGGTCTTAGCCACGATAGAATGACTCGCATACGAATGCCTTGGTCTTAGCCGGATGTAGCCACTAGCACAATTGCCTTGGTCTTAACCGGTTATAATTTCCAGCATAATTGTCTTGGGGCTTAGCCGGATATCATTCAATTTCTCATGCACACATACATCAATAATCATTGGACATACATATTTATTTTCGTTACTAAGGCTCAAACACAATTATAATCACTAACATAATCGCCTTGGGACTTAGCCCGGTATCATTCAATACTCATACACACATAAATCAATAATCAATACATCCATATTTCATTCCACATAATTCAAGTAAGGTCACTTCTTGAGGACTTACCTCGGATGTTGTCGAGCGGCTTTTACGGCTATTCGATTACTTTTCCTTCCCTTGTCCAATTGTGGCCCTCTTAGCTCTTGAGCTAATTCAAACAAATTCAATTTATCAAAACCTCATTGTGCTAGCTTATGGCCGAATATGACAAGGAATTTAAATGGTCATATGGCCACCCTTTAGCTTGAATACACAATGGTCATGCACATTTTATACTACATCAAGCAATTCAATACAATTTATTCGAGCATCAAGGAAAAGCTAAGGCCTTCAATAGGCTACCCAAGGCGAATATACTTGTCCATGTTGAGGCCAATTATGCACTTAATACCACACAAAACAGCATGCATTTTACTAGTTAATGCTTTGCATATTGTAGCTCAAAACTTACAATATAGCATCAAGCACTCATATGTGTGCTAGGCAGAATGTGCTTACAATTTCACAATTATTCTTCAACATCTTCTTCTTTAAACAAACTTATTCATCACTTCCTTCATAACCAAAACATCATGTGCAAACATATATATACATATATGAGCATGGCGAATTTCAAGGTGTCCATAGCCATCCAAAACACAAATTTTAACTAACATGCAAGAAGCATGAACCATGCTCATGAATGCATCATGGCGAATATGACAATCATGCTCCTTTTCAACTTCAATCATGATAAAACAAAAGAAAGCTCAAAATCTTACTCAAGAGTAGACAATCCATCATTGCATGCATCATCATCAAGCTTCACACTTAGCATGCAATGGCTTTATCACCATAACAACTTTGGCCAAATACCATTTCCATGGCTTAACAAAGATTTGAGCCATGGCTAACATGCACATCAAGTTAGCAACCAAAACATGCATGAAACTCCTAACACAACCTCATACATACCTTAATCTTGATGCAAACTTAGCCAAATCTCCTTCTAGATCTCTTCCAAACCAAGCATGAAGCAAAAATCCTCCTTCTTCCTTAGTTTTGGCTCAAAGAAAGGATGAACAAAATTTTTTCTTTCCTTCTCTACAACTCACGGCAATGGGGGATTACCACACTCACACACATTTTTTTTCATTTTTTATCACCCATACACCTTTGTTTATTATTTCACCCTAATGCACCAACAAAACATGTTTCATGACATGTTTAGCCCATCCTCCTTGTCATGGCCGGCCACCACCTATAAAGAGGGAATTTGACATGCAAGTCCATTATTTTGCATGCATGCTTTAATTAGTCATCACACATTTCCTATCATACTTTCAAAGTTCATTACTAAGTCCTTTCTTATGGAATTCACCCTTATAACACTAAATCAATCATCATAAAATGTCATACATGAGCACACACATATTATAGGCATCAAAATAAATTTTAATTATTTTTATGCCTCGGTTTTGTGGTCCCGAGACCACCTTCCGACTAGGGTCAATTTTGGGTGTCACAACTCTCCCCACTTAAGAAATTTTCGTCCCGAAAATCTTACCGTAAATAGGTTTGGATATCGCTCTTTCATAGAGTTCTCGGTCTCCCAAGTAGCTTCTTCTATCCCGTGCTTGAGCCATAACACTTTTACTAGCGGAACCCGCTTGTTTCACAACTCTTTCACTTCTCGTGATAGGATACGAATCGGTTCTTCCTCATAACTCATATTAGCTTGAATTTCAATTTCGATGGACTAATCACGTGCGATGGATCGGATCTATAGCGTCAAAGCATCGAAGCGTGAAAGACATCGTGAACCTTTTCGAGTTCGGGGCAAAATCAAACGATATGCCACCGGATCGACTCGCTTCGGATATCTCATATGGCCCAACGAACCTCGGGCTCAACTTGCCCTTACGGTAGAATCGAGTATCTTTTTCCAAGGCGATACCTTGAGAAACACTTTATCACCCACGATACTCGATATCCTTACGCTTCAGTCCGCGTCGACTTCTAACGATCGGAGGCTATCTTCGACTTTCACGGATTACTTTCACTTTCTGTTCAAAGATCCCTAATCAAATCCACCGAAAATCTTGCTTTCACCGAGCTCGGTCCAAAACAATGGTGTACGGCATTTACGACCGTACAAGGCCTCGTAGGTGCCATCTTAATACTTGATTGAAAGTCTGTTGTTGTAAGCGAATTCAATCAACGGCAAATACCGTTCCCATAAACCACTAAACTCGAGGACGCAACATCTTAACATATCCTCAAGTATCCGAATTATCCGCTCGGATTGACCATCGGTTTGGGGGTGAAAGGCGGTCTTTGAAATGCAACTTGGTACCCAAAGCTTCTTGTAACTTTTTCCAAAATCGCGAGGTAAATCTCGGATCTCTATCCGACACGATGGAAATAGGCACCCGTGTAATCTCACAATCGAGAAACGTACAATTCACTAATTTGTCAATTGAAAAATCCGTGCGTCGGGGGACAAAGTGGGCCGACTTAGTCAATCGATCTACCACGACCCAAACCGCATCCTTCTTACTTGCGACAATGGCGGTCCGGATACAAAGTCCATTGTGACTCGATCCCATTTCCACTCGGGTATCGTGATTGGTGAAGTAATCTGAAGGCACCGATGTTCCGCTTTCACTTGTTGACATATTAAACATCTCGAAACAAAGTCGGAGATGTCTCGCTTCATACCATGCCACCAAAACCGACGTTTCAAATCATTGTACATCTTCGTACTCCCGGGTGGATTGCCATTCGGCTACAATGGGCTTCATTGAATTATCGAAATGAGTTTCAATTCTTTGGAACACAGACGACTTTTGAACCTCAAACAATCGTCATCATCGATTTGAAACTCGAATCCTTGTTTGGAACACACTCACCCCGTTTTGCGACCAACTCGTCGTCGACTTTACGAGCTTCTCGAATTTGATGTATCAATAGTGGTTTGGCTTTCAATTCAGCTACTAACACACTATCGGATCGAATGCACAAGTGCACGCTCATCGCTCAAAAGCGAATAATGATTTACGACTCAAGGCATCCGCAACCACATTCGCCTTTCCGGGTGATAGTCAATGACCAGCTCGTAATCCTTTAACAGCTCGAGCCAACGTCTTTGTCGCAGATTTAAGTCTCTTTGGATCATCAAATATTTGAGACTTTTGTGATCCGAGTATACATGGCACCTTTCACCAAATAAGTAATGTCACCAAATCTTTAAAGCGAATACGATGGCGGCCAATTCGAGATTATGAGTCGGATAATTTTTCTCATGTGGCTTTAATTGCCTCGACGCGCAGGCCACAACTCGACCTTCTTGCATTAATCGCAACCTAACCCAAGTAGAGAGGCGTCGCTATAGATGACAAGCTCTTTGCGGACTCGGGTTGCACTAGAATTGGGGCTTCATCAAATAAGTTTTCAGTTGATCGAAACTTTTTGGCATTTCTCCATCCATTCGAACTTAACATCCTTTTGGAGTAGCCGTCATCGGCGTGGCTATCGTTGAGAAGCCTTTACAAATCGTCGGTAATAACCTAAGCAAGCCCCAAAAAGCTCAGAACCTCGTAATATTTCTGGAGGCTTCCAATTAAGTATGGCTGAAATTTTATTCGAATTAACTCGAATACCGATGCAGATACCACATGACCCAAGAAGCTAACCTCTCTAACCGAACTCACACTTCTGAACTTAGCATATAATTGCTTATCCGTAAAATTTGCAAAGCACTAACCGCAGTGTTCAAAGATGTTCGGTCTCATTTCTTGAATAGACCAAGATGTCATCAATGAACACGACTACGAATCGATCCAAATATGGTCTAAAGATCCGATTCATTAAATCCATAAATACCGCGAGGGCATTAGTGAGCCCAAACGGCATCACTAGGAACTCATAGTGACCATATCTCGCTTCAAGGCGGTCTTGGGTACGTCCAATCTCGGATTCGCAATTGATAATAGCCCGATCTCAAATCTATTTTCGAGAACACCGAGGCTCCCTTTAGTTGATCGAACAAGTCATCGATACGTGGCAGCGGATATTTGTTCTTTATTATCGCTTTATTAAGGCGACGATAATCGATGCACGTACCGCATGGTTCCATCCTTCTTTTCACGAACAACACCGGCGCACCCAAGGCGAAAAACTCGGCGAGCAAAACCTCTATCCACCAATTCTTGCAATCGAGCTTCCAACTCCTTTAATTCCGTTGGTGCCATACGATACGGAGCTATCGAAATTGGAGTGGTACCGGTACCAATTCGATGCCAAATTCTATTTCCGAACAGGTGGTAAACCCGCAATTCTTGGGAAAACATCCGGTATTCACAAACCACGGGCACAGATTCGGGTTTCTTTTCGATTCCTTGTCATTGAGCACGTCGCAAGGTACGCTTCGCACTCTTTTCTTACATATTTTCGGGCCAACATTGCGATATTACGGTGGCAACCCTTTAAGTCCGTAGACTTAACCCGAATTATCTCGTTATTCGCGCACCTCAAATCGATAGTCTTGCTTTTGCAATTTACGACCGCATCGTGCATGGTCAACCCATTCAAACCAAGAATAACGTCGAATTCATCGAGCGGCAAAAGCATCAAGTCCGCCGGAAACAAGAACCTCGGAACACTAGGGGACTTTTCTTGCACACTTTGTTGACAAGCACGTAATGACCCAAGGGTTTGACACCGAATTACAAACTCGATGAGACTCAATAGGCAAAGTCTTCTTTGGATGCTAAGGTTTCACATATATAAGATTGAGTAGAACCGGGGTCAATCAAAGCAATCACATTAGTATTGAAAAGAGTGAAAGCACCGGTAATGACATCCGGAGAGGCAAGATCCTCGCGTGCGTGTATGGCATAAGTCCTCGCAGGAGCACGAGCCTCGGATCGATGGTAGCATCTCTAGATCCTCTCGACCGCCATGACATTGCCCATATTTCTAGGTGGCCTACCTCGGCGAAGGTAGCACCCGAGTTTCCACTCGACTCACATTCTGCTCAAGCATCCTCGGGCAATCCTTCCTAAAGTGGTCGGCCGATCCACACTTATAGCAGGAGCGATCACGAAACCAACAGCTCCCGAATGCCATTTGCCACAATGTTGACACTCCGCCCTCTCGGCGATCATTTCCACCATCGGCGATCGAAGTGACTCGTGTGGTCACAGGGGGTCGATCGCGTCCTCGTCTAGAAAAGCCCAAAGCGCCTCTAGACCGGTTCACATCATCTCGAAATCTCTTCGGTGCCTATTGAAGAGACTTTCCCGAGGACCTCTTCGAAATTCTCCGGTTCCCACATCAGCTTTTTGTTTCTCCTTTCTAAGCTCTTCGACTTTACAAGCTCGCTCAACAAGTACTACGATCTCGTATTTCGAGAATGCCAACGAACATCCTTATATCATCATTCAGCCCATCCTCGAGCGTTTACACATAATAGCTTCGGACGAAATGCATTCTCGCGTGTATCGGCTAAGCCTCACAAATTTTCATTCATAGTCGATGTACCGACATAGAACCTTGCTTAAGATCAAGAAATTCCCTTCGCTTTTGGTCGATGAATCTCTGACTGATATACTTTTTTTTTTTTGAACTTGGTTTGAAAGAATTCCCAAGTCACTTGCTCTCTAGGTACCACAGAAGTCAGAGTACTCCACCAATAGTAGGTGGAATCACGTAGCAAGGAGATGGTACACTTTAAGCACTCATCGGTGTACAAGATAGCTCATCGAGCACCGGATAGTGTTGTCCAACCAAAATTCAGCTCGTTCGGCATCATCATCATCCGTAGCTTTAAATTCAGTGGCCCCATGTTTTGAATCCTATCGATTGGGGCTTACTTGACCTTATTTGGTCATTCACGGAGGTATTGTAGGTCTTGGGTTGCATTTGTCGGGAATGGAGGTTGTGGGACAGTAGTGTTAGTTCGAATGTATTGATTAAACCATTCGTTCATCACACTATAAAAGGCTTGCCTAGCCTCATCATTCGGATTGCTGGCCATAGGTTGAGAGTCCGCGGCGCTGTCCCTTGTCGCGGAGCAGCGCCACACTCTCCACATCATCAGCTATTGCTCGGTTGGGATCGGGATCCATTGCTATAAACAAACTCAAAGTCAAATTGTCGAAATCACCACACTATCGATTCATCATTTAATGGCATGTATAGCTAGACCCCAAACACCTCACGGTAGTCCTAGAATCGACTAAACCGTGGCTCTGATACTAATAAAATTGTAACACCCGAACCGAGACCATCGCCGTGTCGGACACGAGGGTTAGCAAGCCAAGTTCACTTGTTTTGCCCATCCATTGGACATTTCAGTCAGGCTGGAAAAACTGCGTCACTGTCGCCTTAAAAATCATATCTCTAGTTTCAAAACTCGGAAACTGGTTTCGTAAATTTTCCTGAATTTAGACTCATATATCCATCCATGGATTTATTTCTAGAATTTTGGTCGGGCCAATTGGTACAGTTTATTAGTTAAAGTCACCCATGTTACAGGGATCGACTGCTCTGACCTTCGCGCGGTATAACTTGAATATCTCTCTGTACAGGGCTTTAATGCTGGTGCCGTTTGTTTCTAATGAAACTAGACTCAAAATGGAATCTGTACATATAAGGTATGTCTCCTAATTCTTTCTGGATAATTTATAGTAAATTTTAAAGTTGCGACAGGGAACCCAGAAACCGTTCTGGCCCTGTCTTACAATAGCTTTAATATCTCTTAACATGTAACTCCTATGACCATTTCGTTTCTTCCATATGAAAATAGACTCATCAATGTTCATTTACATAGCTGATTCACTATTTAATACCATTCCTACAAATTTTGGTGATTTTCACATTCACGTTACTGCAGCTGGCAGCATCTGTTTTAAGGTAGGTCTTACCTATTTTGTAGTCTCCATGAACCAACTAGTCTTGCCTTACATAGGTCCACATATGATCATTTTAACCATGCCAATGGCTGATCATGTGACCAACATTCCCATTTCAATTCATAGTCACATCATGACACCATATATATATATACAAACCGCAAATAGTTTAAGTTGATACTTCACTATTACGAGCCATTTTCGCATGGCCGTACACATATACATCATAACATATTTAAACCAACAAGGGTAGTCCTATACATGCCATTTCAAGTTCAACCAAGAATTTATACCAAAATGGGGGCTTGATAGTGTGGATGACTTGACTTCAACGATCCCGAATCCGATTGCTATCGGCGAAATCTAGAAAACCGAGAGCCAAAGCGGTGGAGTAAGCATTTTTATGCTTAGTAAGTCTCAAGGAATATAATCAACTCTAATTACAGCAATACATTCACATAGTTAAATGCATCATTTCATTAATGCACATTCACATAATCATACTTACTTCACCATCCCAACTCTTATGTTCATACACAAATAACGGCTTCATTAAGGCCGATAACTCGTTCCATCATAGGGCGGATATTCACACGCTCTTACTCCTAGCCCGCAAAGCACACACCGCACTTACCTTGTCATTGGGAAATTTCACAAGTGCATTAGCTGAAATTTTCCAGCAAGCTTATAATTTTCAAATCACATACCTTGGAGTTTAACCGGATGTCGCTACTCGATCAATCGCCTTGGGACATAGCCGGTTATGGTAACCCGCACAAGGCCTCACGGGACTTAACCCGGATATCACGATTTGCACAAATGCCTTGGTCTTAGGCGGATAGAATGACTCGCACGAATGCCTTGGTCTTAGCCGGATGTAGCCACTAGCACAATTGCCTTGGTCTTAACCGGTTATAATTTCCAGCATAATTGTCTTGAGGCTTAGCCGGATATCATTCAATTTCTCATGCACACATACATCAATAATCATTGGACATACATATTTATTTTCGTTACTAAGGCTCAAACACAATTATAATCACTAACATAATCGCCTTGGGACTTAGCCGGGTATCATTCGAATACTCATACACACATAAATCAATAATCAATACATCCATATTTCATTCCACATAATTCAAGTAAGGTCACTTCTTGAGGACTTACCTCGGATGTTGTCGAGCGGCTTTTACGGCTATTCGATTACTTTTTCCTTCCCTTGTCCAATTGTGGCCCTCTTAGCTCTTGAGCTAATTCAAACAAATTCAATTTATCAAAACCTCATTGTGCTAGCTTATGGCGAATATGACAAGGAATTTAAATGGTCATATGGCCACCCTTTAGCTTGAATACACAATGGTCATGCACATTTTATACTACATCAAGCAATTCAATACAATTTATTCGAGCATCAAGGAAAAGCTAAGGCCTTCAATAGGCTACCCAAGGCCGAATATACTTGTCCATGTTGAGGCCAATTATGCACTTAATACCACACAAAACAGCATGCATTTTACTAGTTAATGCTTTGCATATTGTAGCTCAAAACTTACAATATAGCATCAAGCACTCATATGTGTGCTAGGCGAATGTGCTTACAATTTCACAATTATTCTTCAACATCTTCTTCTTTAAACAAACTTATTCATCACTTCCTTCATAACCAAAACATCATGTGCAAACATATATATACATATATGAGCATGGCGAATTTCAAGGTGTCCATAGCCATCCAAAACACAAATTTTAACTAACATGCAAGAAGCATGAACCATGCTCATGAATGCATCATGGCGAATATGACAATCATGCTCCTTTTCAACTTCAATCATGATAAAACAAAAGAAAGCTCAAAATCTTACTCAAGAGTAGACAATCCATCATTGCATGCATCATCATCAAGCTTCACACTTAGCATGCAATGGCTTTATCACCATAACAACTTTGGCCAAATACCATTTCCATGGCTTAACAAAGATTTGAGCCATGGCTAACATGCACATCAAGTTAGCAACCAAAACATGCATGAAACTCCTAACACAACCTCATACATACCTTAATCTTGATGCAAACTTAGCCAAATCTCCTTCTAGATCTCTTCCAAACCAAGCATGAAGCAAAAATCCTCCTTCTTCCTTAGTTTTGGCTCAAAGAAAGGATGAACAAAATTTTTTCTTTCCTTCTCTACAACTCATGGCAATGGGGGGATTACCACACTCACACACATTTTTTTTCATTTTTATCACCCATACACCTTTGTTTATTATTTCACCCTAATGCACCAACAAAACATGTTTCATGACATGTTTAGCCCATCCTCCTTGTCATGGCCGGCCACCACCTATAAAAGGGGAATTTGACATGCAAGTCCATTATTTTGCATGCATGCTTTAATTAGTCATCACACATTTCCCTATCATACTTTCAAAGTTCATTACTAAGTCCTTTCTTGTGGAATTCACCCTTATAACACTAAATCAATCATCATAAAATGTCATACATGAGCACACACATATTATAGGCATCAAAATAAATTTTTAATTATTTTTATGCCTCGGTTTTGTGGTCCCGAGACCACCTTCCGACTAGGGTCAATTTTGGGCTGTCACATATGCCAACAATAAATCATCTCAATATATGCTCAATTTCACATTATAACATTATATTATACTTTCACATATATTTAATTTAGTCATTATCTCTATCAACGAGTCTAAATCAAATCAAATCAACTCATTTCATCACATTATCACATAACATATTTTATTTCAGTTCAATTTAAGGTCAATTCCATAATTATTTCAATTTATAATTCATCATATTCAATTTAATCCTCACTCACCTTTTTGTCTTGAATTGTAAACAATTAAAATTTTAGTTAAATATAATTACAATTATAATTCTGATTGCATAACAATTTAATAAAAACATACCATAGGAACTTACCTAGTTAAGATAATAAACAAACAACTCTCTAAGGACTAATTAGCAATTTTTGTCATTTCCTCTATTTTCTTCAATTTGGTCCAATTTTCGATCTATTCAATAATTCAATTCAATTTATCAATTCCAAATATCTTATATCATCCTATTATAAGTATATATCAGTTTAATTTTATTATTTGAATGCCCCTAAACTTTTTCATTTTATTCAATTTAGTCTCTAAAACCAAAACTATTATAACTTTCACAATTGAACTTTGTTTTTCATTCTGATTTCAATTATGCCCTTCTACAGCCCTCTAAAACCTAAAATTATAAAACTTTCATGCTAAATTCGAAATTATTACATTGTAGTCCCTAAGTTTGAAACTAACAAATTTCTTTACAATTTAGTCCCCATTTTTATAAGTTCCTTATGAATTTTGAAGTTGTTCTTAGTATGAAAAAAAACTATCACACTATGGGTCTGTTTGTTTCACGTAAAAGCAATTACAAAAAAACATTTACCATGCTTTCTTATATTTGTTTAGCATAAAACATCTTTGGTCAATGTAAGTGATTTTCCTAGCCAAAGTAAAATGACCCTTTTTCTTTGTAAAATGTATTATCGTTTGTTATCTCGTATGACATTTTCCAAACCCTTACTCTCAAGAATTTTGACAGCCGAGGTCTCTCACTAAAGCTTTAGACCAAGCCTCAAGCATCATTCTCGACACTGATGCTCTCCCTCTTTGACAATGAGAATCAAATGAGTTGTGTCTTTTCCATTTTTCATTCTTTTAACAAATTTGTTCTAAAATTTTTTGGATTTTTTCTTATGAAAACCTAGAAAAGAACTCATAATTTTTCACACTCCAAAACTGAGCTTGCTTGGTTTGTAACATGAAAAGTTATTCCAAATCTGAGTTTTCATTTTTTGTTTCTGAAATCAGGTATGTTTTTCATAAATTTGATTCCTTTTCTTCTTCTTTTTATACTTTTTTTTATTGTCGCATCATGGTATGAAACTTTCAAATGTTTCTTATTATTTCACTGTCGTTTTCTTTTAGTTGTTTGTTTCATCTTGATTTTTCTTTTGGCTTTTGGAATAGGTTTTTGGGAAGCCAAATATTTTATTTTTTCTTCCTAGTATGAAAGCTAATGTAGAGAGCTTTTCCACGGGTTTATTTGCTTTGGGTTTAGTGGGAAAAATCTTTTGAGAGATTTAGGTGCAATGTCTTTCCTTCTTTTTTTTCCTTTCATGTTTTTATTGATCATTCTTGGTCTTTCGATAAAATATAATCTTTACCATATTAGAAAAAAATACCTCTTTTATGACTGCCCTTATTCTGGTTTTGTTTATTGCTTTATATGCCTTCCATCAACTTGTTTATTGCTTTATATGCCTTCCATCATGTTCTTTTTAATCATGGGGCTTAGTAAAATTTTTTGGAAATGACTTTGATTTTGTGTAGAAGGATCTAAATTTAGTAAGAGATAATAATAAAAATAAGGTTTTGGGAAGGTATATTAGCTTAAATACCAAAGCATTTAAATGATACAACTCCTACAATTTCATTAAAGAGCTCTTGTAAAATAACAATAAAAATCATCTTCGCAAAAGAATAAATGTAATAGAAACATAAAAGGGATGTTGTATAACAGTCCATTTTCAGTGAAATCAGAACAGTGGTTTCGAGACCACAAGTCTGAGTTCGTAAGAAAAAATTATTTTATGGTCTACCGTATGATAAGAATATCGTATAAAAATTTTGTTAAGAAAATTTTACCAATTACATGTTTAATTGGTAAAAGGACTAAATTGCATGAAAAGCAAAAGTTGAGTTCTAGTAGCTACATGTATCAAATAGCTATGGAATTCAAAATTGAAGGTCCTTATATGATAAATAGACCATTAAGAGGAGTTATAGATAAGTATAATGATCCATCCATGGAAATTTAAGAAAAGAAAATGACTAAATTGGAAAATGAAATAATAAAAGATGATAAATGATTAAATAATGAAAATATCATCATATTATCATCTTTCCCAAATAAAAATACATAGAAACCCTAGCTAAGAAAAGAGAACTCAAGCAAGCTATTTTGGCTTAATTAGGTATGTTTTCTTGTCCCATTTTTAGTAATTTTCATATTTTGGAGACCGTAATAGTTTAATCTAGCTATTTCGAGAATTAATTTGTAAAGTTATCAAAGTACTAAGGTTTTTCCATGGATGACTATGCATGAATTATGAAATTTTATGGTAGAAAATGAAAGGTTATTGATAGATAAACAACTTTTGTAAAGTGAATTTTGATGAAATTGTGATTTATGGGCTAAATTGAAAAGTTGTAAAATTCATGAAAAAATTCTGAATTTTGTGAAATACATGGGCTGTTATTGTTACATGTAAAAATCAACTAGTTTTGGAATAATGATTAAATTGCATGAATTTCATTTTTCGAGCATAGGGACAAAATCGTAATTAAATAAAAGTATAAGGGCAAAATAATAATTTTGCCTAAGATGTGAATTGGATTGAATTGAATATGAATTGTGTTAAATTAAGTTAAATTTACTCATATAGATTCTGAAAGACAAAATATGGAATTAGATCGAGGAAAAGAGAAAGTGTTATATGAGCAAACAATAAATCAACGAACACTTGTCAATGTAAGTTCGTGTAACTAAATTGAGAACTTATATTTGTTAAATTGAATTGTATGTATGTGATTGTATTATTTTCATGTACATGAAAGTGTTCGCATATCTAACATTAATCGATAAGAATAAAGTCTCGTTTGAATAAATGAAATTTAAGATTGGATATAGGGTTCCCGAATTGGTTGTGGTCCTACATTTGTTACGGAAACACCATAGCTCGAAAGATCGTCCTGTTATTAGCCCTCTCGAGCTTCCTGTTATATGGTTCTTGCGAGCTTTCCATTGATAGCTCTTCATAACGTCCCGATTGGTTGTGATTCTGCATGTGTTATAGACACACCGTAGCTCTTATGAGCATCCCGATATATGGCTTTTCATGAGCATCCCGATTAAAGGTTTTTTGTGAGCTTCTTGAATAATGGCTCTCTGGAGCTTCCTGATATGGCTCACTTGAACTTCCTGATATATGGCTGTTCAAAACTTCCTAATTAATGGCTCTTCGGAGCTACCCGTTATTGGATCATATGAGCTTCTTGATTATGGCTCTTATGAGCTTCCTATTATACAGCTCGAATAAGCTTCCCATTACATGGCTCACATGAGCTTCCTGTTATATGGTTCGAGAGAGGGCTTCCCAATTATGTGCTATAATGAGCACCCCCAAATATGAATTGACGGATTTCAGATTCATACACTTCATGTGTACTACCTTTGTATCCATCGATATTTTAAATGATTTAATGGGTAAAGTTCTGATATGAGATGATATGAATTCAAGAGGAATTACTATGAGAAATACTTGAAATACAAAGATATGATATGTACATGTTCATGGACAATTGAAGTGATAAATACATGTATGTGGAAATTAAATATTGATGAGCTCATTCATGTTTCTTGGTATTTATGTGAATTACATGACTAGCATGCTTGATGAGGATATTTGTTTAGGCAAATAACCAAATTGGCTTGAGCATGTTTATTTGCTTACTTTAAATGTGAATTAAATGGTAAGTTAATTTCCTTTTATATGAACTTACTAAGCATTAAATGCTTACTTTGTTTTATTTTCCTCTGTTCTATAGTAATTCGGAAGCTCGTTGGGTTGGAAGCTTGGCAGAGATATCATCACACCATCCATCGGCTCATCTCGGTATATTTAGTAAATCAACTTTGGTTATAATGGTATGTATAGGTTAACTTGGCCAATGTTGGCATGTAAATGTTTTGTCTTGATTAGCCATTGAAATGGCTTGCGTTGACACAATTTGATATATATATATATATATATGTATGTGTATGTGGCCTCATCAAATAGATATATGTGTGAGTGAATGAATAGAAATGAAATATAAATTGAATATGCATATGATAAATTAGCCAACGAGGTAAGTTTATATACTTGGTTATGTGATAAAATGCTAAGTTTAAGACTTGATATTGGCTTGATTCAAATGTTTTATATTGGATTGGGAATGTGTTTAAGTGTTAATGTAGGTGGAAGACAAGTTTGGGTGAGAAATAAGGCTAGGAAATGACCTTATTTTGTCCACACGGGCGTGTGGCTCGACCGTATGACCCCTGTGCTTACACACGAGCACTTACACATGGCTTAGCACTTGGGCGTGTGACTTGGCCATGTGACCCAAGTTAGAGAATTACACGGGTACAAACTGCCCCATTTTGAATGCCCACACGGCCTGAGACATGGACATGTTTATTGGCCGTGTGAACCACAAAGCCTGACCAAACGGGCGTGTGTACCTTGCACCTAGGAAAAATTTTAAAATTTCGCGAAAAATTCTCTGAGTACTCGGTTTTGTCCTGACTTGTTTCTAATGTAAGTTTTGGGCCTCGAGGGCTCAAATAAGGGACTTTATGAATAATTTCTAACAGGAATGTTAAATAATATGAAATGTCTGTAATTTTTCTGTATATTCTGGTAATGCTCCGTAATCCTGTTCCGGCGACGGATACGAGTTAGGGGTGTTACATGTTGAATACTTAGTAAACGTTTTTAATTATTATAGAACTTCATATTTATTGTTTAACTATCTTCACAAAGCTTGCCTTATCTCATAAATTAGTTTATCTTTTTCATTCATTGGCAATAACTTTATTACTATGACTAAGCTTTGAACTAATAACAAATACATGAGAAAATAGTTTTGTTTATGATTCGAAATGTTTGCCTTCAATCAAGACATCAAGTAAGATATTATAGTGAAAAATATAAGGATTTGATTCACTATTTTGCATTGCATGAAATAGTTCTGATGCCACATCAATTTTATTATTTTAATCAAGCCATTGAATAGGATATTTTGTTTGAAAATGAGTAACCAACAATTATTAATTTTGATTACCATAATTGTAACATCCCGATTTTTGGGCCTAGTCGGAATAGTGGTTTTGGGACCACAAATTTGAGGTCATAAAATTTATTTTAATATTCTTTTGATGTCTATAGCATGATAATATGATTGTGTAAAAATTTTGTTAAGAAATTTTACCGTTTGAATGCTTAATTTGTGAAAAAGGATTAAATCGCATAAAGTATAAAAGTTTTGTTCTACTAACTAAAGGTGTTAAATAGCTATGGAACATTAAAGTTGAGGTCCTTATTGTGTAAATAGACAAGTAAAAATGTGGTGGCTGGACATGGAATTTTTAATTTTAAAATTGGTCAAAGTTAGGTGAGTTGGTGACTTAATAGATAAAAAAAGAAAAAGAAGAAAAGGCTATCATCTTTTCTTCTCTCCACCTATTTTTCTCCAAGAAAACAGCCATGGAAGCTTGAACATTTTTAGCAACTTACAACCCTTATTAGTAAGTCATTTTGATGGTCATTTTTGTTGATTTTTGTGTTTTTGGAACCCTTATAGCTTAATCTAGCTAATGAGGGGACTATTTTGCACTATGGCTGAAAGTCTAGGATTTTTCCATGAGAGCATTAATGTTGTTTGTTGAATTTTTATGGAATAAAATGAATCTTGGTTGTTATATAAACAACTTTTGTTAAGTAATTTTCATGAAAACACCTAAAGAGGACTTTTTTTTTATAAAAGTTGTAAAATAGGGGGTAAATGTGTGAAATAACTGAAATTTTGAGTTGTTATAAGCTCAATAAAGATTCAGCTAGGCTTGGGTAGTGAAGGAATTTGATGAAAATCATTTTACGAGCCTAGGGGCTAAATTATAATTATGTAAAAGTTTAGGGGCAATATTATAATTTTTCCAAAATATGATTTATGGGCTGTTTTGAATAATGTGATACTTAAATAAGTGAAATTTGCTATAACAGATCAAGAAAAACGGATTCTGGGCCTAGACTAGGGAAAGAGCAAGATTTTAGACTAAATCGAACTAGTTGTTCATATTTTGTACCGAGGTAAGTTTTGTATGTAATTGATATAGCATTCTAATATGTATTTAACCTTTAATGTTACATGAATTGTATACTTGTCTTTGTAAATATTATTGATGTTGTTTTATAAAGAATTGAGATGATGGAAGCCGATTGAACCTTTGGAATACTTAGGGTACAAATATCACGACATTTGGGATGATGAGATCCCGTATAAGACCATATCTGGGATATGGCATCAGCATCAGTATGTGTTATCATGTAAGACCATATTTGGGATATGGCGTTGATATGAGATCCCATGTAAGACCATGTCTAGGACATGGCATTGGGATCGAGTTGTGATCCCATGTTAGACCATATCTGGGATATGGCGTTGGCATCTTACTACGTGAATGAGGTTTTCCGAGTATCCCTTAGTATTCCAAGTGGTTCAACGGGTAATCCAAGGATGTGTCAAAGATATGATGAGGTAGGATCATGTTGAAAAGGGTACAAGTATGTACGCCAAGCTCGTAGTTATTGAGATTACGAAATGATACTGCAATGCCCCGAAAATTTTTATAGTAAAATATTATCCGTGATATAGTAAAATAAGGAAATAAAGTGACAAAAAGGGAAATTTTGAGTTATGTCAATATTGAGAAGTATATTATGACATATTGATTCAAGAAAGGATTAAATTGTAAAAGTGAGAAAAGTTTTGTGGCCCAAGAGTAAATACTCAAAATTCGAAGGATTAAAGTGTAAATATGAAAATTTGAAGGACTAATAGTAAAAATATTTTAAGGGTGGAATGATCTAGAAACCAAGGAAAATTGATGAATTAGGACCAAATTGAATAGGTGAAGAATTATGAGGGACTAAATTATAATTTTACCAAATTAAGTGATGACTCAAGATTGAAATTTTAAAAGATCACAAAGGGAAAAATGGTCAATTGGAAGAGAGAGAAATCTAGAGACAATGATGATGTTGGAGATATTTTAGATAAATTAAATAAATAAATATTAGTTTATTAATACTTTAAATTAATTTTTAAATGATATTTTATTATTTTATTATTATTTTATTTAATATATATATATATATGTAAGGAAAGAAAGGGGAGGATGATCACCATTCTCATGCAACTAACGTGAGAAGAAGAAGAAGAAAGAAAGTTTTCCTTTTCTTACAAGTTAGTCCTTCCTCCAAAAATTCATTATTTTCACCTAAAAATTGAAAGAATTTCCATAGCCATCAAAAGAGAAAGATAGCAAGGAGATGATGGGGAGCAAGAATATCAAGTTGGATTCAAGAAATAGAAGCTGGAGGAGAGAGAAAAATCAAGTTAAAGATTGAAGTCAATAAGAAAAGGTAAGTACATCAAGATTTCAATATATTTTTAAGTTTATTATTATTAACAAAGCATGGAAATAATGTTATAGTAGAGTTTTCATACATAAGGTCTTGTGTCCTTGATATGTTAGTGAAGAGAAAATAAGAGAAAGTGATGAGAAATGGTGTAGAAAAAGAAAATAAGGGTGTTATAACATGGTAATTAATATCTTGCACTAAAACAGTTATGGACAACAGCAGTAGTCTAACTTTAAAAAATCACAAAAAATTTTAGAAATCGAATTATAGGATGAATAAAATATGAGATTAAATATTATTGAGTCTAGTTTCTTATAGAAGAAACGGTGTAAGTAATGGATTTGTAAATCATGAAATATAATGAATTTTGTGAGACAAGGTCAGAATGAATTCGGGTTCCCCAATTCTGACTTTGGAAAATCATAAAAAATTGGATAGAAATAATTAGGGGCTTAAATTTATATTTTTAGAATATTTAATGAGTATATTTTCAATATAAATAAACGGGAATACCATTCAAATTATGTATGAGGAGATAATTAATTTTTAGTAAAGAAGGGTCAGAACTGTCAGACAACAGAATAGGGGTAACTTTAAAGAATAAACTGTACTTATTGGCTAAACCAAAAATTCTAAAAATTTTATGGAAAGAATAAATATGAGTCTAGTTTCAGGGAAAATTTTTTGATCTTAATTTGGAGCTCTATAACTCCAGATATAAATAATTTAGTGACTATGACACAGATGGACAGCTTGAATATTCATAAAAGTAAATAAAAAAAAATATATATAGATAATGTTACTTACAAGCGTGTTATATACATTAAGGATGTGGAAGGAGAGGAGGAGGAGGAAAACATATATGAATATTCATTTACCATGGCTAATTTGCATATTTTAGGCTCAGGGACTAAATTGAATAAAAGTAAAACTTTATGGGTAATTTTGTAAAAATGTCAAAAATGACCAAATTGCATGAAATGGATTCTTTTATTATTTAAATTACAAAATTGAATAAAATTATTAATTTAGTTCAAGATAAGGGGAAAACATGTTTTAGGGATTAAATTGAAAAGTGTTGAAATTATGGAAAATTCTGATAATTTATAGAATTCATGGACTGTTATCAATATGTATGAGAATAATAGCTGAAAATAAGGATTAAATTGCAGGAATTTTATTTTCCTGACCCTAAGGATGAAATCATCATTAATTAAAAGTTTAGGGGCAAAATGGTAATTTTTCCTAGAGCATTAATTAAATGCATTAGAATATGAAATGAATGAAAATGATGATCAAATTTATTTATAAAGATCCAGACGACTCAAATATGAGACTTGATCGTGGAAAAGAAAAGATATCGGATTAATGAAATTATAAACACAAACAAGCAATGAGGTAAGTTGGTGTAACTTGAATTGTATTTTAAATACTTGAAATTTGTGGTTATGTGATGAAAATATGATTTGAATGTTCAATTCATGATATTTGATGAAATATTGATAATACTCGATATAAATTGAAAATAAATCCCGGTTGAATGAAAGGAAAATTCGATGGATCTCTGAAAAGGAATTGACGGTAAAAAGGATCTAGCTTGGACGGGTGATCCTATTCTGATATAGCCCTCCGAAGAATACGTGTAAAATGGATTTAGCCGGACGGGTAATCCAAATTAGGGTCTGAATTTAGCTTTGGATGGTAATTGGATCCAAGCTCATTAGAGTAATTGTCGTTGCGAGGATTTAGCTTTGACCGGTAATCCCGACAATACTCTATGAGTTTATATTACTGAGGATTTAGCTTTGACCGTAATCCCATTGTAAGGGTGAGGTTCATGAGTATGCTCTCGATATGAAATGTGTAAGACTATGGTTGAAAGATACCATGGCAGCTGATATGAAATGTGTAAGACCATGGTTGAAAGATACCATGGTAGCTGATATGAAATGTGTAAGACCTTGGTTGAAAGATACCATGGCAACTTTGATATGAAATGTGTAAGACCATGGTTGAAAGATACCATGGCAACATGACGAAAATGAGTAAGACCATAGTTGAAAGACACTATGGCATCATGTCAAAGATAAATAAAAGCGTGGATGGGAGACGCTATGACATCTGTTGAACAATTGATATTCGTGTAATATGTATCGGATGACGAATGGTTATATGAAATAATTATGAAGATAGATAAACGAAATAAGTATAAGTACATGAAATATAATTTATTTTAAGTTTGATATAAGCTATTACCGAATAAATATACATAAAATATATGGAAATGATGGAGCATGAAATATTGATATAATGAAATGAATGATATATGCTTATGAAGAAACGGTAAGAGAATGATATGTTTCATGACATGTACATATATGATTATCTTTGATATGTTGATACAAGTAAATTATGTAAGTAAAGACAACTATTAAACTCAAGTGTGACATGTCGAGAAAATAAGTATATCAATGTTGAATTTATATGAAATATGTGCAAGTATACTAACAATGATGTGGCTTAACGCTTAGACAAAGGTCAAGCTATTGATTGAATGGTAACATGTTTAATTATAAGAAGCATTGAAATGGTTAGTACTTAGATGAAAATAAAATTTAAGATTTTGTGAATTTTTTTTTATGATCCCGATTTAATTCCGGTTGGTTTTTAATGTATGTTTGGGGCTTCGAGGGCCCAATAAAGAGACGTTATGATTATTTTCAAAATATGAATAATAAATGACTCAGAATTATCTGAAAATATTTAGTAAACTCCGGTAATGCCTCGTACCTATTTTGGCAATGGATACAGGTAGGGATGTTACAGATACGACTTTGGTAAGATGAGAATGAAGGAATTATGATCTTGGTTTCTATTAAGCTTTATGTAGATTGATTGAGATAGGACATGACTGTAATGATTATGAGAATAAGATGATTTAAGTTAAGTTATGTATGTGTATGAAACTGCATAATTGTATTGCTTATTAATTATATGCAAACTTACTAAGCTTTATGCTTACCCCCTCTCTTTTCCATTTTCTTATAGTATCGCCAAGCTAGCTCGAAGGTCAAAGTACGTCGGAGGCCTGTTTACACTATCGATTGGATTATTTAGGTATAGTTAGTCTCAACATTTTGAATATGGCATGTATAGGATCTTGGTCTTTTTGTTATATGTCATATTGGTCTAGCCAAATGTATTGATTGATAATGATAGTTGATTCATTTTGGATATGGCCACGAGATATGGTTCATAATGATTATTGGATTGTAACCCTATTCATCTATGTATGTATGTGCCCATTTCCATTATGATATGGCCTATGGTTGTTATTGATTAAATGTTGTGTGGGTGTACAAGTTGGTATGAAAAATGCATGCATGCGAATCTAAGAAATATAGCTTATTGTGTATGTGATGGTAAGATATGGATTGTCATGATAGGGTTGCTTAAACAAGTATAATGTGACGAGAAGTTGTCATGCATGAGCTAGGTTTATGAGTATTTAAGTACCGTTGAAGTCATATATGTGGTTGTACAATTAAAGGTGACAATTGGCTTGGAAAATAGCCTTAAAGTTGTTCACACGGGTAGGCACACGGGCGTGTGTCTAGGACATGTGTGTGACATACGGTCACCCCACTTGGGTGTGTAGTCCGGCTGTGTGTCCTCTGCACCCTATTTAATGCAAAATAGAATACCTCGTAGTAAACACATGGGTAGAGATACGGTCGTGTGTCTCGATCGTGTGAGAACATGGCCTCAGAACATGGGTGTGTGCCCAGGCCGTGTGAAATTTGCACCTGATTTTTGGAATTTAATTCGCCATACGGCCTAAGGACACGGGTGTGTGCCTTGGCCTGTGACCTTATTTGGTTGATGACATCATAGTTAGAGAGTTACACGGGCTGAGGACATGGGTGTGTCCCAAGCCACATGGGCGTGTGTGACCACACGGCCTGCCCATATGGACATGTGACTCTCCAAAACATGCTAATTTTTCTAAGTGTTGTAAAGGTTCCGGAAGTTCCCGATTTAGTCCCAAATCTTCCCGATGAATGGTTTGGGCCTCGTACGCTCGTATAAGGGATGTCAAGTATATTTTTGAATGATCTTAATTGGAACGAAATTTTATGGTCCGATTTTTGTGTGTTTGATTCTGTTCAAGTACAGTAATACCTCGTACGCTTTTCTGGTGTTGAGTACGGGTAAGGGGTGTTACAATAATATTGTCTTAAAATATACTCATTCAAGAACCTCCCAATAATACAATTATCATAGTTATTACTACTCAACCAGTAAGCCACATCTTCCATGTTTTGTAAAATAAAACAATTAAATAGATTTTTATTTATTATAAAATGCCAAAAGAAAATTATTTTTTGTAATGATCAAATATTTGTGTGGCACTATTTTTTGTAAATGGACCGTAATAAAGATCATAATGCAATTATTGGGGCTATGGCTTCAGTTTTAGCTTTTGAGGCTCTTTGGATTAAAATATTTAAAACTAGGAAGCAAATTGCTTGTCACCCTCATGTGAACAGAGATTATGAAAGATAAAATTATATTAATAGTTTTATATAGATGTGACCAACATTATATTGATGTGATAAGGATGAGACCGATTTTGTTTTTTTTTTTAATTTCAGTGACATTCTTATTAGGGACAATTTGTTACAATTAACTAGATCGGTGAACGATAGGAAGCAAGTGGTTATATTTTTACATATAATTAATCATAATGTAAGGTTTCAAGTGATTGGATCAAGATATTATAGATCAATTCAGACAATTCACCATTACTTTAGGGTTGTATTGAGAGTTATTTTGAAATTGTATAAACTAGTCATTAGATTACATGATGAGTCAACTCCTAGTAAAATTAGAAACAATCCAAGGTTTTATCCTTATTTTAAAGATTGCAATAGAGCATTAGATGGAACTCATGTTCGCGCATACGTTCCATTTAGCATTCAAGGAAGATTTCATGGTTGTAAAAGGGGGATTGCACAAAATGTATTGGCTGCCATTACATTTGATTTGAAATTTTCCTATGTTCTAGTTGTTTGGGAAGATAGTGCATATGGTTCTCATATTTTAAGTGATGCACTTGCACGCCTAAGAGGATTTAGAAATCTGGAAGGTAACAATTAACATTAATTATACAAAATATTTTAATTAAGCTCATAATTTTTTAGTAATAATTATGTTTTGTAAAATTATAGGTAAATATTATCCTGTTGATGTTGGATATGACATCCAAAATGGAAATATTTCTCCATATCGTAGTGTCCGATATCATTTAAAACAGTTCAGTGATTAACGACCAGAAAATGCAAAGAAACTCTTTAATCTTCGTCATTCATCATTGTGAATCATTATTGAGCGTGGCTTTTGGGATTTTGGAGAAACAATTTCATGTGTGAAGCACTAAATCATTTTAGAATTTCCAAACCCAAGTAGATATAGTGTTGGCCTGTTGTATCATTCATAATCATATAATAGGAGTAGGTTCTAATAATTTACTTAATTAAGGATTATATGACAAGCTTGGTTTCGATTTGATAATACCAACTTTTATAGAGTGAGAATAAAGAGAAGAAGCAGGAGAATTGTAACACCCTATACCATGTTTGACTCAAAGAACTTGATATAGGAATATTACATTTGGTGCCAAAATAATTCTTGGCTAATCACTAATATATTAGAACATAAAAACGGACAAATAATAAATTTAAATAATTTATAATTTAGTCCTTACTACTACTTGGAACATACTTGATTTTTCCTAAGTACATGCCATTCTATTCAAAATTTTAAAATGTACCCTCTTGTTACTTGAAGATGTGATGAGATGAAGGCTAGTAATCTCAAATACAACTCTTCAAAATTTCTGTACCTAATCTGGGCACGGAAACATACCGTACGCTGAGTATACACCTAATGGTATTACTATAATTCAAATACTTAAAGTAAAAACAATAAATGCACAATTAATCTTACCACTATTTTACTTTCAATAAATCATTCATGCATTTAAAACTTTAAATTTTCTTAGTAATATGTATCTTAAATAGCTTTTCTTCATTTTAATTTATATATCTTCTTACTATATCAATATTCATTTCATACATTTCATCAATAACTATTTCATAAAATCGTTATTTCATATATTTCATTTCTATATCTCAATTCAATAACCTATTCTATTTCATATCTAAAACCTTACAACATTAGTCTTTCAATAATTATTTAAACCAACATTTTCAATAAAAATAATTATAATTAATTCATATGATTATATTCAATTAACTCATACACTATTTCATTATTTCCAGTTCATTCTATTTTCACTTCTTATTTCGATATTTTAACAAATTTATGAACCTTAAGTTCATGCTTCAAATCTCATGTCTCAATTCAATTCACAATTCAACTTATAATTTCTTTCTCATATTTTTAATAGTACAATCAATCAAATTTATTTAATTTTCTCATTTCAGTTATTCACCCTATTAACAAACCTTGACCTTGGCGGATAGACAGATTCAAACCAAACACACCAGTACGGCACATTGTGCCTAAAATAGTACTTAGTACCTGATAAATATATCAGAAGTAGTATACGACACATAAAGTGCCTGAAACGACACATTTGGTGCCTAATACGAAATATATAGTGCCTGTCGGCAAAGTTGATAAATTCCCATACTCTTCCAATCCTACGGCATGCCAACTATATCTAACTCAGCCTAACTAGTTAATAGGGTATTCAAATAAATTTTCTATTTCAAATTCACTTTCCACTTTCTAATCAATATACAATTCAATACCAATACATATTTCAGATATTCACATATAATCATACTTCGATTCAATTCAAGCCACTTTTCAATCAATACACAATTCACATATTTACACGTATTCATAGTTTAATTCACTTTTATTCAATTCATATTTTTAATTCATTTTCCAATCAAATTCAAATCACTAATTACTTTTCAATCAATATACATTTCAAGTACTCACATATTTTCTTCATTTAATTCAATTTTATTCAATTCAAATCACTTTTAATTTCCAATCAATATACTTTCAAATATTCACATAATTCATAACTCAATTACTTAATTCAAATCTCTTTTAATTTCCAATTTGTTCACATTCAATTTCAATAACCATAAACATTTTTGAATCAATTTCATTCAAATCAATATTATCATTTCAATTGCTTACCTAATTTTACTTACCATGCATTTTAATTAAAATATAACAATTAATAATAAATAGATTTGAATTATAGTAATACAAACCGCGATTTCTCGTTTTTACTCCTTGTCCACTTTTTCTTTTCCTTTCTTCGCGGATGCCTTGGGTGTGATATTGGCAATTTGAATTTTTGAACTTTGAAAACCCTAAATTCTTTCTTTTTCTTTTTCTTTCTTCTTTCTCTCTATTTCGTCCCTGCTATTCTGTTGTTTTAGTTTCTTTGTTTTCTTTCTTTACTTTACCATATATATAATATAATAATAATATAATATATAATATATAATAAAACATAATAAATATATTTATTATTTAATAATATAATATATATTAAACTTAAAAATCTCAGATTTTTAAGGATTAACTACCTCAACTTATACTTCGGTTTAATTGCCCTTTTAGTCATTTTACTTTCTTTGTATTATATTTGTTTATTAATTTAACAATAATATAATATATAATTATAACAAATACCTATTACTTAAATAATAAGTAAATTAAATACATATATTACAAATGTACATATTTTAATTAACATACTTGTATTTTATCATCACCTTACACTTGTCTTTATTTATTTTATTTCATAATATAATAATTAATAAATATCTTTTACTTATTATTTAAGAAAGTATACAAATATATTACAAGTGTATTTTCATGTATTTTATACATGATTATTATCATTACCATACATTTATCACTATTTTAATTTATTTAATAATAATATTTTTAATATAAAACCATAATAATATTTATATATATAATATATAATCGAAGAAAATCTTAGATTTTTCTTCCCATTTGCCGCCTCACCTAATGAAATAGGCATAATTGCCTATTTAATCTCCTTTATTTTATTTTAATCTATAATAAAACTTTTACCCTTTATTCAATTTAGTCCTTTTCCTAATTTCTCCTAATTAAGCTAAATTTACCTAATTAAAGCCTAATTAGACACACTACTAGACTCATAAATATTTCTAATAATTATTTATGAATTCGGTTTATTAAGACGGAGGCTTGATAATGCACTCTTCCAATGGCCATGAATTTTGGGTCATTACAAGAATGATCTACTAGGAGAGAGGAAATTGCGCAAACTATGTGGATTGATTATATGACTAGAAACATTAGATAGGTTTAGGCTTAGGGTTAATGTTTCTATGTTATGTATGTTTTAATATTGGTTGGATATTGATATTGAAATTAACTTGTTTTAAGCTTATTGGATATTAAAATTATTGATAATGTAAATTATTAATGTAGAATGGGTAAGGGCAACAAAGAAGGGACAATAAAGCAATTCATGTGGACAAAACCAATGGAACATTTTCTCGAAATTCTTGTAGAAGTGGCCTAGAAAGGAATAAGCCCTCTAGCACTTTTAGAGCGATTTCTATTACTCGAGTTGTTGCAACTATTTCTGGAAGATTCCAAGTTTCATGTGATGCTAAGCAGGTGGAAAATCATTTGATGACTGTAAAAAACACGTGGCAAATTATATGCACAATTCGGGCTGAAAGTGGTTTTGGATGGGATGATAACTTGAAAATGATTACATGTGATAGAAACTCCTTTCGTCAAGATATTATGTTCATCTCCTCATTTCGTCATCTCAATCGGTGCCTTTGTACACTGGCTCTAATACCAACTATCACGAAGCTAGATCTTTAGTCTGGCAAACTGCACGACCTTAGGTGATTTATTGGGTTCATAAGTTGACCTCTATGATACATTTTGTGCACACTAACCCGTAACATTAAGTTGTTATCGGGTTTTAATGTACTTACGCTGTGCTAATGAGATTTTCAAATAAAAGTAATTTAATTAAATCACAATCAAATAAAAAAGTTTATTTTATACCCATTGCAAAATATTAATAAGTGTTAACTATTGAGTGCAATGATAAAACGTATTCCATTTTCAATGAAAAAATATGAATTGTAATCTTAGAGGTGACATTATTCAAAGGACAATCCCAAATTCTAAATATGAACGGTAAAATAAATATAAAGGATAAAAAACACATTATAAAATTTTAAAATAATGATTATTTGATTGTTAATTTTAATTTTATGAAAAATGAATGAGTAAGAAATATTTAATGTACGCATTAAATTGAATTATTGGTCGTCTTTAATGAAGAAATTAAATAAATGTTTTTTTATTATGCTATTACTCAAGTTTAGTAACTTGAACCCAATCTCATTCAACACAATATTTTTGGTAAGTTTTGAGTTATAGTATCAATCGGTTGACATTTAAATAATTATGTAATTGGTGTTACTCTCTTCTAAATGTAATTTCATTAAATTACAATTAATTATAAAACTCAATTGGAATAAAACTGTTATTAATAGCAGTTTCACAAATCTTTGGTTAAAATTTGTTGATTTTAGTACCAATATTGTTATTGCTAAGCTACAAGTTTTTATTTTAATTATTTTTCTTATTATTCAACAAATAATTGTTTTTTTTTGGGATGCTTAAATTATTTCCTTTCTAATTACTGAGGAATTGCATGAATGCTATCATTCAAAATAATAATAAAAATTAGCCAACGTCAATTTTACTCCCTTCTATTAATTTTGGTGATTTGCACAGTCGATTCAATTTTTAATTATATTTATTCATTCAAATAATTAAGTTTCTTATGTTAATTGATTTCTAATGGATTTGTTACTATATAGTGAAAGATGTTGAGATTGGTTATACAGATAATTACATTGTTTGGTTTTTTTTTAAGGAACTTCTATTTTTTCTTTTCTTTTGATTTTTTCTAAATTTATTAAAGTTTTTGTGAATGTTTCTAATATGGTTATGATATTTATTTTTTATCTTTTATTTTTTTTAAATAATTACATTTTATAACTTTTAATTTTCATGTATATCAACTCGTAGGGAGACTTATCAAAGTAAAAGGGTCAAATTTATTTTTTTAAATTATTTTATTTTGATTGAATGTGTTATAAGTATTAATTATATTTATAGTTTTATTGCCTTTGAATGCTTTTTTCAACTTTTGGAAAGTTATGCTTTATTTTTTTAACAAATTAATTGTTTTTTTTAAATATCATTTGTTGTTATTAGAAATATTTTAGTTGACAATATTTTATTATTATTATTTCAATTAAATAGACTGAAATAAATTAATTACAATACATTAACCTAAGCGAAATTGTTACTTGTTCTATCAAAGAAAGAGAATCTAACACCTCCTTTGGGATCCTTTCAAACACTTGTAAGCCTTATCTTGTACCAGAAGCCATTTTGGCAAGGCAATCAACAATTTTATTATCCTTTCTGGGAACGTGATTAAGTGACCATCGTCCTATCTTAGCCAAGAGCTGATGGATTCGCCTGATTAAAGCAAAAGTTTGAACCATCAAGGAAGTGACTTATAAAACCTTGATCGCCTCTAATTTGTTCACTTGAATCATCACTCCTTCATATTCCTTACCTTGGATAGGGGCCAACCCGTCAAGAATGCCCCACAATTCAACAACAAATACTGAACATTCTCCTAAATATCTGTTGTACCCCACTATCCATTCCCCATTTCCACGTCTCACCACTCCCCTAAATGTAGCAATTCCCAAGTCCACCTTCACCTCACAATAATTGTAAAGCCATATGCATTTGTCTGGCAGAGAAAGGTGTAGCCTCGCATGCCGCTGCTTAGGCAAACCTTTTTTCTTGTAAGAGGCATGTTGTTTTTCCCAAATAAAAGAGACACTAATTGTTTCATCTGCACTCCAAGGAATCCTCTAAAAAATAAATAAGTTCATGTTCTTCCAGATTCTCCAGGTAATCAACCCAAACAACCTGCCCAATCCACCTCACCAAGAGAAATATTTGAAAAGTTATACTAGTTAGAAATTAATCAGTCATGTAGATTCCAAAAAAAAAAAAAAAACCACTAGCACTTATCTGCTAAAATGACCTGCAACCAAACTATTGCTGCATTAAAATCCTTAATGACGTGTAAGATATCTTCATATGGATATCCATACAAACCACAAGACTATCATGGCTCATACCCTGCTTCACTTGCTCAACATTGGTGAGCAAATGTTGTTTTAAGGCAAGCCACAAGAAAAACCTTACTCTTTAAGGCCGCTGAACTTTCTATGGAAGAACCCAATTCACCTCCCTCAAGTTCCATGTCCTCTCTCGTAACTTCCAATATGCACTTTTAAGTGAAAAATACCCCATTAAAGTCCGGGCCCAAATGGTTCTATCCATACTCGTTGACGAATGTGGTGGAGGGATGCCCATGATACGCTTAATTAACTAATCAGGAAGCCATAGTTGAAAAAGATCAAGGTTCCAAGAACCCTCATTGGTAACCATATCACTAAGCAAACAATCCATCTTAAGATTTGCGTGAGATGGGACATGGTGAACCAAGGGTCCCATATTCGGAATCCACAAATCCCTCCAACATCTAATGTTGCTCCCATTTTCAACAAACTAAAGTAGATTCTTCCGAAATAAAGACCAAACCTTGGAAAGGGCCTTCCAAAAGAAGGAACATCTTTATCATGAAATACTTTCTGGTAGAGCTTCCTTCGTAGCATACTTAGAGCGAAGAACGTAAATACATAAAGCATCAGAATTTAATATAATGTTGTGCCCCAAATTTATCAGAAAGGAAATGGTTTGATCCAATTAACCAAATCTATCTTTTTACAATCATTAGATGACCTCTAAGATAAATTGTCCAACCATCCACTCAATCTCTTCACACAGCCTTTTCGGGATCAACACGGACTGTATAAACTAATTGGGTATAAATAACAAGATGGTCTATGCTAAGGTAGCTTTGCCAACCATAGATAATTTCCTAGCATCCCAATTGAAGAGTTTGCTATGAACCTTATCCAAAACAAAATGTAAAGTGCTATTTAATACCTTTTCATGGAAGAAAAGCACCACCAAGTAAGTACCAAGGTTTTTCACCTTTTAAAAGTTAGGGACCTCACTCAATTGCCTTCCAACACCATCATCCACCCCTTTAGAAAATAAAAGCTTAGTATTTTGAGGACTGATTTGGTGACCAGAATATACACAAAACTTTTTCAACAATTATTGGAGGAGAACGACTTGTTGTATGTCTATCTAACCAAAGATGGCTAAATCATTAGCAAAGAAAACGTGAGAGAGGGTTAGCCCAGACTGATATAGACGGATAGACCACCATTGACCACTATCAATTGAAGAATGAATGCTATGTCCAAGCCATTCCATACAAAGTAGTAAAAGGAATAGCAATAATAGGCACATTTGTTGAATACCTTTAACAGGTTTGAATTTTTGTATAGGAACAACACCTGCATAGAAGAGTTGGTGATGGCAAACATAATAACATTTCTGAGCATATTAGGAATACCTGCAGTACGAAGAGAGGCATAAATGAACTCCTATCGTACTCTGTCATAAGCCTTTTTCAGGTCAATTTTGATAGCCATCCAATGTTTATTTTTGCATTTACTTTTCATGGAGTGGATAACTTCCTATGCAATAAGGATGTTATCTGTAACGTTTTGTTCTGTAATAAAATCAACCTGTTCTTGTCCAATGATCTTCAGAAAGAATGATCTAAAATGGTTTGTAATTACCTTCATAACCAACTTATACAACATAGAGCACAAACTTATAGAATGAAATTGGGTAAAGCCTTCAGGGCTAGGAACTTTAGGGATTAAAAAAATTAAAGTGTTATTTAGCTCTAGCTCAATAGCTTTCCCATTGAAAACTAATTTAACCCACTCACAGATAGTAGCTTCGACTAGATCCTAATGTTCCTGAAAAGTAGTGCATAGAAGCCTTTAAAGGAGCCATGTCGAAAAGCGCAACCTTGATTTCATCATCTAACACTTTCTTTTCTAACAGCTGAATATCACATTGCTTCAGACGTGGAAACAAAATATAGGGAATACTCCCCATGGGCTCTGATTACTCACTGTACGACTTTTGGAAGAAATTAACCGCCTCAAGCTGTAAGACCTTTGCATCATAAATCCAATTGGCTCTATCAAATTTCAAAGCGATGATGCAATTATGTTTCCTTATCTGTAACGTGTAGCTATGAAAGAACTTTGTATTATGGTATCCTAAAGATAGCTAGTCTAATAGCTTGTTCATTTTGCATAATTTATTTGTTCAACTTGACTTATTCTCTAATTAATCCCTGCTAATTGGTGCATTTTGTGTTTAAATATTGACAGGGAACGAAATTTTAGCCCTTTAAATCAGAGACAAACAAAGAAGGGATTAAATTGAAGCATGGGAAAGAAAAGAGGGACCAAATTGTAAATTTGAGACATTTGAGGGGCTAGTCAGATTTTAATCTTGTAAAAACCAAAATTAGTAAATTAAATCTGAAAATATTTTGTATAGTTAGTGGGTAGATGGAAAAAGCCTAAAATTAGAATGTGAATTTTGTGTAAATAGGTGAGGTGGTGCACTTGAAAAAACACCTTGAATACATTAGAAATTGATTGGATTTAATGCGATTATCCATTTTCTACCTTTTGTTCAAAACACTTGTAGCTTATTGTTTTTCATTCAGACAATTTTCGTTTCAATAGCTTTTAATTTCTTTGTTGGCTTAATTATTTTCCAAGTCTCCTCCCTTTTCCATCAATCTCTACTACTATTTAATCATTTGCCATGAACCAACAATAACATGATTAGTTTCATGCTTCACTAAAATTCTAACTGAGCTTTTGGCCAATATTATTTCCGGTCAGGAGCAGTGAGAAATGTATCTGCACTAAAAAATCCTTCAAATTGGTATTAACCATTTCGAAATATCGGGATTGACAAATTCATCCCTTAAAGTTAACTCGATTTCAATTTAAATAGTGCACGTTGGGTTGGAGTGGTTTTAGCGTACAGTTGAGAAGATGAGTCGGCCATGCTGTATTCGAATTTTCGCGAACAAGTTAGGGAGATTGTGATCAGATTTAAATGTCTCCTGCGGTTGATGCCATTAATCTAAATTGGGTTCTTCAGAACACAAGGCTGCCGGGGTCTTGAATTACGAACGTGTGTATCGCGGTTAGACAATTGAGAAGGGGCTTTGCAGGGCATACTCGGATCAACTATGAGAGGAAGAATTGACGGTTAAGACATTTTTAACCATTGTAACCAACTTATTATTTGGAGGAGAAAACTACTTTTCAAGGATCGATTCAAAAACCATAATCCAAATTCATTTTCTAATTTAATTTTACTTTCGATAGCCTTAGTTGCTTATTTATACTATCTTAATTATTTAATTTCTAGACATTTCCAAATCCCCTAATTTATTTAATTTATTTTTCAGCAGGTCCGTTTGAAGTCGTGGGCACGTCTATTGTAACATCTCGAATTAGGGCCTAGTTAGAATAGTGGTTTTGGGACCACAAATCTGACACAATAAAATTTGTTTTTATTATATTTTTATGGTCTACAATTTCACAGGATGATTTCGTGAAAATTTTGTTCGAAAATTTTGACGTTTGGGCATTCAATTTGGTCAAAAGGACTAAATTGTAAAAAGTGCAAAAGTTGAGTTGTACATGTTAGAGGTGTCTAATTGTTATGAAAATTTTAAATTGGAGGCCCTTAAATGGTAATTATACCATTGAATGGAGAAAAATGAACATGAAGTGGGTGAAATAGAATATTTTTAAATTAGGGGCATTTTGGTAATCTAGTAACTACAATGAATTAAAAACAAAATTAAAAGCCAATTTTTGTCCATATTCTATCCCATGGCTGAACTTGCATGGAGAAGACATAGATAGGGTTTTTCAAGCTTCCGAACTCGATTGTAAGTCCGTTCTAGCCCCGTTTTTAATGATTTTTACTTTTTTGAAATCCTCGTAACAAGATCTACTCATTTCTACCCATATTTTGAGCTAGGGTTTGTGTTTAAAAATTTACCTATGGATTACTTGCATGTGTTTTAATGTCTAATGGTAGAATATGAATGTTCGGTGTGTAATAAACGACTTTTACTAAGTGATTTTCGGTGAAATTATCAAAAAGGTCCGTTTTGTAAAAGTTACAAAATTTGTCTTAAAAGCGTGATTTAATAGAAATTAGGGGTTGCTACAGTTATGAAAATGATTCAACTAGGCTTAAAATGCAAGTAAATTGAATAAAAATCATTTTACGAGCCTAGAGGCCAAAGTGCAAATATGTAAAAGTTTAGGGGTCAAAATGCAAATTTGTAAAAGTATGATTTTTGGACCCATATGAATAACGTGACTAATTATTAAGCTAAATGTGGTATTAAAGATCAAGGAAAATGATATTCGGGTATAGATTGGAAACGAATAAGATTATGGACTAAATCAAAATATATAGTCGTACTCGAACCTGAGGTAAGTTCATGTGATTTTAATAATGCAATATTGTATTTGAATGCTAATTCTTCGATATTACACAACTTGTAAGTATATATATGTGAATAATTTGATATTATGTGATTGTTTTGATGATATAACATGTTCTTGTTGTTTTGCTATTATGATGAAAATGTTGCAATGCCATGTGATTATGAGATATTGCTATGTGAATGAAGCAACAATTCGAGTACGTCCGGCAAAGGTTTGGAAGTTTGATAGAATATGATATTTCTTTGAAATGAGTAAGTTTGTATGTAAATAATATTTCAATTCTTTTTATGTTATTATATTTTGTTATTATATAATATGTGGCTGCCTATAGAATGATCAATTGATGTAACCTACGAACCGGAATTGACTAAGAACGAGTTAGTAAAATGTTTAAAAGTGAAGAATTTTCAATTGAACCTTCGGAATAGAAGAGATACAAATGATCCATTGTGAGTCACGTGTGTAGTACTAAGTGCAGGCTACTACGTGTACCAGATTGATAGGTCACATGTGTAGTACTAAGTCCAGGCAACTATGCGTACTCGTTAACTTTGATCACGTATGTAGTACTAAGTGCAGCGTACTACATGTATCAGATGGTTAAGTCACGTGTGTAGGACTAAGTGCAGGCTACCATGTGTACCAGATTGATAGGTCGCATGTGTAGTACTAAGTGCAGGCTACTATGCGTACCCGTTAACTTCGATCACGTGTGTAGTACTAAGTGCAGGCTACTACGTGTATCAGATGGTTAAGTCACGTGTGTAGTACTAAGTGTAGGGTGCTACATGTACCAGATTGATAGGTTGCCAGTGTAGTACTAAGTGCAAGCTACTATTCGTACCAGAGAGCTTCGGTTACAAGGGTGGTATATGCACAGGCCACCAGGTATCTGTTATTATTCTGATGAGTTCAATGAGAAATTTACTAAGTGAAAATACATATGTACATGACTATGTGATGAATAAGTGCAAGTATATCTATGTGAAAAGTTGTGAGCAATGTGCTCGATAGTTGAGCAAATCTTTTGGTAAGATAGAATGGAGTAAGTGAAATTTTGTAATAAAACAATTTTGGACAACAGCAGTTTCGTGACTTTAAAAAATCACCAAAAATGGTAGAAATTAAATTAGAGGTTGAATAAGATATGAAATTAAATTTTAATGAGTCTATTTTCTCATAAAAGAAACTGCGAAGGCAAAAGAATTTCATATTCTATGATAATTGGATTTTTGTGAGATAGGGTTAGAATGATTTTGGAATCCCCTGTTCTGAATTGGGAAAATCATTAAAAATTGTAAAAAAATAATTATGGGTCATAATTTTCATGCTTAAAATCCTTAATGAGTCTATGTTCAAGAGGAATTGATGGGGACAACATCCAAGATTTGTACCATGAGATAAATAATTTTTAGTGAAGAGAGGTCGGAACTTCCAGACAGTGAAACATGGGTATCTTTAGTGAATAAATTGTAATTAACTAGACAAAAAATTCTAAAAACTTTATGGTAAGAATATATATGAGTCTAGTTTCTGGAAAATTAACATTTCTCAATTTGGAGTCTATTACCATGAGATAAATAATTTTTAGTGAAGAGAGGTCGAAACTTTCAAACAATGAAACAGGGGTATCTTTAATGAATAAACTGTACTTATTGGCTAGACAAAAAATTCTGAAAATTTTATGGTAAGAAGATATATGAGTCTAGTTTCAGAGTTAGCTCCAGATATAAATAAATTAGTAACTATGACTCGAGAAAACAGCATGACCAGAAAATCAGCAAAAGTGTAATTATGATTACATTTTCATGGAATCATGTTGATAATTTTCTTATTATTTTCATACGGACTTACTAAGATTTAAGCTTACTCCTCCTCTCCATTTCCTTAGTGTTCTCAGGTCAGCTCGGGATTGGAGACCGTTGGAGGCAGCATCACACTATCAAGCCAACAACTCCGGAGTATTGTCATATGTGTATTAAATACTTTCAAGTGAGTGGCATGTATAAGGACTAGCTTTTATGTTAGATGTTGTTATGATTAGCCAAATGTATCGGCTTATATTGATTTATTGTATATGACCATGAGATATGGCTTAAATGGTTATGGCTTGTAAGCCTAATTATTCTTGCTATGTGTTAATGTTTGTGATGCGTTTATAATTGGTTGTTATGAATGATTAGTATAACAGATGTACATGATGAATGCTCTAAGACCATTCGAGGTGGTTGTGACCATGGAATGAATGTGTGACTTGGTAGTAATTTGATAATGATTGAATATGGACAATTGTAGAATGTGAATTAGAATGTC
Organism: Gossypium arboreum; assembly: GCF_025698485.1. Taxonomy (NCBI): domain Eukaryota; kingdom Viridiplantae; phylum Streptophyta; class Magnoliopsida; order Malvales; family Malvaceae; genus Gossypium; species Gossypium arboreum. The sequence continues at coordinate 45,478,862 of NC_069070.1, read as the reverse complement.
TAACTTGGTGTAACATGAGTATAGGTAATAAACACATGTATGACAACATGTAAATGCTTTAACGAAATTTTACTAAAGGATGATTAACCATTAAATTGATGTTATAATGTGTGTCTATAATGTGTATAAGTATGTGAGAGAATTAAGGACAACATAAGGCTTGGAAAATAGCCTAAGTGTTGGCTACACGGGCAGAGACACAGCCATGTGTCTCAGCCGTGTGGAGGACACGGCCTAGCACACGGGCATGTGGCTTGGCCGTGTGGATCAATTTGTTTTGCTAACGTCATAAATAGAGTTACACGGCCTGAGGACATGGGCGTGTTGAAGGCACTCGAATGTGTCCCTGTGTCTACACGGGCGTGTGACCCTATTTCATGAAAATTTCTAAGTTTTCCCAGAGCTTTCTAAAATCCTCGGTTTAGTCCCGAACTAGCCCGATGTATGTTTTAGGCCTCGAAGGCTTGTATAAGGGACGATTTACATGTGTTTGAAAAGTTTTAATTTGGATGAAATTTTATGGCCTGGTTTTGTATTTTTGTGAATGTTTAAGTCCGGTAACGCCTAGAACCCTTTCCCGACTTTGGATACAGGTAAGAGGTGTTACAGCTATTGCCACGATTATCGGCTCGAACGAAATTCTGTTCATAAGAAAAACATAGAAGTTGATCATAATATCCAATCCTTCTAGACCCGACCCTACTACTCTTACTACTATTTAGAGTTATTTTATTGTAGGAATTATTTTTTGTGATTTCGACGCCCATCAAATTTTGGCGCTGTTGTCAGATTAGAGATATTTTTTTCTAATTTTCTTGTTTACCTTATAACCAAATTAGAATAGGGGTCTCTAAAGTTTGAACCAGAAATAGAGAAGTTGGCTATAAAACTACGAAGAAAATCCATTTGATATATTTAACGACAAAATCTCAGATTTGAAACCATATCTTACGCCAATGACATTTTCTTGTTCAACGAACCAGACGAGATGGCCAAGAAAATTATACGCCAACTCGCTACAGTACCGGATGAACAACAGCCCCTATGTATAACTTATTCGACAGGAGGAACGTCGTTCAAGTTGAAGTCGGGTTTGATTCATTTACTACCCACCTTCCATGGATTACAGAACTAAAATCCGCACATCTTACCGCACACCTATCTCAAAGAATTCCATAAGATGTGCACAAACATGAAGCATCAGGGAGTAATCAAAGACTAAATTAAACTTTATGATTTTTCTTTCTAATTAGTTGATTCTTCTAGAGAATGACTATTTTATTTACCTTCAGGATTTGTTAATACATAGTCTGACATGTTTCATTTATTTCTTGATAGATTCTTTCCAGTAGCTAGAGCAACCAAACTAAAGAGGAATATTGTAGGAATCCGTTAAAAGGAGACTGAATCGCTCTACGATTACTAGGAGTGGTATAAAATGTTGTGTGCAAGTTGCCCACAACATGGACTACTAAACAATCACTCTTGTATTATTTCTATGAGGGGTTGCCCCCAATGGAGATTAAAAAAAATGTAGATGCTACAAGTGGGGGGGGCACTTGTTAATATGACGCCTCAGAGGGCGAGAGAGTTGATTGTAATCATGGATGCTAACTCTTAACAATTTCGACCAGCCATAAAACCCAAAAGACTGGTTCACGGGTTAGGTTCTCTATCTTTAGAAGACAAGATTGATAAATTGACTAACTGTTTTTTAAGTTTACTTATAGATAAAACAGGCTTAGCATAGTTGTGCGGAATTTGCGCTAAGTTAGACCGCCAGGCAGACTCATGTCTAATTTTACATGAGGATTCGACAAAACAAGCAAATATTGTCAGAAAATTTCTAGGACCTCCCCAAAGGTGATATGACCCTTACTCGAACTCATATAATGTGGGGTGGAAAGATATCCCAAACCTAAGTTATGCATCCTCGGTTCAATCAACTTTACCAACAAAGACCGCATCCGAATAAACAAATACCACTCCCAAAGTCATCATTGGAAGCCATAGTGGAAAGGCTAGCCAGTACTAAGAAGTTCCAGCAAAAAACTGACATGTATTTATAGGAGTTAGATAAGCAAGTGAGCAAACTTACACTCATGGTTAGCCGTTTGGAGTCTCAAGGTAAGTTGCCGTCCCAAACTGAGCCTAATCATTGACATAATGTAAGTGTTATGACATTGAGGAGTAGAAAGGTTTTGGAACCTATACCTGACACGAGTCATGCCAACGACACTGGTCGAGATGAGAAGAAACTTGACACAGAGGCTCCAATAGAGACAACACCATAAAAATCATTTGCAGTACCACCTCCGTTTCCTAGAATACTTGTCCAATGCAGGAAGGAGTGTGTAGAGAAGGAGATCATCGACACCTTTCGAAAGGTAAAAATCAACATACCTTTTCTTGATGTGATTAAGTAGATTCCACGATATGTAAATTTCTTAAAAGAATTATGCACGAGTAAGAGGAAGCTCCTGGGAAATGAAAAGGTGAGTGTCAGAGAAAATATTTTTTCCATTTTACAAAGGAAAATACCACCTAAATGTAAGGACCAATGTATGTTTTCCATATATTACAAAATAGGTAGTGTCGGTGTTAAAAAAACTATGTGTGAGTTAGGCACATCAATTAATGTTATGCCTTTGTCAATTTATAAACTACTTAACACGAGTCCTTTGAAGAAAATAGTTGTAATTATTCAGCTTACAGATAGATCTGTAGTGCACTCAAAGGGAGTGCTGGAGGATGTTCTTGTTAAGATAAACGAACTAATATTTCCTACATACGTCTACATTACCGATATAGAAGATGACAACTTGGCCAATTCTTTTGACATACTTCTTGGAAGGCTATTTTTGAGTACCGTACAAACAAATATTGACGTACGAAGTGGGATACTCACTAAGGAGTTTGATGGGGAAGTGAAATTTAACGTTTATGAGGCCATGAATTGCCCTACCATGATTTATAATGTTTTTAATATTGATATAATTGAGCCCTTAACTGAATTACATTTGAAATATCATGACGAAGATGAATTACAAACTGTTCTTTATAGAAGAGTCTATTCGCAAAACAGTGACTCACATAGAGGCATCGTAATAATGAAAAAATTCAGGTAAAAATTTTGATTTGTCCCCTTCGTAAACTAAGCTTTTACCATCTGATTTGCAGATTCCAGAGTTGGAACTAAAACCACTTCCGGACCATTTGAAATAACTTTTTTTGGTGAAGGAAATACCTTACCGGTAATAATCTCGAGTAAACTCTCAAAAGTAGAAGAGGAAAATTTTGTATGAGTTCTTAGATATTATAAAGAGTGATCAAATGGATGATAGCTAAGATGAAGGGTTTGAGTCCCTTAACTTGCCTGCACAAAATATAACTTGTAGAGAATGTGGTTTCCAAAAGAGAAACTTAAAGGCGTCTCAATAAGCCTATACTGTAAGTGGTAAGGAAAGAAGTTCACAAGTTACTTGATGCTGGGATGATCTATCCAATTTCTGATTGTAATTGGGTAAGCCCAGTCCATGTAGTGCCGAAAAAAACTGGCGTGACCGTAATTGAAAATTCGATAGGTGAGATGGTTCCCACCGGGTTCAAACCGGGTGGAGAGTTTGCACCGATTACAAGAAGCTGAATTCTTTAAATCAAAAATATCATTTTCCACTTCCTTTTATTGACTAGATGTGAGAATGTTTAGTTGGAAAATCTCATTATTGTTGTCTTAATGGTTACTCAGGTTTTTTCTAGATTCTAGTGGCACTAGGTGATCAAGAGAAGACAACGTTTACGTGTCCATTAGGCATGTTCACTTATAGACAGATGTCATTTGGACTTTGCAACACACCAACAACATTTCAAAGGTGTATGGTAAGTATATTGTCTAACTACACCGAGAAAATAATTGAGGTATTCATGGATGACTTTACTATGTATGACGAGTCTTTTGAGGTGTGTTTGTCAAACATTACGAAAAATTTGGAAAGGTGCCTAGAATTTAACCTTGTTTGAAACTATGAGAAATGCCATTTTATGGTTGATAAAGGATTAGTTCTCTGTCATATCATTTCTGTTGAAGAAATTTCTATTGATAAAACAAAAATCAATATTATTAACTCACTCTCATACCCCATAACTGTGAGAGACATTCGTTCTTTCCTTGGTCATGTAAGTTTCTACAAATGGTTCATTAAAGTCTTTTCAAAAATTGCATAGCTGCTTTGTAATCTCTTATAGAAGGACAAGGAGTTCGAGTTTGACCAATCATGCAGGGATGCATTTAACACGCTCAAATATAAACTTATTCTGGCACCCATCATTTAGCCTCCAAATTGGAACTATCCTTTTGAAATAATGTGTGACACAAGTGACCATAGCATAGAAGTAGTCTTTGGGCAAAGAATTGAGAAAGAACTACACATTATCTCCTATGCATCTAAGACCTTGGATGCCACCCAAAACAATTACTCGACCACTGAAAAGGAGTTTCTAGCCATAGTATTTGCTTTGGAAAAAATTCGTTCATATTTATTAGGGATTAAGATTGTTGTTTTCTCTGACCATACAACTCTTGAATATTTGATCGAGAAAAAGGAAGCAAAATTGAGGCTTATTTATGGATATTACTTTTGCAAGAGTTCAATCTCAAAATAAAGGATAAGAAAGGACGCGAAAATCTGGTAGCTGACCATCTGAGCCGAATACCTCCATCGAAAGATGTCATACCTCTTAAAGACAATTTTTCGGATAAAAGTTTGCTTTATGCTCAAAATTTTTTTCCTTGGTATGCAGATATGGTGAATTACCTTGCTACAGGTATAGTCTTTTCCAATTTATCATGATCTGAAAAAGATAAGATCAAACATGAATTGCGATACTATGTTTGGGACGACCCCTACCTTTGGAAATATTGTTTCGATCAGGTAATTCGATGTTACGTTGAAGAAATTGAGGTAAAATTGATTCAATCTTTTTGTCATTCTTACACATATGGTGGACATTTTGGCCCTAAAAAAACAAGCGTACATTACTTGAATGTGGACTATATTGGCCACATTTTTCGTGATTAATATTTATTCTATAAAACATGCGAAAAGTGTCAAAGGGTTGGAAACTTCAGCTAGAAAAATAAAATGCCTCTAAGACCTATAAATGCATGTGAAATTTTTGATATATGAGGCATCAATTTTATTGGACCTTTTGACTCATCATACAATAACGTTTATATTTTACTTGTGGTTGACTATGTGTCAAAGTGGGTGGAAGCTAAAGCCACTTGTCATGCTGATGCACAAACTGTAGTGGATTTTCTAAAGAGTTATATTTTTTTCCAGATTTGGCACACCGCAAGCATTGATCATCAATCGGGGAACACATTTTTGTAATAAGGTAATCGACACACTTTTGAAAAAATATGGGGTAGTGCAACGAGTCACTACGACTTATCACCCTCAATCAAACGGTCAAGCTGAAGAGTCGAATCAAGAAATCAAGTTGATTGTGAAGAAAATTGTTAAGGTAGATAGGAAAGATTGGAGTTTGCGACTAAATGATGTACTGTGGGTGTACCGTACAGATATAAATGACCCATAGGTATGTCTCCTTGTCGACTAATTTTTGATAAACCATGTCATATTCTTATAGAATTAGATCATAAAACATTTTAGGCGTTTAAGCAATGCAACATGGACCAAGAAGCTGCAGGTTTATCGTAAATTACATATTTAGGAATTTGAGGAAATTCAACGAGAAGTGCATGAAACTTTCCATATTTATAAGGATAAGATCAATGTATACCATGATCAACAGATAACCCGTAAACAAATTGTGGTAGGGTAGAAAGTATAACTTTATGACCCTACACTAAGAATTTTATAGGTAAGCTCGGAACTAAGTGGTTGGGGCCTTTTGTTATTACTCATGTATTTTCTTGTGGTGGAGTCGAAGTTAAAAGTGAAGGATCCTGAAAGGTTTTCAAGGTCAATGGATAGTGATTAAAGCCTTTCTACGAAAATTTTCAAGTCCACATGGTTGAGGAATTAGTCCTTGAAGAACTAGTTGAATAAATTTCCAAGTCGCCGAGCTAGCGACATTAAACAAAAGGGTTTATTGGGAGACAACCCAAAATTATTTTAATTTATTTAATTTTAAGTTTTTGTAAGATTTAGGTTGAAAATAAAATAAATAATTTTTTATTTAGTCCAGTAAATATGTTATTTTCAGGAATGTAATAGAGGTTGTAAATTTTACGAAAGTTGGATACTGATGGTGGCATGGGCACGACATGCTAAATGCTAACAATTATTTAAATACAAACAAAAGCCAACACCCTTAACCCAAATAAAAACTCCATGCTCAATACCAACCTAACACCCAAATAAAAACCAATTACCCAAAACCTAAAAATATACCCAAATACTCAAATCCCTAACAAGTTGAATGAAACCTAAAAGAAAAAAAAGGGGAAGAGAGAAGAATTGGGCCAAATGGCCAAACAGGCCCTATTAGAGAAAAAGAGAAAAAAAGAGAAGAAAAACAAAAGAAGGCTCAATTACCGAAGAAAAAGAAAAGAGAGAAAAAAGAAAACCCCAAAACCTCTCCACCCTTTCCCTTCATTCTTCATCTTTTCCACACCCACAAAAAAAAACCCTAACCCCCATTCACACCATCACACGATCGCCGAATGAAGTCGTCACACAGATCGATCATCGTTGTACTCAACTACGATAACGTCGACGATACACAAACACCACCGTCGTTCCTCTTTTCTCCTCTACTGGCGTTCATATCTCATTTTCCCCTCCATTGTTGTTCACCTCTTTTCTCCTCCACTGCTATTCGCCTCTCATTTTCTCCACCATGAACCAGCATTCGACAACCCCATCTCTCACCCATGTACCACAACACTCCCTTAGTAATTAACTGTTGCTGTTCATGAACTTCAAAACCCATAACACCTTTGAACTTTTAAACACCAACCCTAACTCCAACCACCTTAACTGACGTCATATCTAAAACACCCACCAGCATCATTCGAAACCCATATAACCATTGACGCTGATAGCCACAACTGCGATCTGTCGCTGTATGCCGTTGTCCGCCACCACTGTGAACCACCACCCTGAGCAACCAAAGCTACTTGATCTTAAAGGTCATACAAAAACCATGGTTTGAACTAGGAACCAAATGGCCGACAGTATTCTGACTTCACTCAATTGTTGACGAAATTGATTTTCAGCACCTCCTGTCATCAATTTAGACAATGACGAATCGTATCCACCCCTACAAGATGAAGGCCCGTGCCAATGAGAACTCGTCGGTTATGAAGCCCAACTCCAATCGAGATAGAACGATTGAGTAGTAGCCTCACTACTTCTGAAAGGTTGACTCCTAACCAATATCCTATTTTACCTTTACTAACATATTATCTAGGTTACTCGGACTATGACGAAGATCCTTCGACTAGAAACGAGCATGTGTCTCAGTGTTGAACACGGTTGTCCACGACTCAAGCCCATCAAACATCGATTCATGAGTCAGCACGTTGTTGGAAATTTGAGTCCACCACCCGACTTGCCCGACGAAAATGTTCAACCACCATGAGACGATCAACATAATAGGAGAGGTTGTGCCTATACTGTTTCCACCGAAGGACAATTACGAGGGTGTTTGAACTTTTCGTCCCAGAAGCATCGCGTAAGATTCGACAACATTCGACAATGTCCACTCCGCTCTATAAGTAAATTGATCTTTACATCCTTGATATGTTAAATATTTCTGATGTTGTGATAAGCTATCTTGATGCTATTGGTTGGAGTCATTTGCAAATATCTCGTTTAGTGTATATTATGAATTAATTTATGAATGCTACACAACATTTAGCTTCAATATTAATGTGTTACGAACTGTTGAAACGCAAGACGTTATCTATTTTCGGTTACTTGGTAAAGACTTTAGGATGCTATTTCTGATTTTAACATTGCCATGGGTTTCGTTGACCCTGACAACATACAAATCGATTCCTACCAGACTAGTTTGTTAGATATTCCAAGTAACTTTGATGCTCAAGATGTTTATTGTACTTTAACTCATTCTAGAAATCAACTTTATAATCCAAAGACCTCTAAGGACTTGTTGGTGCATGAACCCACTTTGAGATATATTGATTGGTTTTCAGCCTTTAGTTTTTCAGGTCAAAATGATTCGTGATCTGTTTTAACTAAAACTGAATTGTTTTTTTTGTGGTGTATGCATTCTGGTTTTAAAGTTAATTTTGGATTTTGGTTTGTACGAAACTTTCATGTTGTAATTGACCATTAATACTTGGCCATTCTATTACAAACTTAACCTCTCAACTTTTCGCTCTGAAGCCAATTCTTGTCTTTAACATGTTCTTATACTATGGATAGCCTTGATGAATATTGTTTAGATTCTATGGGTTTACTTATCGGCACCCTTACTGCATATTATTTTGTTCCTCCAGGGACGCAAACTGCTTGCGGTAATTAGGTCTTTTGCCAACGTCCAAATTTCACTATTAGAGAGCAAGAGGAGTAGCCTCCTTTATCTGTAGAGGCATGTTTAAGCCGGATCAATGATCGACTTGAAATAGTGGAAACCTAAGTTTCCACAATCCTCGACATCTTGCAAAGTCATTACTCCTAATGCCAACATCGTTACAAACACATGGGGAGTATTCTTAACCTTTCTCTTTTCCTGTTGTTTGAGTTACCATATTTTATTTCATATAAAGCACGCTTGAGGACAAGCATAGATTTAGTAGGAAGGGATTGAAATGGTAAGTATGCATGGTTGATTGGCTTTTGCTGCATGTTTCTATTTTGCCTATGTTCAATCTTATGCTGGATTTATTCGATAATTTGTTTGATATTGAGCCTCTAATCTCATTACTTAGTCAAATTGGATAGTTGGGTAATTTTTGAATTAAAGTGTTCAAATATCTAGATTAATCGGCATGTGTGTTTTAAAGTCGATATATGTAATTAGATTTTTCATGAAAGTTGATTATTTGGAAAAAAAATATTTTATTTGCTTGTAAATAAATAAAAAATAAAATGAAAATAAATAAATAAAGGCTCATGTTATGAGTGAAGATTTTAGAAAAGTAATCGAATTTAGTAACCGGGATGAGGTGCTTGGTTGTCATCTCATCTCACGTAAAAAGGTTCGAGTGACAAACCAAAAACTTGCAAACATTCCTCTAATCGAGTTGTTAAAAAAAAAGACCATTTGAATTGAGTAACATGGGTAGGGAGCTTGGGTTGTCATCCTAGTTCGCGTAAAAAGGTTTGAGTACGTCCAAAATGAAAAAAAAATGCATGATTAATTGAGAATAATACCTTGCAAAAATTGGTTCAAACTCAATTTAGTGGAATGATTTAATTTACATGTTTCAATTTTATGGACACTTGTTGATCAAACTAGGTATTTTGAGCACTTATTTATTTTTTGCCAATATTTTTTGCATTGATAATAGATGCGAAAAAGAGACTTGATTTTTATTAATTCATTGGATAATTTCTAATATATGAAAGTACAATATGCTTGACGGTAAGCATGAGCTAAGTAGGGGATTTGATAGCTTGTTCATTTCGCACAATTTACGTGTTTAACTCAACTTATTCTTGAATTTATCCTTGCTAATTGGTGTATTTTGTGTTTAAATATTGACAGGAACAAAACTTGGACACTTTAAATTAGAGACAAGCAAAGAAGGGATTAAATTGAAGCATAGGAAAGAGAAAAGGGATCGAATTATAAATTTGAGACATTTGGGCAGCTAGTCAGATTTTGACCTTGTAAAAGCCAAAATTAGTAAATTAAATATGAAAATATTTTGTGTAGTTAGTGGCAAGTGGAAAATGCCTAAAATTAGTATGTGGATTTTGTATAAACAGGTGAGGTGGTGTACTTGAAAAAATACCTTGAATACATTGGAAATTGATTGGATTTAATAGAATTATCCATTTTCTACCGTCTTTTCAAAACACCTGTAGCTTATTCTTTTTCATTCTGTCAATTTTCATTTCAAAAGATTTTAATTTCTTTATTGGCTTAGTTATTTTTCAAGTCCCTTTCCTTTTTCATCAATCTCTACTACCATTTAGTCCTTTTCCATAAACCAACAATAGCATGATTAATTTCATGCTTCACTAAAATTCTAACTTAGCTTTAGGTAGGTATTATTTCCAATTAGGAATCGTGAGAAATGTATCCACACTAAACAATCCTTCAAATCGATATTCACCATCTCTTTAAAATATCGGGATTGACAAATTCATCCCTTAAAGTTACCTCGATTTCAATTCAAAGAGTGCACGTTGGGTTGGAGTGGTTTCAGCATACAATTGGAAAGACGAGTCAGCAATGATGTATTCAAATTTTTGTGAACAATTTAGGGAGATTGTGATCGGATTTAAACATCCTGAGTGATTGAAGCCGTTAATCTGAGTTGGGTTCTTCAAAACGCAAGGCTATCGAGGTCTTGAATTGCGAACACATGTATCATGGTTAGAAAATCAGTAAAGTTTAGTTTGCAGGGTGTACCGAGATCAACTACAAAAGGAAGAATCAGCTGTTAGGACATTCTTAACCGCTATAACCAACTTATTGTTTGTTAGAGAAAGCTAATTTTTGAGGATCGATTCAAAAATCAAAATCCACCGAGTTTGGGGCTAAGGCTTCCTAATTGTAACATCCTGAATTAGGGTCTAGTCGAATAGTGGTTTCGAGACCACAAATCTAAAATAGAAATAATTGTGTTATGATTGTTGGATGATCTATGTATATTTGTATGCTTGTGTAAAAATTTTATGAAAAAACTTTATGGATAAAGTGTCCAATTTGACATTAGGGATTAAATTGCAAAAGATGCAAAATATGAGTTCTAGAAGCTTTTAGCATGAAATTGAATTGGATGATTAATTAGAGGTCCTTAAATGGTAATTTGACCAAGTCCTAAAATTTTGGACAAAAATGGGCTTGGATAGGTGAAATTTCAAAGAAAGGTAGTAAGGGTATTTTGGTAATTTGGTAACTAAATGGACTAAAACACAAAATAAAAGCCAAAATTTGTCCATCTTTTCTTTCCCATGGCCGTGTGAACCAAGAAGACACCATGGCTTCCAAGCTTAATAGAAAGTGCATTCAAGCCCCCCTTTTTTATGTTTTTTGCATTTTTGAAGTCTTTGTAACATGATCGACCCATTTTCTAGCCATACTTTGAAGTAGGGTTCATGTTTAAAATTCGAACCATGTGTGACATGCATGTGTTTTGATGTTTAATGGAGGAATATGAAAGATTGGTGTGTGTTTAACATTTTTTACTAAGTGATTGCACATGAAAATACTTAAAAAGGACCAAATTGTAAAAGTTGTAAAATGGTTATGTAACACCCCGAACCCGTGACCGTCGCCGGTGTCGGACACGAGGGGTTAACGGGCCAAATCCTCTCAAGGTACCAACCAATTTGACATTTCCAGACAGGCTGGAAAACTGCATCACTGTAGCCTTAAAAATCATATCTCGAGTTCCAAAACTCGGAAACTGATTCTGTAAATTTTCCCTGAATTTAGACTCATATATCCATCCATGGATTTATTTCTAGAATTTTTGGTCAGGCCAATTGGTACAGTTTATTAGTTAAAGTCACCCATGTTACAGGGGTCGACTACACTGACCTTTGCGCGTTACAACTTGAATATCATCTCGTACAGAGCTCTAATGCTCATGCCGTTTGTTTCTAATGAAACTAAACTCAAAGGGGAATCTATTCATATAAGGCATGACTTCTAATTGTTTCTGGATAATTTATGGTAAATTTTCAAAGTCGCGACAGGGGACCCAGAAACCGTTCTGGCCCTGTCTCACGAGAACTTTAATATTTCTCAGTATACTGCTCATATGGTCATTTCGTTTCGTCCATATAAAAATAGATTCATCAAGGTTCAATTTCATAATTTACTCACTATTTAATTCTACTTATACTATTTTTAGTGATTTTTCAATCTCATCTCACTGCTGCTGTCCGCAACAGTTACTGCAGAGACTATGCCAATTTCATGAATCTTTCCTTGGCCTTAATCATCCATCATACATGACACAAATTATGGCCACCTTATCAAAATTAAAGTTTCTAAGACTCGTGGCTATAGGTTCTAGCATCCCACTCGACGACCACATAGGCCATTTTCACATGGCTTAAAGTTTACAACCCACAGTTCAACAAAATATAATAGCCTATACATGCCAAATGTTCTTCAACAACGAAGACAATACCAAAAGATTTCAGCGGTGTGATGACTTCAACGACGGTTCCGATCACGCAAACAATACGAGTCCGAGAGACCTAAAATGGGTGACAAGAAAACACTGAGTGAGTTTATAACTCAAGAAGTCATAAGCATTCATCAATCCATCGATAAAGTTACTACAACATGAACAATAAACGAGGCTAGGTACTCATCCATATCGAATCTATACCATAATTCCTCGGACCTTTTGGTCCAATCTCATACCAAGTCATACATCCACATTTCATATTCTACACAACAAGATATTTGAAGCATTTTCACACACTAACTCATTTCCACCACAATCATACAATTTCAATCATCACATAGATTTAAGGCTTACCAAATTCAACCCCGAGCATGAACGTATTTTCTATTCGTCATGAGCTCGAGGTACTTACCGATCCGCTGTCCATACTCAACTCGATGGAGACACACCTCCATATATATAGAGTACGCACACACGTTGCTTAATACTCGATTTCGCACACTTAGTGCCACGCAATTTAAGCCCGCACACATAGTGCCATACCCTTCGAGCTCGCACACCCAAGGTCAGTATTTTTCCAGCATACACACTTAGTGCCATATATTTCCAGCATGCACACTTAGTGCCAATCTCAAATCACCGTACACACGTATTGCACTGCACACTTAGTGCCGAAAGCAAACTTTCTACACATTTCACTATTTCTTTTACATTCAACAATTGTCATCACTCCATACACATACAATTTCATTTATATATATATATAGCATCCCATTAAATACAATTGCATAGATTTTACAATCATTTAAGCAATATCAAACATATGTGCTTAATGACTTACCTTGTGTTGGGCAAAATGGTTCCAACTCGGCTACTCGATGTTCTTTCCTTTGCCTTTGCTTGTTTCTCCACCTCGAGCTTCTTGAGCTTAGTCTAGCAAACTCCCATGGCTGATTTTCTCAAGCTTCCCCCCCCCTTTCTTCTTAGTACATTCGGCCAAGCAAGGAGAAAATGAGAGAATGAACACTTTTTTTTTCCTTTTCTTTGTTTTTCTTCATATTCTCTTTCTTTTTTTTTTTTCATTTCTTTATTCTTTCTACATAATCCACTAACTAAACATGTTGGCAACATGTTTCCACTCATAGCATGGCCGGCCATCATGCTTCATTTTGGCTAATTTGACATGCAAGGACAACACTTTCCCACATGTATTAATAGGCCACCTTACATTTGCCTAGCACATTTCTAAATTTTCTCACATAAGTCCTATTTGATAAAAATTCACTTACAATTAACAAAATCCAAACATGAAATTTTCACACATGCATATATGCATATAATGAGCATCAATTATGATGGTTAATTATTATTATGACTCGGTTTAGTGGTCCCAAACCACTTTCCGACTAGGGTCAATTTAGGGATGTCACAACTCTCCCCACTTAAGAAATTTTCGTCCCCAAAAATCTTACCGTAAATAGGCTCGGTATCGCTCTTTCATAGAGTCTTCAAGTTCCCAAGTGGCTTCTTCCATTCCGTGTTTATGCCACAACACCTTCACTAACGGGATTTTCCTATTGCGCAATTCTTTTACTTCACGCCTCATAATGCGAACCGGATCCTCTTCATAGCTCAAATTAGGCTGAATCTCAATCTCGAGATAGAGCAATTACGCATGCGATGGATCAGACCTATATCGTCAAGCATCGAGACATGAAAACGCTAGAATCTTTTCGAGCTCGGGGCAAAATTAATCGATATGCGATCGCCCAACTCGTTCGGATACTTCATATGGCCCGATGAACCTCGGACTCAATTTGCCCTTACGACCAAATCTAAGCACCTTCTTCCAAGGTGAAACTTTGAGAAAGACCTTGTCTCCAACTTGATATTCAATATCTTTTTTTCAAATCCGCATACGACTTTTGGCGATCCGGCGACTTTCAAACTTTCACGAATTACTCGAACTTTTGCTCGGCATCTTTAACCAAATCAACCTCAAGAATTTACCTTCACTAAGTTCACCGAATAATGGGGTACGGCATTTACGATCGTATAAAGCCTCGTAAGGCGCCATCTTAATACTTGATTGAAAGCTATTGTTGTAAGCGAATTCAATCAAAGGCAAATATCTTTCCCATGAACCACTAAACTCAAGGATGCAACATCTCAACATATCCTCCAGGATTTGAATTATCCGTTCAGATTGACCATCGGTTTGGGGATGAAAAGCAGTGCTAAAATGCAGCTTGGTACCCAAAGCCTCTTGCAATTTCTTCCAAAATCGCGATGTAAATCTTGGGTCTCTATCCGACACGATAGAAATAGGCACCCCATGCAATCGAATAATTTGGGAGACATATAATTCTGCCAATTTATCAAGCGAAAAATCAGTGCGGAAAGGAATAAAATGAGCGACTTGGTCGGTCTATCAACAATGACCCGGATCGCATCCTTCTTACTTGCGACAATGGCGGTCCGGATACAAAGTCCATGGTGACTCGATCCCATTTCCACTCGGGTATCGTGATCGGTCAAGTAATCCCGATGGCACTTGATGCTCCGCTTTCACTTGTTGACATATTAAACATCTCGAAACAAAGTCAGAGATGTCTCGTTTCATACCATGCCACCAAAACCGACGTTTCAGGTCATTGTACATTTTAGTACTACCCGGGTGGATTGACATTCGACTCTGTGAGCCTCGTTCAAAATCATCAAACAAGTTCAATTCCTTGGAATACATAATCGACCCTTGAACGTCAAGCAATCATGGTCGCCAATCTGAAATTTCGATTCCTCCTTCGAAACACATTCGGCTCGCTTAGCGACCAATTCGGCGTCGACCTTCTGAGATTCAAGTACTTGTTGAATCAATAACGGTTTGGTCTCTAATTCGACTACTAGCACCTCATCGGGTGAAACGGATAGATGAGCATCCATCGCTCTCAAAGCAAACAAAGGCCTTGCAACTTAAAGCATCGGCCACCACGCTTGGCCTTTCCCGGTGATAATCAATGATGAGTTCGTAGTCTTTCAACAACTCAAGCCAACGCCTTTGTTGCGGGTTTAAATCTCTCGAGTCATCAAATATTTTAGACTCTTGTGGTCCGAATAAATGTGACACCTTTCTCCAAACAAGTAATGCCGCCATATCTTCAAGGCGAACACTATGGTCGCTAGTTCAAGGTCATGGGTCGGATAGTTTCTCTCATGCGGCTTTAGTTGTCTCGACGCGTAAGCCACAACTCGACCTTCTTGCATCAACACACAACCTAACCCAAGCAAGGATGCGTCATCAGATATGACAAACTCTTTCTGGGACTCACTGTACTAGCACTGGGGCCTCGG
This sequence comes from Gossypium arboreum, assembly GCF_025698485.1. Taxonomy (NCBI): domain Eukaryota; kingdom Viridiplantae; phylum Streptophyta; class Magnoliopsida; order Malvales; family Malvaceae; genus Gossypium; species Gossypium arboreum. Next base: position 45,463,201 of record NC_069070.1, on the reverse strand, counting down.
TTAAACAAGTTTTTAGTCGATCGAAACTTTCTTGACAAATGTTCACCACTCGAACTTAATATCTTTTTGGAGTAGTTTCGTCATCGATGCAGCTATCATCGAAAAACCTTTCACAAATCGTCGATAGTATCCGCAAGCCCCAAAAGCTCCTAACTTGGTAACATTCCTTGAGGTTTCCAATCGACTATGGTCAAATTTTGTTCGGTCGACTCGAATACCCGATCACAGATATCACATGACCCAAGAAGCTAACCTCCTCAACCGTAACTCACACTTGTTGAACTTAGCATATAATCGCTTATCCCGTAAAATTCGCAACACTATCCTCGGTGTTCAGGCGTGTTCGGTCTCATTTTGCGAATAGACCAAAATGTCATCAATGAAGACAACTACGAACCGATCCAGATATGGTCCAAGATCCGATTCATCAAATCCATAAATACTGCAGGGCATTAGTAAGCCCAAATGGCATCACTAGGAACTCGTAGTGACCATATCTCGCTCAAGGCGCCTTGGGTACGTCCAAATCTCGAATTCATGAATCGATAATAGCCCGATCTCGGATCTATTTTCGAAAACACTGAGGCTCCCTTCAGTTGATCGAACAAATCATCGATACGCGGTAACGGATATTTGTTCTTTATCGTCGCTTTATTAAGCTGATGATAGTCGATGCACAGCCTCATGGTTCCATCCTTCTTTTCACAAACAACACCGGCGCACCCCAAGGAGAAAAACTCAAGTGAGCAAAACCTCTATCCACCAATTCTTGCAACCGAGCTTTCAACTCCTTTAATTCCGTTGGTGCCATACGATACGGAGCTATCGAAATTGGAGTGGTACCAGGTACCAATTCGATGCCAAACTCTATTTCCCGAACAGGTGGCAAACCCGGCAATTATTCAGGGAAAACATCCGGGTATTCACAAACCACTGGCACAGATTCGGGTTTCTTTTCGACTCCTTGTCATCGAAAGCACATACGCAAGGTACGCTTGCACTTTTCTTTCATATTTCTAGGCCAACATTGCGATATTACACCGGCAACCCTTTAAGTCCGTAGACTCAACTCGAATTATCTCGTTATTCGCGCACCTCGGATCAATAGTCTTGCTTTTGCAATTTACAACCGCATCGTGCATGGTCAACCAATCCAACCCAAGAATAACGTCAATTCGCCGAACGGAAAAAGCATCAAGTCCGCGGAAAACAAGAACCTCAAACACTAGGGGACTTTTCTTACACACTTTGTTGACAAGCACGTAATGACCCAAGGGTTTGACACCGAATTACAAACTCGAGAGACTCAATAGGCAAAGTCTTCTTGGATGCTAAGGTTTCGCATATATAAGAATGAGTAGAACCGTGGTCAATCAAAGCAATCACATTAGTATCGAAAAGAGTGAAAGTACCGGTGATAACGTCGGGGAGGATGCCTCCTCTCGTGCGCGGATGGCATATGCTCTAGTAGGAGCCTGGTCTCGGATCGAACAGTAGTATCAGTGGCTCCTCTCGATTACCACCCCTACCTCCTGAAATCCTCGGGGTCACCTCTAGTTGTCGCCCCACTAGATCTTGCACCTTGCATCTTATTCTTCTCATCTAGTTCCGCAATCTCTAATGAAGTGGTCCTTTGAACCACATCCGTAACAGCCTTGTTAACGGACTTACCCCAACATTCACCTAGGTGTCGTCTTCCACATTGGGGGCATTTAGGTCGCTCTTGACGATTATTGCCCACACTAGCTACCGATGTAGCTCGGAGTCCGCCAATGGTCGGGCTCGATGGAAATTCCGCATGCGCCTCGACTTACTAGTGTCCTCCACGAATTTCTTTACGGTCGAGAACGGAGCTTTACTCACGATCTTTTACGATAATCTCTTGCTTCAAATTCAGCCTTCTTCTTCTCCTTTCCAAGTTCTTCCGCTTGCGTGCTCGTTCGTCTAGTGTTACGAACTCCTTTATCTCCAAAATACCCACTAGTAGCTTTAAATCTTCATTCAATCCTTCTTCAAATCTTTTGCACATAGCAACCTCATCAGCCACACACTCCAGAGCATACCGACTAAGTCTTACGAACTCATGTTCAGATTCGACATCTTGTCATACGGCCTTGCTTGAGCTCCAAAAATTCCTTACGCTTCGATCGATGAACCGTTGACTAATATATTTCTTCCAAATTCCGTTTGAAAGAAATCCCAAGTAACTTGTTCCTTTGGGACTATGGAAATCAAGGTCCTCCACCAATAGTAGGTGAGTCTCGTAACAAAGATATAGCACACTTAAGACATTCATCGGTGTGCATGATAGTTCATCAAACACTCTAATGGTGTTATCAAGCGAATTCTGCCCTTTCGGCATCATCGGTAACTATGGCCTTAAACTCCTCGCCCCACGCTTCCTAATCAAGTCCACGGTGGTTTACTCAGCCTCACAGATCAATGGCGATGGCATCACGGGCTCTTGGGGTGGATTATTTAAATTCGGGAATGGTTGGACAGCCGGATTAGTTCGGACATCTTCGCGACCCACTCATTCATCATGGTGAAGAAGGCTTGTTTCGCCTTCATTTTGATTATTCGCGGATGACCGAGGCTCAACAGGCGGTGTCCCTTGCGCAGAGCAGCCGCTACACTTTCAACGTCATCCGCCAAGGGTCTCTATCCCGGGTTCCATCGCTAATCAAAACAAAAACTTCAACCGTCAAGTCATCACATTATTAAGCACTAACAATTTGGCATGTATAGCTAGACTCACACGCTCTATGGTAGTCCTAGAACCGACTAAACCATAGCTCTGATACCAATAAAATTTTAACACCCCGAACCCGTGACCGTCGCCGGTGTCGGACACGAGGGGTTAACGGGCCAAATCCTCTCAAGGTACCAACCAATTTGGCATTTCCAGACAGGCTGGAAAACTGCATCACTGTCACCTTAAAAATCATATCTCGAGTTCCAAAACTCGGAAACTGATTCCGTAAATTTTCCCTGAATTTAGACTCATATATCCATCCATGGATTTATTTCTAGAATTTTTGGTCGGGCCAATTGGTACAGTTTATTAGTTAAAGTCACCCATGTTACAGGGGTCGACTATACTGACCTTTGCGCGTTACAACATGAATATCATCTCGTACAGAGCTCTAATGCTCATGCCGCTTGTTTCTAATGAAACTAGACTCAAAGGGGAATCTATTCATATAAGGCATGACTTCTAATTGTTTCTGGATAATTTATGGTAAATTTTCAAAGTCACGACAGGGGACCCAGAAACCGTTCTGGCCCTGTCTCACAAGAACTTTAATATTTCTCAGTATACTGCTCATATGGTCATTTCGTTTCATCCATATAAAAATAGATTCATCAAGGTTCAATTTCATAATTTACTCACTATTTAATTCTACTTCTACTATTTTTAGTGATTTTTCAATCTCATCTCACTGCTGCTGTCTGCAACAGTTACTGCAGTAGACTATGGCAATTTCATGAATCTTTCCTTGGCCTTAATCATCCATCATACATGACACAAATTATGGCCACCTTATCAAAATTAAAGTTTCTAAGACTCGTGGCTATAGGTTCTAGCATCCCACTCGACGACCACATAGGCCATTTTCACATGGCTTAAAGTTTACAACCCACAGTTCAACAAAATATAATAGCCTATACATGCCAAATGTTCTTCAACAACGAAGACAATACCAAAAGATTTCAGCCGGTGTGATGACTTCAACGACGGTTCCGATCACGCAAACAATACGAGTCGAGAGACCTAAAATGGGTGACAAGAAAACACCGAGTGAGTTTACAACTCAAGAAGTCATAAGCATTCATCAATCCACTGATAAAGTTACTACAACATGAACAATAAACGAGGCTAGGTACTCATCCATATCGAATCTATACCATAATTCCTCGGACCTTTTGGTCCAATCTCATACCAAGTCATACATCCACATTTCATATTCTACACAACAAGATATTTGAAGCATTTTCACACACTAACTCATTTCCACCACAATCATACAATTTCAATCATCACATAGATTTAAGGCTTACCAAATTCAACCCCGAGCATGAACGTATTTTCTATTCGTCATGAGCTCGAGGTACTTACCCGATCTGCTGTCCATACTCAACTCGATGGAGACACACCCTCCATATATATAGAGTACGCACACACAGTGCTTAATACTCGATTTCGCACACTTAGTGCCACGCAATTTAAGCCCGCACACATAGTGCCATACCCTTCGAGCTCGCACACCCAAAGGTCAGTATTTTTCCAGCATGCACACTTAGTGCCATATATTTCCAGCATGCACACTTAGTGCCAATCTCGTCACCGCACACACGTATTGCCCGACACTTAGTGCCGAAAGCAAACTTTCTACACATTTCACTATTTCTTTTACATTCAACAATTGTCATCACTCCATACACATACAATTTCATTTATATATATATATATAGCATCCCATTAAATACAATTGCATAGATTTTACAATCATTTAAGCAATATCAAACATATGTGCTTAATGACTTACCTTGTGTTGGGCAAAATGGTTCCAACTCGGCTACTCGATGTTCTTTCCTTTGCCTTTGCTTGTTTCTCCACCTCGAGCTTCTTGAGCTTAGTCTAGCAAACTCCCATGGCTGATTTTCTCAAGCTTTCCCCCCCCTTTCTTCTTAGTACATTCGGCCAAGCAAGGAGAAAATGAGAGAATGAACACTTTTTTTTTTCCTTTTCTTTGTTTTTCTTCATATTCTCTTTCTTCTTTTCTTTTTTCATTTCTTTATTCTTTCTACATAATCCACTAACTAAACATGTTGGCAACATGTTTCCACTCATAGCATGGCCGGCCATCATGCTTCATTTTGGCTAATTTGACATGCAAGGACAACACTTTCCCACATGTATTAATAGGCCACCTTACATTTGCCTAGCACATTTCTAAATTTTCTCACATAAGTCCTATTTGATAAAAATTCACTTACAATTAACAAAATCCAAACATGAAATTTTCACACATGCATATATGCATATAATGAGCATCAATTATGATGGTTAATTATTATTATGACTCGGTTTAGTGGTCCCGAAACCACTTTCCGACTTGGGTCAATTTAGGGATGTCACAGGTTAGTAGATTTGTGAAATAAAAGAGAAATGTGGGCTGCTATAGGTGTAAATATGGTTCGGCTAGGCTTGGGTAAAAAAGAAAATGTACACATGTCCTTTTACGAGCCTAAGGGTTAAAGTGTAATTATGAGAAAGTTTAGAGACAAAATTGTAAATTTTCCAAAGTGTAATTTTTGGATCGATTTGAATAATGTGAGTGTGAAATAAGTTATAATTGTTTTGATAGATCAAGAAAAACGAAATTCGGGCTTAGATTGAGAAAGAACGAGGTTATGGACTAAATCAAAATAAAAAGCCGTTTTTGCATTCGAGGTAAGTTCGTGTGATAATAATAATGCAATGTTATTGTTGTTTATGCTTAAGACCTAAATTGGTATTTTAGTTCAATTATGTTAAATTAAATGTTTATGATGCTATGTACGCAATGGTCATGTACTCCATGAAATATTCGATAGTCCAAATATCGATAACGTGTTATGTGATGATTGAATATATTGGAAATGAAATAGAAGTTTATATGTGATGTTATGTCATGTCTTATTGCTTAATATTATGTGAATTTTAAATGCTTTATTACTATTATGAGAATGTTTTGATCATTCCATAAGTAAATGATGGGTATTATGGACATTGAGGATGATATTATGAGCAAGCTCGACAGAGAAACGATAGCAAGGAAAATCTCGTTTGAACCTTAGGAATAATTTAGGATACAATGTGACATGTCACTAGGAACTATGTGATCTGAACTCATGAGTTGTGGTCTGGGTTCATGATATATGTGACATCTGAACTTATTGAGTTGTGGTCTGAGTTCATGATATGTGTTATACATGTTTTGGCATTCTTGGTACTAGTCTTGTATATACTACCGATGGCGGGGTAGTCTAGTATGTGTTGCGAATACCTGACAGCCTGTGTGAGCAGACCCATGAGTAGCTCAAAAGCGAGCAACATGTGATATAAGATATGAGGTGGCATTGGCTACATATGGGGCACTTAGGTGCAAGATTCCGATGTATCCGATAGTATTCCAAGTGTTCAACAGGTAGTCCAAAGAGAAGTTCAACGAGTAATCGAAAGATTATGTCAAAGATATGACAAGGTATGATCATATTGAAAGGGTAAAAGTATGTACTCGAAACTCCTGAGCAGTGAGCTTAATGTGTGACGAACCTATGGTAATGTTGCACATGAGAAGGTTATGATTATGAGACCTTGATGAGATGCGAATGAATGAATTTTGATTATAGGACCCTATTGTACACTATACTAATGATATGATTGCATTATGTTTAAGATACATAATGACCTTGTGGTGAATTATGTTTGATTGAATGATGAACATGAGGTGTGATGCAAATTATGTGTTCATAAGCTACGACATGGGAAGGTAAATGTGTGATAAGAATGGAAAGTATGTAGATATACCTATAAGATACTTGTGATATATACTATGTCGTGATTACAATATTAATTTAAGTAAAGAAATGGCATGAAATGCTTATTATTTTTATACAGGCTTACTAAGCTTTAAAGCTTACTCCCTTCTTTCCATGTCTGTTAGTGTTGTCAGGTTAGCTCGGGGTTGAAGATTGTTTGAGGCAGCATCACACTATCAAGTTATCACCTTTCGGGTATTGATAAACTGTAAGTGTCTTTGAGTGAGTGGCATGTATAAGGACTTAGTTATTATGATATGAGTTCTTATGATTTAACCAAATGTGTCAGCTTATATCAATTTATTGTATATGGCCATGAGAGGTGGCTCATAGTGTTATGGTTTGTAAGCCTATCTATCCATGCTATGTTCTAATGCTTTGTGATGTGATGAAGTAGTCATGCTTATTTGCTATGAACGGTAAGTGTTATGACATATGTGCATGATGAATGCTTTATGACCAATCAAAATGGTCATAGCCACAAAGTAATTGTGTGATATGGTAATAAGATGATGATGATTGAACATGAGTGCTTGATGATTAAGTTAGGATTAATTGATATGTTGAAAATCATGAATTAATGGTAAAAGTGGTAACACAATGGAAAGGCCAATGAATATGAATTGTTGTGCCTAGACTTGGTACCACATGAGTATGCGGTATATATTAATGACGACATGCTAATGCTAAGAATGTGTCTTAAGAAAGGATGCTTAATCATTAAATTGATGTTATGATATGTGTCTTTAATGTGTATAAATGTGTAAAGGATTAAGGATAACAAAAGGCTTGGAAAATAGTCGAAGTACTGGTCACATGGGCAGAGATACGGCTGTGTGTCTCAGCCGTGTGTAGGACACGGCCTAGAGACATGGTCATGTGTCCAGGGCGTGTGAAGTCTGTAGCATTTTTGCTAGAATTTAATTCGTCACACGGTCAAACACACGGGCGTGTGGCTTGGCCGTGTGGTTTAATTTGTTTTGCTGACGTCATAAATAGAGAGTTACACGGCCTGAGGACATGGGCATGTCGAGGGCATATGGGTGTGTCCCTGTGTCCACACGGGCGTGTGACAATGTTTCATGGAAAAATTTTCTAAGTTCTTCCAAAACTTTCCAAAGTTCTCAGTTTAGTCCCAAACTGCTTTTAATGCATGTTTTGGGCTTTGTAGACCCAAATAAGGAATGAAACGCATGTGTTTGAATAGTTTTAAATTTGAATGAGATTTTATGGTCCGGTTTTGCATGTTTGTGTATGTTTAAGTCTGGTAATGCCTCGTACCCTATTCCGGAGTTGGACACGGCTAAAGGGTATTATATTTAGTGGTATCAGAGCTATAGTTTCATTGATTCTCGGAGTAATATAGCGTATGCAAGTCTAGCTATAAATGCCATATTACTACTCGTGAAAGTGTGATGTCTCCAGACAATAATGATAACTATCTTGTTTGGAAAAAGGTACTCTCCAACCGAGCTACGTCCGACCATGTTGATAGTGATACTAAAGTATTCGAGTAAGGTGCAGTTATGATGAGTTGAAACTCAAAAAAGTACGAATAAGGTCCATAATATCATGTTACAGATAAAATGTCACTGTTCCGAGTGGACATTAAATTTTGATGGATTGCAATGCATCCCTAAAATGAGACAAAGAATTATATTGTAATGAGCTTATCTATCTTAATCGATAATTCTATGATGTATATGACTGATTTGCTTGAGTGAATGCATGTGTTTAGGTAACTCACCAAAAATATTGATGGAACGAATGTTCATGTATGCTTGTTTGAATAATTATGACTGGCGAGCTCGTATAGCTTGAGTAATTGTGTTAAATTGCTTGGATTGATTTATATGATTGTAATGATATGTATATGATGATGTGCGAGACGAAATTTGAGATTGTGATATACTTATCCATGTTTGTTGGCCCTCATATGATGTTATGTGCTTGACTTGTTTGATTAAATGAATGTGATAAGTAAAGTTATTCAGAATTCATAGAATGCATGCATAAGTGCACTTGTTTAAATGAGATAACTGGAAAGTTTGCGTAAAAAAAATTTAAATGTTAGTTTGCCCGAAGTGGATGATATGATTATGATGATATTACTATGATGATGAAAGTCGTGTCATATGTATATGTGTATGAGAGACGAGTTAGGGACCTTACGACCTTACCCCCTTACCAAAGTGGTGTTTTTATAATGAAATTCCATAAGAGTTATGCTGAATAAGTTCCCAAATGTGAAACCAAAGAGTTCAATGGTAGAGTACCTAATAATATGATCAGAGTTTGAGAATGGGTTGATAAGTAAAGACAGAGCTTGAAAGATATCGGATTGACTAAAAGGTTATTTGATGATTCCCAATATCACGGTTGGTGAAGAAGTTAATATCGGTGAATTGATTTATTCAGGAACGATGTCGAGAGAATATATTAATTGAAATTTCTTCAGAACTAATTTCTTTAATGAAAGGAATAATGCAGGATTGGTTTATAATGATAATGTTAGACGAAGGTATTGCCAGTCTGACTGGTTTATAACCTATATTGCTCTATTTCTCTCTGGTATTCTGTTACATTTCGTCTATTGGGATTATAACAGCCCGATTTTAGGCCTAGTAAGAACAGTGGTTTCACCACTATTCCGAGATCAAAGAAATTATTTTTAATATTATTTTATGTGTTATAACATGATTATATGAGTGCATGAAAATTTTGGTGAAATAATTTTAACGATTGCTTGCTTAATTTTAAAAAAGGACTAAATCGCACAAAGTGAAAAAGTTTTTTCAACTAGAAAATACTGTTAAATAGCTAGAAAACCTTAATTAAGGGTCTTTAAAGGGAAAATAGACCCATTATAACAAGGGTAGCATGCCATAGAGACAAAAGAATTGTAATGGTCAAAGGTTAGGTGAAATTTGGTGACTAAATGGACTTGAAATAAAATAAAATAAGGAGAAAAAGATATCACCTTTCATCTTTCTCCTCTCCACCAAAATTTTCAGCAAAAATAAGGGTTTTGGAAGCTTTAAATTTCAGCAACTCTTCATCCTTGCAAGTAAGTGATTTTGGTGGTTTTTCTTACTGATTTTTTTTACTTTTGGAGCCCTTATAGCTTAAGCTAACTAATAGGGGACTATTTTGCAAAATGGTTGAGAGACTAGGGATTTGCCATCGGAGTGTTCATGTTATTTACTAAATTTTCATGGAAGAAAATGAATTATGGTTGTTAAACAAACAATTTTTGTGAAGTAGTTTTCATGAAGATCCTAACTAATGACCATTTGGCATAAGTTATAAATTATGTGGTAAATGTGTGAAATGATAGAAATTGTGGGCTGCTTCTAGTATGAAAAGAATCCGGCTAGGTTTGTTTAGTTAGAAAATTTGATAAAAATCGATTTACGAGCTTAGGAGTAAAATTGTAATTTTGTGAAGGTCTAGGGGCAAAATGGTTATTTTTCCAAAATATGATTTATGAAATGCATTAATTAATATGATGATTCGATTAGTGAATTTTTATCATTTTAGATTAAGAAATACGAAATCCGGACCTAGACCTAGGGAAGGCCAAACAAGTAGACTAAATCCAATTAGTCGTCCACTTTTTGTATACCGAGGTAAGTTGTACATAAGTAAGGCAACTTTATCATTATTATGTGTTGAATGATTAATTTTTTGTAATATGGTTGAAAATTTCTTATGAATAATGCATGATGAAATTCAATGTAGTAGAGTCCTGATTGAACCTAAGAATAGATTGGATATCCATGCTATGACATTTGGGTGATATGTGTGTGCCAGCGTAAGACCATGTTTGAAACATGGCATCGACGATGTAATAAGAGCCAGCGTAAGACCATGTTTGGAACATGGCATCTCTAATGTAATGAGAGCTAGTGTAGGACCATGTCTGGGACATGGCGTCGTTATTGATATGTGCGCTAGTGTAAGACCATGTCTGGAACATGGCATCAGCCACATTATGAGAGCCAATGTAAGACCAAGTTTGGGACATGGCATCGGTATTGAGATGAGAGCTAGTGTAAGACCACGTTTGGGAGATGGCATCGGCCTTGACATGTGAGCCAGTGTAAGACCATGTTTGGAACATGGCATCGGCAATGGTTTCAGGGGTTATTTTAAAGATTATGACAATGACAGGGAATGAAAAAATCATGTTGGGAGTGGTACAAGTTCTTATTCAAAACTCATGGGATATGAGACTAGTTATGTTGTCTTGATGGTAAGAATAACATGAGTAAGTTCTATCCATGGAAATAATTTTGGAACGATATTGTAATTTTGGCTTATATTTGAGATATATAAGCATGTACTGATATTTACCTTTGTTCGCTCAAGAATGTTGTATTGATTATATATGCAAGATTGATGTTGTTACTTATTTATATGCAACTTACTTATGCTTACTCCCTCTTTTTTCTCTTTTCTTATAGTGTTGCCAAGCTAGTATCAGGGATCAAAGAACGCCAGTTTAAGTGTTTAAGTGTTTTGATTGTGGCATGTATAGGGACTTGAATCTTTTGTTTAGTGTCTTGTTAATTTAGCCACAATTGTTGGTTCATTTGATGGATGTGATATTCATTTTGTATAGGCCATAAATGTTGGCTAATGTTGATTATTATTAAATGCATTTGATGCAAATTTCTCATGGTTGTGGTTGATTTGGTTATATGTGTTATGTTTGGATTGATTTTGGTTAATATTGTGTAGGTTGTTGTAAGTAAGGGTGACAAAAAGGCTTGGTAAATAGCCTTATTTTTGTCCATACGGACAGACACACAGGCATGTGCCTAGGCCGTGTGTGACACACGGTCCACCCCATGGGCATGTAGGCCAGCCGTGTGTCCTCCACACCTAAATTTTACAAGTTAGTATGCATGGTAGTAAACACACGGGCAGAGAAATGGTCGTGTGTCTCAGCCGTGTGGAGGACACGGCCTAACACACGGACATGTGCCTTGGTCGTGTGCCCTTAATTGGTTGATAACCTCAGAAATAGAATGTCAAGGTTTTTGTACACGGACTGAGACACAGGCGTGTCATGACCATGTGAGGGACACGAGATATGGACACAGATGTGTGCCAGGCCGTCTGAAACCCCTTTAGGTTCGAATCAAAAAATAAATTAGCACGGGCTAGGGACACGAGCGTGTCCCGATATGTTCAGGCCGTGTGAGCCACACGGGCCTTCAACATGGCCATTAAGAAGCCACACGGGCATGTTGCCCTGCTACACGGGCGTGTTCCCCTGTCTGCTTGAAATTTTACAAAGTTTTCTAGAGTGCACAGATTAGTCCCAAATCAATTCCAAAGTGTGTTCGAGGCCTTGTGGGCCCATAGTAGGGACATTTAGGTATTGTGAAAAGATTTAAATTGGGCCAAAATTTCATAACTAAGAAATGTATGTTTGTATGTGTTTGAGTCTGGTAACACCTCGTATTCCTGTTCCGGCGTTGAACTCGTGTAAAGGGTGTTACAGGGATTTTTTGAGAAAATGCACATGATGCTATGATTATGTTCCGTCTAATTGTTGCTCTATCCGATAATAGGGGAAGGTACATTATCCTTGTTGCATTTAATTTCAATGGGTTTGAATGGTGTTTTCTTCTGGACTTCTCTTCTCTGAGGAATTATCGAGATCTTTCATATTTTCTTATGAGCTTTGTTCTTGTTCTTTCGATATGATTTGTATTTTGGATTTCTCTATTTTGGATTCCTCTATTTTGGTTTTCTTGTCATCTTTATTCCGTAATTTTTCAAGCATGACTTATATATAAAGTGTGTTCTTCAACTTATGATGACTATGTCAAACATGATTATGCTCCTGGTTTGATCATAAAACGTGATGATTCTAGTATTCGAATTTCTCTAATTTTCGTGAAAGGACTTGACGTCAGCAAAGGCATAAGTGGTGAAATTGCGAGTATCAATTTGTATGGTGGATTTCTTTTCCCGCATAAGTTAATTTAAGGTTAATGTCTTCAATTGGGATATTCTTGTTATTTTGAGCTGAAGCAATGATAATGTTCTTTGATTGCCATGATAAGTGAATTTTAAAAGATTACATGTTGAATGGTTCTATCAACTAGAAGAGAGAATTTCTTGAAGTGTCATTAATTGATAATTAAGACTGATTCGATGATCCAATCTATGTGGATTATTTTTTTGGAAGATTAAATGAGATATTTATGTCCGATTCTATTCCAGGTCCGAGAATAAAATTTCTTTATTTACGGGTAAAAGACGGATAGTCTGAAAGAAAAGTTTATATTTCTTAGAAGATTTTGATATGATTTAAAGTTGCTATGATTGATAAAATTTTTGCCTCGTGAAATTTGAACTGGTCTAGGCTACATTGGGCAAAGACTTCTTGATTTCCAGTGATGTGTTGTTGAATGGATTGTGATGTATTATAAGACTATAAGGCAATGTAATAGCTTAAAGTATTCGATGTCATAGAAAGATCTAAGTTGAGATAGTGTAGCTGACTTGAAATTATTAAAAGATGATGATTTAGTTATTGTATGATCTTCGAGAGGAGCATAATGAAGTTACAATGCTTGGATAGAAAATCCATAACTTATACAGAAATTTTGCAAGAAAGCTCACAAGAATAGTGTATTACTGATCAAGTTTAGAACTTGACATTTTTTATCTTTGTGTATAAACACTTGAAATGTTATCAGGGTTAAAGTCAAACATCAAGTGTTGTCAGAACTATTTTCGCCAGAAGTGATATTTGAATGGAAATGAGGTTGAGATTACTATGGATTTCATATCAGGATTTTTCCCATCTTTGGGAGAGAAAGATGTTATGTGGCTTGTTGTTAAATATTTTGCGAAATTTGTAAATCATTTTGGGTATATGTTGAATTCTTGCTTAACAAATTAATAGAATTGTTTGACTTTGAGGTTGTTAGATTTCTTGAAATGCTAGTCTCCATTAATCAGATTGAGGATCGGGTTTCATATCGTGACTTCTTGGGAGTAATTAAAGGAGGCTTTAAAATTTAAGGGTAACTAAAATTTGAATTAGCAAATTATCGGGCTGCATGAAATGATAGAGAGTAGAAGGTCATGATGAACTGGCTAGCATCGTTATTTAAAATCGAAAAGATTCAAGTATGTCATGTATATATGTGCTATAACAATATGAATTCGATCCTTGTGTACATGAATTCTCCGATAGAGATCAAGATTCAGTTGATGTGTTGTATAGTGAAGAATTGCTCATAACTCTAGTATGAGAAATTAAAGAGCTAAGTACTAAAGTCACAACCTGAGTGAAAGTCTCTTAACGATTATTGTGAGATAGAAGAGTTTATGTAAAAGCCAAACCACTTTCTGGTAAGATTTTTGGGGACGAAAATCCTTAAAGGGGCGAGAGTTGTAACATCCTGAATTAGGGTCTAGTTGGAACAGTGGTTTCAAGACCATATATCTAAAATAGAAATAATTGTGTTATGATTGTTTGATGATCTATGATATGTTTGTATGCTTGTGGGAAAATTTCATGAAGAAATTTTATGGATAAAGTGTCCAATTTGACATTAGGGACTAAATTGCAAAAGATGCAAAATATTAGTTCTAGAAGCTTTTAGCATGAAATTGAATTGGATCATTAATTAAATGTCCTTAAATGTTAATTTGACCAAGTTCTAAAATTTTGGACAAAAATGGGCTTGGATAGGTGAAATTTCAAAGAAAGGAATTAAGGGTATTTTGGTAATTTGGTAATTAAATGGACTAAAAGACAAAATAAAAGCTAAAATTTGTCCATCTTTTCTTTCCCATGGCCTTGTGAACCAAGAAGACAAGCTTCCAAGCTCAATAGTAAGTGCATTCAAGCCCCGTTTTTTATGTTCTTTGCATTTTTGAAGTCCTTATAACATGATCTATCCATTTCTAGCCATACTTTGAAGTAGGGTTCATGTTTAAAATTTGACCCATGTGTAACATGCATGTGTTTTGATGTATAATGGAGGAATATGAAAGATTGATGTGTGTTTAACATCTTTTACTAAGTGATTTTGCATGAAACTGCTTAAAAAGGACCAAATTGTAAAAGTTGTAAAATGGGTAGTAGATTTGTGAAATAAAAGAGAAACCTGGACTGCTATAGGTGTAAATATGGTTTGGTTAGGCTTGGGTAACAAATAAAATGTACACATGTTCTTTTACGAGCCTAGGAGCTAAAGTGTAATTATGAGAAATTTTAGAGGCAAAATTATAAATTTGCCGAACTGTAAGTTTTGGACCAATTTGAATAATGTGAGTGCTAAATAAGTTATATTTGTTTTCATAGATCAAGAAAATTGAAATTCAGGCATAGGTTGGGAAAGAACGAGGTTATGGACTAAATCAGAATAAAAATCCGTTTTTGCATTAGAGGTAAGTTTGTGCGATAATAATAATGCAACGTTATTGTTGTTTATGCTTAAGACCTAAATTGGTATGTTAATTTAATTATGTTAAGTTAAATGTTTATGATGCTATGTATGTAATGGTGATGTACTCCATGAAATATTCGATAGTCCAAATATCGATAACGTGTTATGTGATGATTGAATATATTAGAAATAAAATGGAAGTTTATATGTGATGATATGTCATGTCCTAATTCTTAATATTATGTGAATTTTAAATGCTTTATTACTATTATGAGAATGCTTTGATCATTCCATGAGTAAATGATGGGTATTATGGACATTGAGGATGATATTATGAGCAAGTTCGACAGAGAAATGATAGTAAGGAAAATCTCATTTGAACCTTATGAATAATTTAGGATACAATGTGACATGTCACTAGGAACTATGTGATCTGAACTCATGAGTTGTGGTCTGCGTTCATGACATATGTGACATCTGAACTCATTAAGGTTTGGTCTGAGTTCATGATATATGTTACACATGTTTTGGCATTCTGGGTATTGGTCTCGTATATACTACCGATGGCGGGGTAGTCCGGCATGTGTTGCGAATACCTGACAGCCTGTGTGAGCAGACCCGTGAGTAGCTCTAAAGCGAGCAACATGTGATTAAAGATATGAGGTAGCATTGGCTACATATGGGGCACTTAGGTGCAAGATTCTGATGTATCCGATAGTATTCCAAGTGTTCAACTGGTACTCCAAAGAGAAGTTCAACGAGTAATCCAAAGATTATGTCAAAGAAATGACAAGGTATGATCATGTTGAAAGGCTACAGGTACGTACTCGAAACTCCTGAGCAAAGAGCTTAATATGTGACGAACATGTGGTAATGTTGCACATGAGAAGGTTATGATTATGGGACATTGATGAGATGTGAATGATTGAATTATGAATATATGACTCTATTGTACACTATACTAATGATATGATTGCATTATGTTTAAGATACATGATGACCTTGTGGTGAATTATGTTTGATTGAATGATGAACATGAGGTGTGATGCAAATTATGTGTTCATAAGCTATAACATGGAAAGTATGTAGATATACATTTATGATACTTGTGATATATACTGTGTTGTGATTACAATATTGATTTAAGTAAAGAAATGGCATGGTATGCTTATTATTTTCATACGGGCTTACAAAGCTTTAAAGCTTACTCCCTTCTTTCCATTTCCGTTAGTGTTGTTAGGTTGGCTCGGGGTTGGAGATCGTCGGAGGCAGCATCACACTATCAAGTTATCACCTTTGGGGTATTGATAAACCTTTAGTGTCTTTGAGTGAGTGGCACGTATAAGGACTTAGTTATTATGATATGAGTTTTTATGATTTAACCAAATGTATCGGCTTATATCAATTTATTGTATATGGCCATGAGAGGTGGCTCATATTGATTATGGTTTGTAAGCCTATCTATCCATGCTATGTTCTAATGCTTTGTGATGTGATGAAGTAGTCATGCTTATTTGCTATGAACGGTTAGTCTTATGACATATGTGCATGATGAATGCTTTATGACCAACCGAAATGGTCGTAGCCACGAAGTAATTGTGTGATATGGTAATAAGATGATGATGATTAAACATGAGTGCTTGATGATTAAGTTAGGATTAATTGATAAGTTGAAAATCATGAATTAATGGTAAAAGTGGTAACACAATGAAAATGTCAATGAATATGAATTGTTGTGCCTAGACTTGGTATACATGAGTATGCGGTATATATTAATGACGACATGCTAATGCTAAGAATGTGTCTTAAGAAAGGATGCTTAATTATTAAATTGATGTTATGATATGTGTTTTGATGTGTACAAAGGATTAAGGATAACAAAAGGCTTGGAAAATAGCCGAAGTACTGGTCAAACAAGTAGAGACACGACCGTGTGTCTTAGTCGTGTGGAGGACACGACCTGTAGACATGGGCATGTGTTCAGGGCATGTAAAGTTTGTAGCATTTTTACGAGAATTTAATTCGTCACACGGCCTAGCACACGGGCGTGTGGCTTGGCCGTGTGGTTCAATTTGTTTTGCTGACATCATAAATAAAGAGTTACATGACCTGAGGACATGGGCGTGTCCCTGTGTCCACACAGGCGTGTAACCTTGTTTAATGGAAAAATTTTCTATGTTCTTCCAAAAATTTCCAAAGTTCTCAGTTTAGTCCCAAACCGCTTTTAATGCATTTTTTGGGCTTCGTAGACCCAAATAAGGAATGAAACACATGTGTTTGAATAGTTTTGAATATGAATGAAATTTTATGGTCTGGTTTTGCATGTTTGTGTACGTTTAAGTTTGGTAATGCCTCATACCCTGTTCTGGCGTCCGACACGGTTAAGGGGTGTTACACTAATTCTGTTTGCAAAAATTCAATTTTATTTTTTAATTTAATTGTACTTTCGATCTCTTTAATTGCTTATTTTTATTATTTTAATTATTTAATTTGTAGACATTGCCAACTGCCCTAATTTATTTAATTTATTTTTTGCAAGTTTTGGAGTTGTGGGCACGACTATTGCCACAATTATCAGCTTGACCAAAATTCTGTTTATAAGAAAAATACGAAAGTTGATCATAATATCTAATCCCTGTGGACTTGACCCTACTAATCTTACTACTATTTAGAGTTATTTTATTGTAGGAATTATTTTTGGTGATTTCAACATCCATCATAGTCACATTTAGATTTCTACTTCCAAAGGAGTTCCTCATGGTGGAGCACACTTTCCAACTCCTTTTGATTTCTCATCCCTGACTGAAAGCGTCATATAGAATTTGAGTGTTCCATTCTCCTTTAAATGCCTGAGAGCTTTTTCAGAAAATGCCTTTTACTAGTTCCAATATGCTCATAGGATGATCTATTCCACTTCTTAAAACCCAAGGTAAGATGGGCTAAAGAATCCATCATATTACCATTGAAAGCCTAATGTCATTTGGCGAACTCAGAAAAACTTGGGTGCCCTAACCAACAAGTCAGGAACTTAAAGGGTTGTTCCTTAGAGACTCTAACCATAGGTCTTAGGGAAAGAAAAATTGGCATATGATTAGACTTAAGCCTCAAGAGATAAGTCACCGTTCTAGTAGAGAAAGCACTCACCCACACATCATTGCCAATGGCTTTATCCAATCTCCCAAAAATTTCGCCTCTACACCAATTATCAAAAGGCCCTCTCTAAATCCCAAGTCTTGTAACTCAACCGAATCCATGAAATTACCAAACAAGGAATATCTCCTCACACTCAAACGCCCCCTTTCTTCTCACTAGTAGAGAGAATGACATTAAAGTCCCCAATAGCAAGTCAAGGGACTTCTCCCATAGGAATAGAAGATTTTAAGCCCTCCCGTAGAATTATTTTTTTCTACTTGTCAGGACTACTGTAAACAAAAGCAATATAGATCGACTGATTGTGGTTAGAGTAGAAAACCTAGATTAGAATAAATTGTACAAACCACCTCAACCCGAATTGTCTCATTCCTACCAACCTAGATACCTCTAGAAAAACCCATTGCTTCAACACAGTGAGAAAACTGAAATACTATCTTGGTAATAATATTATCTGCTTTTGCCCCACAGACTAACTATATCCGATTTATATTCCATATTATACTTGTGAAAAATGTAAGAAAACTTAATATTGGCATAACCTTGACATTTCCAAGAGAATATGGGCAAATCTATAAGAAAATAAAAAAGAGAGAGGACTAACCCTTATTTTCTGGGGGTATTCGAACTTGATAGTCCTTTCCTAGTGCCTGGTGTGCACCCTTATCAACCTTCAAACCCAACTGATAAGTTCAACCATGGAAGTCATTGTATTTATGAGAGGAACACGTGAAATCCCTGTAGTCTTGAACTTGTCTTGGAATTGCTTTACCCATTTCTATGGAACTGCTACCCATCATGGTTCTACATCCAAATGGATACAAATTTTCTTAAAAGAAAATTATTGAGTTGATGGTCACTAAACTAACTATAAATGCGAAAAAAGCAAGCGCACTTATCGAACAATAGTATAGCTATGGTGAGTAGGGAATATCGCATCCACGAGGACTAAAAGTTCTAATAATTACTATTTTTCTATTATTTAGCCGACAAATTGGAGTGATAAATCAAGAAAATAATCAAATAATAACCAATGAGATAGACAATACCTAGGAAAGAATCCACCTAGACTTCATCTATTATTATGAATCTGAATTAAACGATTTATTCACTTGTGTCTTGATCTGTAAAAATCCCTAAATTATGTTAATATCTCTTTTGAGAGTAAGAACAACTAACTTTATGTTGATTAATTGAAATCTCTTTCTAATTAAAACCCCTATTGCCGCATTAACTCGATCTATGGATTTCCCTATTAGATTTGACTCCAATTTGGTAGATTTATGTGATCCTATTTCTAGGATTGCATGCAACTCCACTCAATTATGCTAGATCTACTCTTAAATAGGGATTTTTCCTCCACTGAAATAATAACATTAAACATGAATTAATATCTTAAAAATATTAAAAAAAAAGAAAAAAGCATCCATAATTGAGAATAAGAATCAAGTATTTATCATGTAAATCAGAAATCAAATAATAAGATTCATCATAGGTTTCATCCTCCCTAGGTATTTAGGGAATTTAGTTTATAATCTTGAATAGAAACATCTCAAAGAAAGGGTAGCCACAAGACATAAAGAAACTCAATAAAACTTCAAAAGAAATTAAACGGAGATATTCGATTTTGAGGGAGATCCGCTTATAAGTTGATTTCGATGGCGTTCTTCTAGTGTTTTCTTTAATCTTCTCTGATTTCCCCATTTGGTCTTCTTCTAATTGGTATTTATAGACTTTAGAATGCTTAGAAAGCCTAAAAATTAGGTTTTTCAGCGTATTTGGGAAACAGGGTGCGAAATCGACACGGGCTGGCACATGGGCATGTGGCAAGCCCATGTGAAAATGCTTAGGCCATGTGAATCCTAAAAACAACTCTATTTATCTGATTTTGGCTCATTTTTTTCTCCTTTTGCTCCCAAATGCTCTCCTAAGTATAGAAACATGAATTTAAAGGATTAGGAGCGTCAAATTCACTAATTTTTATAATTAATCATCCAAAAACGCATTAAGAATGGGGTTAAAATATGTTACTTTTATAGCTTATCAAATATCCCCACACTTAAGTGTTTGCTTGTCCTCAAGCAAAATCCGCAACTTACATTAAAATTAATATTTCTCAACTTGTAATTTCCATCAATAATGTCTCAAAATAATTTACAAATAATCATGCATTGACAATTCAACTAAAAGAGCACTAAAGTTTCAAACAATCCAAGCTAACTTTTTTAAACACGAAAACATAGATGTCTCCCCTAATTTAAGTAGTTACCTTTAGTTCAAAATTAACAAGAATTGACATCATGACTAAAGATTCACTTAAGCACTCAAAATGTTTAAGGTTCAAGAATAAGCACTCAATAGTCAAACAAGAAATGTTATTACCATAGGCTTGCATAAAAATCAAATCTCCACCACTATAAAATGAGATGATACATAAATCAAAAGATCTTTAAGAGGTTGTAATGGGGCTTAGGTTAAGGGTGTGGAGAAAGACAGAAAAAGATGTTTAAAATTGAGATCGAATTGATAAATTACCAAACTAGAAAAATAAACAAATGCTCAATTAAAAGCAAGTCCATAAATCAAGAACTATTCAAGAATAAGAAAACGAGCTTCTTCTTAAAATATGAATTTAACTGTTTAAGCTCAATCATAGAACTAAATCATAATCAATATATATTTTTTATTTTGATTTTTTTAACAATAAGAAATAATTCAGCAAATCAAACAAAAGAGCATAGTTAGACAACTAGCCAAATCAAATCTCGACAAAAAGAGAGTAAATAAAATGGGAAAAATTCTCAATGAACAAGAAATGAGTTATGGATTAACATCAATGAGTAAATTAAGAAACGATGTGTTAGACTCAACGGAGTTTACTAAGGGTTAATTAAAAAGGTAGGCTTTTTATGGGATAAGTGGGTTAAAACCTAAGTGCCTTTATCATCTCAGTGAATCAAATCAAAGGTGTGGTCTCGACATGCATAATTGAAGTAAGGTCTAGAATAACAAATCAGGTTGACACACTCATAACCATTAATAAAATGAGCAAGAAAAATGTATGCTTTAAAGGTTCAAAATCTCAAAAAAAAAATTATGGTTTTTGATGTTAAACTTGTAAATCTCAAATTTCAGGATAATACTTCAATTTAGGGAAACAACCTAAAAATTTTTAATTTTTGAAAAATAACTTATCATGCTTGATCCTCTCATTTCTTAAGGTTTAAATCAACCAATACACAATTATTGAAAAATTAATCTAAAACACATCAACACAAATTCCAAATCGACAAAAAATCATTCTAATGGAACTATGAGAAAATTACTTAAATACAAGACATAATTCAGGGATTTTCTAATAATTATATAAATAACCTCCCCAAAATTAAGATGTACATTGTCCTCAATGTACAAACATATATAATCACAGTATAAGCAGAATATCATAAAAGGGGGAGAAAACTAAAACTGCCCTGAATATTGGATGAAATTGCTAGAATGGTGAAAAGTGGAATTGTAGACAAATCTAGATGTAGTGCATGATTCTGAGCAAACTAATAAAAAAAACACAAATAGTTAAGAAGATTAAAAGGTTACTAACTCGATTAGAAATAACCATAAAAATAAAAATATAGTTCAAAAGATAAGAAACAAAATAAGTCTAAGAAAATAATAAAAAGAACTAAAAATAACAATAAACATAAACATTAAATAAAAATAAAAATAAAAATAAAATAAATAAACTTAATGGTCCTTATTTTCAGAAACTCAGTGTTGTGAGTCGTCGGAACTAAAGAGGAGATATGGAGATGCTGACAGATCTGTTACAATGTCGCGTCAATACTGTCGAACCTCTGAAAACAATACTGCTCAAAGCGAGTGAACCGCTCAAAGAGGTCCTCTAATGTAGTAGCAGAGGAAACAGGGCGGTGACTCGAAGGTTGAGGATGAGGTGGATCCTCGAGATAGAAGAAAACATCATCAGTGAAGTCCTCAGGCTCATCTTGAGGGTCAGAGTAAGATAATCGATACTGGGGAGGATCCACTCCATGAAGTCGCTTGATCATCCTTATATGGGTCATGCTCGATAATTTTTATGGGGAGATCTGACTGACAAATGTAAGCGAGGAGGACTGCTCCAGTGTGTTGAGAAGACTGAAGTGTCGAGCGAGTCGAGTCACATAAGGCCTAAATAAGTAGGTCCCTTCCTATTGTGGTCTATCTAATGGCGAAAGGCGAGGGTGATGAAGTAGGCTAAATAAAAAATATGCATCAATGGTACTGACGACTCCGGTGCTATTTTTCCTACTAGTCAAAGTGTGAGCCAAGAGGGCATGAATATACTGTAAAGCCAAAGGGGGAGAAGTCGCCTTCAAGCGACTCGTGTCATAGGGTGTCATACTTGCCGTAAGGTCTATCGAAAAAAGAGATGGCGAGTAGTGGATGTGCCAATGTAGGTGGAGAAATTTCTCAACACTCATAAACTCGTTAGTGTAAAGTCCCAAAGCAGTTTCGAACTCAGGGACACTTATATACCGTGCCAGGCCATCGAATCTAAAAGTGATGGTGTCTGGTTTGTCACGAGTCGTCATCACATGCTGTAGAGTAAACATAAAGTAGAACTATAAAGTCAGCTCCATGTATGTGGGCTCAATGGTGGAGAAAAACTAGTCCCACGGGGCTGTAGAAATGAAGGCGCGGACATGATAAGCTAATTGGACCTACTCCAAAGAGGTCCAATCAATACATCGGCCTAAGCCGAGTGGTCGCAGTCGAAGTAGTTGAAAGAATTCTTATTGGGGACAGGCTAAAAATTGGATATAGGGGTGGCGGGTCTAGGCGAAAGCGCTCGAGGAGGAGGTCGTGCTAGGGGTCTTCCGCTTTTTAGAAGCGGGGAGAACGACCTTGGACTTGCTTCGTGTGTTCGTCATGGTATGCCTGAAAAATAAAATAATTCACTATTAGAAAAATAACATAAGCAGTACCAAATAAAGAAACAGATAAGCCCATTAAACAATCGTGTGATAGAAACTATGGCACTAAGAATCATCTTATAACGCGCAGCGGAATCTAACAGCCTAAATAGAAAATTGACTCCTAAAATAATATTTACAAATATCAATCATGCATAAATTAGGTACTAATTCGACTAGACATGCAAACTAGCTAAGAAATAATAATGAAGAAAAAAATAATAAGAAGAAACGAAGTGAAAAACAAAAAAAAAATGATTAAATAATGAACTACTAGTAAAAATAAGTTAAAATAATAAAATAATTATAATAATTATAATGGGAAGAATAAAAATATAAAAACATAAGGCACATACTAAGAACAATAACAATAAAAACAATAAACAAATAATGAAAATCAAGTAATGAGAATAAAAGTAAGAATAATAAGAAAATGGAAATAATAATAATGACAAGAAGGATAAGAAACAATTACAACTAGAAAAATAAAACAATATAACTAAAAATAATAATATTAAGTAATAAACAAACAAATAAATAAGTAATAAAATATGACAAACAGTGGGTGGTGACTGGAGTTACTGACAGTCGGCACTGCGATGGACGGGGTTGCGCTGCGGCTCAATGCGAAAGAGGGAGATTAGGGAAAGGGATAGACGGTGGGGTGGTTTGCGATGGTGGGGTAAAAAGAGAAGGGGAGAAAGAGAAAGGGCGTGGGGCTAGACATGGGTGGCTCGGGGATGAAAAAGGGTTTGGGGGTGTGAGGTTCGAAGAGGGGGCGACGAGGGTGGAGGGCGAGGGAGGCTCGGTTGGGTCCGATTGGTGGGGGTGCAGTAATGAGGGTGGGGGAAGAAAGGGAACAGGGGGAGAGGGCGTGGTTGAGTGAGAGGGGCTACAAAGGTATGAGTTCGAGCTTGGGTGAAGAAGAGGTAAGGGGGAATCGAGTAGGAGATGAGAGAGTGGAGGCGATGACGGTGGCCAGAGTGTAGAGGGTAGGGGAGCGGTGGCGGCTAAGGTTTGTTGGGAAGTTGGGGAAGGAGACAAAACAAAGGAAAATAAATTGAGGGCTAGGGTTTTTTAAGGGTGACACGGTCGTGTAAGGGCTCATGTGGTTCTTTACCAACCTATGTGCAATTAAACATACCAACCCAGTCTTCACACGGCCTTGGACATACCCATATGTCCAGGCTGTATGTGATTTCCTTCACTTCTTCCATACCCGTGTGTACTCCCACATGCCCGTATGGCCCGGCCATGTAACTTTCTGACTTGATTTAAAAATGAAAAAATTAGCTCAAGTTTCACACAACCTAGGACACGCCTATGTTTCCTGGCCGTGTGAGCTACAAGGCCATGTCGCACAGCCATATGGACTATTTCAGGCCATGTAACTGTCGATTTTTTTTCAAAATTAAGTCCCAAGATCTACACGGCCAAAGACACGTCCGTGTGTCCAGGCAGCATGGGTTACATGGCCATGTCGCTAGGTCATGTAACTCACTGTCAAACCCCTTATAGTGCACACGGCCTGGGACATGCCCGTGTGCCTAGGTTGTGTAGGTCAATTTTTTTTTAATTTTTAAAATTAGTTTTAAAAATATCATAAGATAAAATTAAAAGAATTATCAGTTTTAACACTCAGTTGTCTCCCGAGAAGTGCTTAATTAAAGTCTAAGCTCGACTTACCTCGTATTGGCACGATTACGGTGGTTCGCGAACCTGGAGCTCCTCTTTCTCGTTATCAATTCTTTTATCAAAATAAAGTTTAAGTCAAGTACTATTTACCTTGCAAGGTACTAACAAATATACTCAAAACATAAGTTTTATGAAGATGGGTTTGATTAAGTAAACTCACAAATCTGTCATGAAATTTGTAATAACCCGAATTTTGCGGTTATCGGAAAAGTGTATTTTCGAGTCTTCGTTACTAAAAAAAAAAGATCCGAAATGTTTATCAAAAATATTTAAAAAGTTCAGAGTAGTTAATTAGAGTTTAATTAAGTGAATTTAGCTTAATTAAGGATAATTGGATAAAAGAATTAAATTGAATAAAGTGTGAAAGTTTAATTATAGATTAAAAGAAAATAAAAAGGACCAAAATGGGAATTATGCCATTTAGCATAAGTGAGGCAAAGATATAAAATAAAAATCTAAGATTTTTACATAGATTTTAATTAATATATATATTAGTAATAAATGATATTAAATTAATTTTTATAATTATATTATAAGATATTTATATGATAAACAAATTAATATAAAGACAAATGTATAGTAAATAAAATATACAAGTGTATGGATAAAAATACATACATTTGTAATACATGTATTAGATATTAAATAGATATTTATTAATTAAATAATTATATTATAAGATTTTATATGATAAATATATTAAATAATGACAAATGTATGGTTATAAATGGATACAAATGTACTAATAATATACACATGAATAAATAAATAATACTTATTATTCAAGTATAAATACATGTGTGTATATATAAAAAAGGGAAAATAAAAGGAAAAAGAAATAAAGGAGAGAAATAAAGAAACAAAGCAAACGAAACAGAAAGCAGGGGAAGGAAAGAAAGAAAAAGAGAAAAGAAAGAAAATAAGAGAAAAGAAAGAAAAAAAAGGGAAAATTGAAGATGTGAAGCTTGGAAGTTTAATAGGTAAGTCAATTGAGCCCTTTTTACTTAATTTTGATATTTTAGAAGCTTTGGACAAGATTTTGATGAAATTAAGTTGATATTTTGAAAAGATATTAGATTTTTAGATACTGTTCATGTTGAGTAAAATGATGAAATAAGGGTTAAATTGATAGAAATTCAAGTTAGAAATGAAATAATGATTGAATTGTAAAGTAATTCATAAGTTTTCTGTTGAAGGGCTAATTTGAGGAAATTTTGAAACTAGTTAAATAAGCTGAAAATTTAGGAGTTAAATTTGAGTTGGGATGGAACTTGAATAGAAATAGAGTATGAATTAAGTTAGAAAAATTAATGGAAATTGATTTTAGGACATAATTGTGAAAATGTTGGAATTAAAGTCTAGTGCTGAAATTATGATTTCCAAAAGTTGTAAAGTAGTTTAAAGTGATAGAATAAAGTGTTAATTGAGAAAAATCAGCTCAATTGAGAGGCTAATTGAGTAGGGACGAAATTGTTATTTATTAAAGCTTAAGAGAAAAATGGTAATAAACAACTTGCACTAAAACAATATTGGACAGCAGCAGTAGACTAACTTTGAAAAATCACCATAAATTGTAGAAATCGAATTAGAAGATGAAAAAAATATGAAATTAAATCTTATTGAGTCTAGTTTCTCATAGAAGAAACGGTGTAAGCAATAGATTTGTAAATCATGAGATATAATAAATTTTGTGAGACAACATCAAATGATTTCGGGTTCCCCTGTTCTGACTTTTAAAAATCATAAAAAATTGGATAATCATAATTATGGGCTTAAATTTATATGTTTAGAATCTTCAATGAGTCTAGTTTCAATAGAAATAAACGGGAACATCATTCGAATTCTGTACGAGAAGATAATTAATTTCTAGTGAAGAAGGGTCACAACTGTCAGACAGCAAAATAGGGGTAACTTTAAAGAATAAACTGTACTTATTGACTAAACCAAAAATTATCAAAATTTTATGGTAACAAGATATATGAGTATAGTTTCAGGGAAAATTATCGGATCTTAATTTAGAGTTCTAGAGCTCCATATATAAATAATTGTCAATTTAATATCGGGTGAAAATTGAGAAAATGGTAAATTACCAAAATGTCCCTAAATCTTGATATTTCTACAATTTCGCTAGGTAAGTTTATGTAACTTGAATTATATTCTTTAATGCTTGAAATATATGTTATTGATGTGAATATGATTTGAATGTTCATTGTATGAAAATTGATGAAACATTGATATATTTGATAAAAAGGGGGAAGAAATCCCGGTTGAATGAAAGGAAATTTCGATGAATCTCTGAAAAGGAATTAACGGTAAAAAAGATCTAGCCCGGACGGGTGATCCTATCCTGATATAGCTCTCCCGAAGAATATGTGTAAAATGGATTTAGCCCGGACGGGTAATCCGAATTAGGTCTGAATTTAGCCTGGACTGTAATTCGGATCCAAGCTCATTAGAGTAATTGTCGTTGTAGAGATTTAGCTCGGACTGTAATCCCGGCAATACTCTATGAGTTTATATTACAGGATTTGGCCTGGACCGTAATCCCATCAGAAGGATGAGGTTCGCAGGAGTGTGCTCTCGATATGAAATGTGTAAGACCATGGTTGAAAGATACCATGGCAACTCGATATGAAATGTGTAAGACCATGGTTGAAAGATACCATGGCAGCCTGATATGAAATGTGTAAGACCATGGTTGAAAGATACCATGGCAACGTGACATGAAATGAATAAGACCATGGTTGAAAGATACCATGGCAACATGACAGAAAATGAGTAAGACCATAGTTGAAAGACACTATGGCATCATGTCAAAGATAAATAAGACCGTGGAAGAGAGACGCCAAGATATCTGTTGAACAACTAATATTCAGGTAATATATACCAGATGACAAATAGTTATATGAATTGGTTGTACAACATGGTTGTGTGAAATGTTTACAGGAATTGGTCATATGGAAATATATGTACAAAATAGTTGTATGAAATAATTAAGAAGATAGATAAATGAAATAAGTATAGATACATGGAATTTAATTTATGTTAAGTTTAATACGAACTATTACCAAAGTAAATATACATAAGATATAAGGAAATGATGATACATGAAATATTGATATAACGAAATGAATGATATATGCTTATGAAGAAAGAGTAAGAGAATAATATATTTTGTGACATGTACATATATAATTATCTTTGATATGTTGATATAAGGAAATTATGTAAGTTGAGACTATTATTGAACTTAAGTGTGATATGTTGAGAAAATAGGTATATCATTGTTGAATTTATATGAAGTATGTGCAAGTATACTAACAATGTTGTTGTATGATGCTTAGACAAGTGCCAAGCAATTGATTGAATGGTAACATATTTAATTATAAGGAGCATTGAAATGGTAAGTACTTAGATGAAAATATAATTTAAGATTTTGCGATTTTTTTTTTATCCCGATTCAATTCCGGTTGGTTTTTAATGTATGTTTTGGGCTTCGAGGGCCCAATAGAGAAACGTTATGGTTATTTTCAAAATATGAATAATAAATGACTCAAAATTATCTGAAAATGTTTAGTAAACTCCGGTAATGCCTCGTACCCTATTCTGGCAATGGATATGGGTTGGGGGTGTTACAAAATTGGTCCACGGTTCCTTGTTACTTTAAGGACACCAACTCTTCTATAGGATCTTGAAAAATGTCAGATCCAAATCTTTCCTTTGACCCTCTCTCATAGACCTCCCAAGTTAACAAGTGCAACCCACCCTGCCTTTAGGCAAATAAATGATGCCAATTCAAGGACATTTGGCTCCATGGCGCTAACACGAGAAAAACATGCCTGAGATTTGACTGTGGAGACATTGTCAGAGGCTCCATGGGTGGAAATCTAGAAGGAGATCTCCCTAAAATGCCTTTACCCTTATCTTGAACCGTGCCGATAACACAAGTAGTCTATGGTTGGCCAAAATTTGCTCCAAGATAGAATGCAACTCTAAACACATGTCACTCTTGAACCCTTCTTGGAATTCCTTGAATTGAGTATCCAATTTGGTAACTATGTCCACTCAAAGTTGAGAAAACTCCTACTGAAGCTGATTCATTTCTTTCTATAGCGTAAAAGTCACTTCGTCGTTGGCCATGAGGAATGTACGAGCTATGATTCCCTTGTACGTGCGAAAATAAAAGAGAAGACTAGAGGAAGAAGAAGAAGAGAATTGAGAAAGAGATTTGGGAGAAGAGTAGAGAAACAATTTTCCCAATTTCCATAACTAACAAGTCACCCCCATTCATGATAAAAGGAGGGAATAATGACAAATTACAGCTTGGCAGTTTGTTAATTCAGCTGCCAAAACATACTGTTTCACTAACAAACTTAGGACCTAAAATGTGTCATTTCATTAAACATTCCTAGGCTCTAAATGCAACGTTTAACATTACAACTTAAACAAAAATAAAAGAACAGAAACGAAATTAACGGTCATTTAAATCCATTGACCATTGCAGACAAATGTTTCATAACATCGATCAATCTCTTTTATGCCTCTTTTCTTCTTCCTACTCCATGTGTGTTCTTCAATTTAGCTTCTTTTTTTCAAATATTTTTTTTCTTCCCCTTTTCTTTTTCTAAGCTTTCAAAAATCAAACATTTTTCTTCTCTTGATTACTAGTTTTCAAAAAATCAACGTTCTTCCCCGTATGGTTCCACTCAAGACTATTCCACCCAAAATAAAAAATTTTCATTGTTTTACTTGGGTCTAGTTCATACTTGGTTCGATTGTTCATGACATTTTGTGTTGGTTGTGTTTGTCTTTTATAAAATTAACAGTGTTGTTACTTTTCAATAACAAAAAAAAAAAAACTATTGCTGGTGAAGAATTTGTAGAAATTATGGTGAGGAGTTGATGTTCAATTTTTTATACATAAATCTGGGTTTTCTAGGTGCTGATGGTGAGGAATTTGTAGAAATAATGGTGGGTTTTCTGGGTGAGGAAACTGTAAAAATGAAAGGTGTTGATGGTCGATTAGTTTGGCAATTTCATGTTAGAAGTGGAGTTGTTTGGGGGATTTGTGTGCTGCCAATACTCACATGGCTTGATTGGTACTTGTAATTTTCTTGAATTTGTGTTCTGCAAAATTTTTTTATTAGATCATGAAGAGATTGAGATTTGTTTCCAAGATTTATTGTGAAGTTCTTTTTGTGCCCGAGTCATTTCAAATATGCTTTTTTTTTTAATTCATATTTCTTGCATTGGTAGGTAGAATTTAATTTAATTTTAGAAGTAAAATAAAAAATAAAAAATCAAATCAAGACTATTAAGAATATCAATAACAAGATTCTAGAAAAAAAAATTAGGAAAAGGGTAATAAATAAAGCAAACCGATACCAACCAAATGAGTAGTTGAGGAAATTCAGAATTAGGAAAAAAATATAGCAGTGAAAAAAAAGGAAAATAAAGATTTTTAGAAGAAAAACAGAGTTTTAAAAAATAAAGAAATAAAAACAAATTTTAATTTTAATTTCTTTTTATTTTTATTTTTGAAATAAAAACTTTAACAAAAAGGTGACACATGTCACCATTTTAGTGGCTCATATGTGGTCAGAAATTAACATTGTTAGTTCTTAGCCCTCATGTCACGTTAGCACTTAGCCCTCATGTGTTTTTATATTGATATTAATTTAATTATTTTAATTAATATAAATTTAAAATAAAAATAATCTAAAAATAATATATAAGTACTGATGTGACACAATATAATTGGTCAATAATTGTTTAATAGTGTTAAGATTTAAGGAGATTTAGATAACAGTGAAATAGTTTAAATACAACTCCAAATAAAAAGAAAGTATAAGTGTCAGGTAGTTTAGATTGCAATTTGTTAATTGATCCAATATTTTATTATATGTGGAGAGTAAAAAGTGTAACAATTATTTTCTTACATGTAGCCTAAAAGGTTCAAGTAATAGAATATATTCACACTTTTTTAAAAAAAAAAATACTTAACACGTATGACTAGTAAAATTAAGTTTTGTTTTTTATTTTTTTAAATTTTTATTTTTATATTGCCTAAAAGGTACTGATGAAATTAAAACATTGACACAAATATTATATTTTTAAAAATAATAAATTTTAAACTATATAATTTAGAAAATCATTTTAAATGAATCTAGACAATTGTATGTCTAGATTTATTTTGGACTTACCTTTTAAGTGGTTTTTATTAATTTTTAATTTTTTGAAAATTTTGAAATTTTTATAAATATATAAAAACTTTTTAATTTTTTTATTTTATAAATTTTAAATTTTAAATTAAATAAATCTGGACAACCATTAATCTAGGTTCCTTCCAATAAATAAATAAATATTTCTTTTAGTTTTTTTTATTGTTTTAAAAATTAAATTTTTATTTTGCTAATGTGATGTGGCACTATCATATTAGCAATGGTCACTAACATGGAACGCCACGTCAAAGTTATAACAATAAAAAACAAAAAATATTGATAAAAATTTTTAATTGGTACAATTTAAGAGTTGAAAACTTAATTAAATGTATTTTTCATGAATAAACTAATTGAATGAATAGAGACATATGAAAGGAAAAGTTCCAAATTGTTGCAGTAGATACTGAGGGACATGATAATGATTGGATAGAAGAAAATCATCAAAACCTGTCATTCTTTATGTTTAGGTTTATTAAAGATTTCTTTTTGGATGTTTTTGTAATTCTAAAACAGTATATAGACATATATGAGTTAAATAATAGGTATATAACACAAAATTAAAGATAGGGTTGAATCCAAATGGAGACTTAATTTTGAGGTTTTTAATTTTGATTTGGTTATTAGGGATTGGGTTTTGGTTAGATGAATTATACATATAGAAATGAATTGGGTTCAAGAAAAATTCACCCAAAGCCCGGCCCAAATTATAATTTGATTGAATTATTGTGCAAGCCTATTATCATTTTTCTAAGTCGGATGAAGTTTCTTATAATCATAAATGGACTAACTTCATATAATACCTTGAAGTTTATCAAATTCATCAATATGGTTTTTGCACTTTAATTTTTTAAATTAAAAAATATAAGAATTTAAAAATTTATTGAAATAAAATTATTTTAAATTATGAAAAGTTCAATTTACTTGTTAAAAATATATATCATTTTCAAAAATGAAACTTATAAATACCTTGTAACCTCCCCAACTCAACCTAAACGTTAGACTCGAATTCGGGAGATTACATCGGCCACCGAGATGACATAGTACGATTGAAGTTTATAAAACAATCAATTTAAAAAATATATTTATTTTAGAAGAAAATTTTGTCCATTTTCAAGAAAACTCGCGAGTTATAAAAAAAAAAAACGTTTTAGTTTAACTTTCCAAAGTAACGGTGACTTCTTTAAGAAAACTTAGTTAATTTTTCATACATTTATTACTCAAAATTTTTAATTACAATCTAGCGGTGGAAAAGTAATTTTTAACTTAGTTTTAATAAAATTTGTATTTCATGCTTAATCAATTAAAAACCATATTTTAAATTAAGTTAAATGTAATGCATGCTAAATAAAACCGAAACCTAAGTTTCATGCCACAGTTCAAAAATAAATCCATACAATCTCTGAATAATATATAATCAACTAATAAATATAAAATATTTATATAGAAAAATAAATCTGAACCGAGCCCCTCTGAACGCCGTGTTCACATCCTAACCTGGCGGGTTATCTGAAAACATGGAAATTAAAAAGGGAGTGAGTTATGAAGCTCAATGTGCATTCAATCACAAGAAAATCAATATGGAATAGTAAACACAGCATATAAGATATCAATTCATTAGAATAAACACATTCGTCTAACAATTCACAATTCACAGTAGCGGTTTTGATAATAACACATCACTATAACATTTTAGAACTCACAATTTTATATGCATATGCTTATGAATGGCAATACAATTCTAATTTATCAGAAAAAGTCCTACTCCACCACTACACACTACACTATGAGTTCCCCAGAACTCATCCAGCCTTATCACTCTGCGTTGTGAACAAACCACCGTTGATTTGCAATTATTGCCACTTGTTTTGGGTGCACAACATATTTGTAAATTAAATGAACTGCCACTTGGCTCATGATCGAACCACATATTTGCAATTAGTGCCACTTGTTGTAGGTGCACAACAAGTTTGTAGATTAAACAAATTGCTACTTGGTTCATGATCGAACAGCATATTTACTATTACTATCATTTGTTATGGGTGCACAATATATTTGCAGATTATTGAACTACCACTCTTACTCCGTATATATCATTTCACCCCATGCAATGCAGTATGACATGTTTTGTAATAGAATAAATCAACGCTAGCAATAATCATCCTTAAATTGTATTCGATTTATCACTAGCAATTAATATGCTTAACGTGTATTCAACACAAGCAGTAAACATGCTTTAAGAGGTATTCAATAGGGTGGTGACAATATTAGAACTAATAATTTATTTGTTTCACAATGACAGTAGCATGTAATATACACTTCATATACGTTATAGCCATAACACTTCAATCAATCACAAACTCCAAAATTGCACAATATCAGGGACTGAGTTGAGCAACTAAAAACTCTAAAAATAATTCAGGGTATATATAGGGGCTAAACAGAACATATCATAAATTTCTGAGCAAAAATGTAAAATAGGGGGCACATCGCCGTGTAGGGGGCCATGTGGTCCACACTCCCGTATGGCCCTAATCTTACACATGATCACCACCGATTCGCTTGGGAAAAAACACACACCTTTCATCGCGGTTCGATTGACGTTCCTCACAATCAATTTTGATCTTGTTCACCTAAATCCAATCTTTCTACAGCAAACACACACAATTAACAATTGGTATCAAGATTGGAAAGATTCGAAGAAATTGATTAATTGGCTCAAAAGATTAACACGAGATAATGATATTATGGAAGTTTGACATCTAATTATTGAGATGAATGCACTTACTGATTTTTTGGAAGCTACTTGACGACAATCTAAGTACCGGTAGAAATAAACAAACGGGGGAACGATTTGATTCGGGAGAGCAAAGTAATTATCAAAATTTAGGATGAAAATATAGTGTAAAGAAAAGGAAAAATAAAAAGTGAATAAATAGAAAGATGGAGAGCAGGATTTGAAAAAAGACAATATGAAAATCCAATTTGGAAAATGAGAGAAAAAGATGATGGAATTCTAATTCTATTGGGATTTTGAGGAAGGGCAAGATATGAATTCTATTTAGGAAAGAATTTGGTGAATTAAACCCTAGCACATGCAAATTTCTCAAATTAGGAGCAAGGGGCGACAATTTACAAACTTAATTTAAAAGTAACTGGAAGGGAGATACGTGGCTCAAACTCGGGTCTAAAGTGGTAATAACGCTTGCCTTAACTATTGGGATACTACCCATTTCTTGTTAAATTTCTACTCCAAATAATATTTATTTTAGTATATTTTTTATCCTAGGTTTTTGAAAATTAAAGTTAAAAAGAAAAGAAATGAGATGGGTAAGGTTTAAACCTAAGCTATCTAGAAAGAAAAGCTAATACTTAACCATTAGGCCTAAGGCTATTTCTTGCTTATTTCAGTTACTTAATTGTATGTATTTCTTTCAGGCTCAACTTACATATTCTTTATTAGCTTATGCATTTACTTAATATTTTTATTAACTTATTTAACTTTATAGTTTTTACACATCCCTATTTTAGTTTATAATAAGTAATACTGATAGTCGTGTCTCATTATTAATAGTTTAATTCATTTTACCCATTTTCCAATTAGGTCATAACTCGATTAAAACATACTATTTTCAAATTAAACCTTGTAATCAAGTTTCGTTTTAGATTAATTCATATAATAATACCTTATTATATTATTTTAATATTTTAATTAATTATTTATGACCCTAAATTCGGTATCTATTTCAAACACTAGATTTATAAACGCTTAAAGATAACCTTATAAATCAAGGTGTGACTACTTCCATTTTCACAACCCGATTTCTTTTATCCCGATTTTGGAGTATTCAAATTAATTTTGAAATTGATATTTTCAATAATACAAAAAATATTGACTATACAACTAATACAACTCTTAAATTTTTAAAAATATTCTGAATCAAATTAAAATTAAATTTTCATGTGTACATTTAAATAAAAATCAAAATCACATGTGTAATTACACCAAATTAAATATTATGTATCGCATTAAACAATTGATCAAAGTTCATATGTAATTTTATATTTATTGTTATTTTAAAAGATAATATACTATTGTCTAGAAAATACTAAATAGTCTCCTTTTTAATTTTTAAAGAAAACTAAAATAACTTAATTTAATTTAATAATTTAAAAACTAGGTTTTTATTTTTTATTTTAAAAATAATATTCTATATTAGAAATTATTTTAAACTGCAAGAACCATATTCCTAGATTTAATAAATTTTAAAAGCCATTATGATATTATCCCAATTTTGGAATACATAAAAGTTAAAACTTATCTCTCATAAGGCGTCTGTTGCCTTTAGCCCAAATAATATCATGATGGGGCTTAAAACTTTTCAAAATCTATGATTATAGTCCTGGCACTTTAACATAACACTTAAAATCAATATATTATTTAAATTTTTTAAAAATAGATTCTTTAAAATAATAAATTAAATTATTTCATTAGTTCTTTAAATTTTCAAAAGGAGATTATTTAATATTTTCTAAAAAATAGTCCACTATCTCAATTTGCCTTTGTTACAGTTAAATGTTACATTTGTTGTTATAACAAGGAATACAACAAAGTAGTATTGCGAGAAAGAAGATCAACACAACTAATTGTTTGGAATAAAAAAATCCTATCTCTGTGGAACCTAATTCATAGAATTATTTTACTTCACAATTAACCCGATACAGTAATTGTAGTTTCAAAATTATCTCAAAATTGTTATAATCACTCTTTCAAAACCCAACCTTACAATTAAAATAACTATCCAAAGAATACATAAGAAAATAATATTATAATATTGAGTAGCAAGATAGTGAAATACTCAAATAACAAACATTCTAGAAGAGCAAATAAGCTTCAAATAAGCTTATCAAAATTTGAAGTAAATATATGCCAAATTTAAATATTTCCAATAATATTATCTATTTCAATATTTGAATATAAACTTGATTACCTTCAATTTAATCTAACAAGAAACATTTTGAATTCTCCTCTTCCCTTTAAAAATGTCACCACATGAATAAGAGCTTAAACTCTTTTATATTTAGTTCCGTTGTAAATAAAAATACATCTTGCATTTGATGCCTAATTAAAATATTAATTATCAATCTTAATCTTATACAAGTTAAAAAGTAATAGATCATTTTAGTGGTATCAAAAATGGAAATTACGAAACCCCATTTTCTCATGATCGAGTCAATAAATATTAATTATTAATATTTACTAGTTTATTATGGTTTTATATTAAATCTTGGTCCGATAATTTTGGTGATTGAAGGATTAATTAGAGTACAAGGACTAAATTGTAAAACTTAATAGTCATTGATTTTTATTAGTTAAAAGGCTTGAATAGTTAATATACAAGGGTTTAAGTAGTAATTAGACCATAATTTAATGGCATGGATGGTTAGTGCTTAGATTTTAATTAATTAAATGTTAAAATTAAGTTAAAAGTAAAGTTAAAATATAATAAAACATAAACAAATCATTCATCTCTTTCATTTAGTCATCTTCACCATTGGGAATAAGAAAAAGAGAAGGAGGAAGCCATTTTTTAATGCTTAAACTTTCGGCCTTGCATGCAAGCTAATTCCAAACTCATTTTTCATAAATTTTATATTTTTGAGATTGTTGTAGCTTAATCTAGCTAACCTAGATACTAAATTGTAAAAATGTTTAAGATTTCAAAAGTCATCATTGTTTTTTAAGCTTTTTGGATGTTAACTGGTAAAGTTTGAAGCTTTGTTATGGAATATGACTGTTTTGTAAAGTAGTTTTTGTTAGTTTTAAGTTTAGGGACTAAAATGTAATAATATCGAATTTAACATAAAAATTCTATAATATTCTATTCCTGAGATTTATTGAAGGATGAAATTGAAAATGGAATAAAAACAAAGCTCAAATGTAAAAGATATGCTAGTTTCAATTTTAGGGACTAAATTGAATAAAAGGTAAAAGGTTAGGGAAATGTTGTAAATTATTATTAAAGGGTCATATGCATATGTTTAGACATTACAAGGTATTTGAAGTTGATAATTAAATTCAAATTATTATATAAATCAAGAAACGGATCAACCGGTCAAGAAACGGATTAACCGGTCAATAAACGCGAAAAAAGAAAAACTATTGAATAAATCTTGGTGTCGTGTTTGTTGTTGTTGTTTTGATTAGGTAATTTCATATAATACTTATTTTGTTTAATATTTGATATTATTTTATTGCGTTTATATGTGTGTGTTATTTGTGAAAGAATTACTAAAACTAATGAATTTGGTATTGAAGGACCAATTTATAAATTGAGGTTTAATTGATAGGTTTAATTGAT
The DNA here is from genome assembly GCF_025698485.1 of Gossypium arboreum. NCBI lineage: Eukaryota > Viridiplantae > Streptophyta > Magnoliopsida > Malvales > Malvaceae > Gossypium > Gossypium arboreum. The sequence continues at coordinate 45,425,792 of NC_069070.1, read as the reverse complement.
AAATACAAGTGAGATGTATATGCCAATTATTGTATTACATGCATATGAAAATGTTAAAGGGTCAAATCTAGAATTAAGGCCTTAGTGAACTTAGTGAATGATTAGAATACAAATGACATGTCATTAGGGTCTAAAGTACCAGGTACTATGTACTGGTGTTGGATACCTTACCGATGATTGAGATCCAACATTTGTTATGGATTCTCCACAGCTTGTGTGAGCAACATTGAGTAAAGGTTAATGGCCCTATTTGCAAATCATGTGAGTAAAGATATTTACAGCTCATGTGAGCATCTCTATCCTGAGTATTCGAGGTTAATTTCTTATAGTTCTCCGGGCAAAACTACGTTATGAAAATGAATCAGAAAGAAATGTCATATGAGTATGAATGTTGTTCATGGTTTGATTATGGTTAATATGTTTATCATGTTATGTAACACCAATAACCTGTTTCTGTTACCGGAATAGGGTTATAGATTATTACTATACAAATCAGACATTTTATAACAAATAACGTTCAATTATCAAATTAATTGTATAAATACGTATGTAATTCAAAATGGAATAAAACATACATTTACAGGCCTTAAATCGAGCCTACGAGGTCTTAAAAATAGTTTAGGAACAATTAGGGACTAATTCAAAGCAAATCATAAACTTTAGAGAAAAACTGAAAATATTACTTCAGGGGTCACACGGTCGTGTGTCTAGGCCGTGTGACTAACCCACACGCCCTTGTGCTCACCCGTGTAACTTACTAATTTAGGTCACACGGCCATATTGTAGGCCATGTGCCAACTCGTGTGAACCCTGCACTAATCACGCTCAAGGCACATGCTTGTGTGTGACACATGATCGTGTGACTGCCTGTGACCCAGGCCGTATGTGACCAAAAATGTCTCGAAACAAGCCTAACTTCCATCCAATTTCATAGGTACCTATATCATCTCATGACACATGATTTCCAGTCTCAAACACATTCAAAACCAACATATCATGCTAAATCAATCAACCATAAACACTATTCAATATCATGCAAGTCACCCACGTCTCAAGCAACTAGCAATTCAATAACTTAACTAGACTTCCATAGTATCACATTTGACCACATCTAGCTTACATATAAGTTAACTTCTTACCATTTGATACACAAATTCATACCACATTAGCTATTCATTTCACAATATTATAAGCACCCACATGCATATTACAACCATACATACGAACCATATCAACCATGAGCAAATGGTCCTACTACATAACATAATCACATTTTCCTATTACATGCCATATAAGCTGAGTTTGAAATCAAAATCTACCAAAAGGATTTTGGATAATGTGATCTCCTTAAGTTGATTCGATTTGCCGACTTCCACAGAACGTATCTACAAGGAAAGGGCAAAGACACGAGTAAGCTCACGTAAAACTTAGTAAGTTCATAATAAACTTAAACTTTAGCTTACCGTAAATGATGAAATTTTTAACATTTTACAAGATAATTAAATATCATGATCATGAGTTTGTTAATTACTTATACACATCATAAGTCTCACAAGGTCAGTGAGTTCATATGTAAAACATATAACTTTATCATGATATCAAACTTATACATGAAAAACACATTTGGCATATAAACCAACTATCATATATGCATTTGACACTCACATTCCATTACAAATATCTATATCCAATGTCCTAATCCATACATATATTTTCACATCACCAATTCACATAACAATTTCATGTAATCATTCCTTATAACCATGTCGTATAACTATATCTATAATCATTTCATCTAACGTTTCATTTTACCATTTCATATATAACACCTAATCTTTTTGTACAACACATTTTGTTTCAATAATCCATATAAATTTCTTCATTCATTGTTTAATACCATATAACTATTTCGTATATTCTGTTTCATTTTATTCATTTAACACCTGATGAACCAGATGAAATAACGTCGGATACGCGGGAACCATGCTCACAAAAAGTGTGCCTATTATTGTAATTATAATTGCTCTCACGAGCCATATTTGTAAATGCTTACACGAGCTGTAAAATGGGCCTGCTCATACAAATTGTGGGTCAGGATGTTAGGCTACACGATGCTGCTTACATAAGCTGTGGAGAATTCGCAACAAATGCAAGACCTTAGCCATTGGTAAGACATCCATAACTGGCATTCGAAACTGTAATAACCCCTAATGACATGTCATTTGTATCCTAAGTATTCACGAGGTTCATTCGGGTCATAAACCATGTTCATTTCAATTAATTTTCCTCATATTATACCATTACGAGCACACATCTATATATTTATTATTTATCAAACATAACATTGATTTAGCTAATAATGCAATTTAGTTCAATTTACTAATTACCATATATCAATCAATTTAATTCTTTCAGTAGCATAAATATTAACTAACATATCATATAATTATTTAAGCATTTATTTGTCACACGAGTTCAACTATATCTTTTCTTCAATTTCAATCATGACCCTCAATTATAATTTCATTTGAATTTGATTCAATTCCATAATTTAATATTTACTATGCAAGAAATTTAAATACAACATACTTAAATATTTAATAATTTATAAAATAGAAATTGAATCAATTATCGAGGACTAATCAACAATTTTTCATTTTCCCGGTTTGTCTATCGATTGATCCATTTCTTGATCTATATATAATAATCTAATTCAAACAACTAAATCAACAGAAAAATTAAACCATTTTATGCAATTAAGTTCTTTTTGATATTTTTATAAAATTGCCCCCTAAGATTTCACTTTTATGCAATTTAGTCCCTAAGTCCAAATCATGCAATTTACCCATTTTCAACCAAATTCAAGCTTAGCCAAATTATTTAGGACCCTATTACAGCCCATATTTATTGTTATTTCACATCAAGTCCTCAAAATTTTATCACTTTAACATTTTAAAGTCCTTAAACATTAAAATTACCAAAATTTACTTTACAAAATAGTCCTATTTATCAACCAAGCTTAATAATCCGCCATAAAAATTCAAGAATATCCAAAACTCATGTAACACCCCTAACCCGTATCCAACAGTGGGACAGGGCTCGAGGCATTACCTGAACTTTACACTTTCAATATACTAACTCGGGTCACAAAATTTCATTTGAATTTAAAACTTTTCAATCATGAACATCTCGTCCCTTGTATAGGCCTTCGAGACCTATAACATATCGGAAGGCAATGCGGGACAAATACGGGCACGTTCGATTAGCCTTGGGCTCTTTAGAAATTTTTCCTTAACTAAAAAGGACACATGCCCATGTAGGTGGATTGTGTGGACTCACACGCCCGTGTATCTTGGGGCACACCCATGCCCTTCAACCGTGGGCAACACTGACTTATCAACACGGCCATGGAACATGCCCGTGCTACCTACCCGTGGACGAAACTGTCATTTTAACACGGCCATGGTGGACGCCCGTATGGCCTACCCGTGTACAACTTTGAGCTAAGGTTTTAAGTGCAAGGGACACACGGCCATAGCACACGCCCATGGGAGGGAACCTTGTGTCACACATGGCCTAGACACATGCCTGTGTGTTCAACCATGTGGACTTTATTAGGCTATTTTCCAAGCCTTTAGTCACCCCTTTATACTACTTGTGCCTAATGGTTACCAAGTTTGAGAAGAAGCATGATTATATACTTGTAAATAATCTTAATGAAAATAGTTGTATGGAAACCTCATATCATTGGTTTCATACATAAATGGTTATTTCCTATTTAGTGTCATGGGTTCCCTTATTACTTTAATCCATCTGAAATTGGCTCATTCATGTGATTCATTGCCAATTGATAGCAACCCATCCTTCGTAATTAAAACCATGCATAAAAGCGTAGGTCATAGCCTCCTTAAATTAAGCCAATTTTCATGGCCATATACAAAGAGATAAACATATTTTTACATGCTTTTACTGGGCAAATCAAATGACACATATAACAAAGTACTCAAAAATACTATACATGCCATTGAACAAAATAAATTGAGTCTTTATACCAAAGCTTGTTTAGTTGATAGTGTGTTCACTCCCTAATTGTCTTCCAATCCTTATGAGCCCTTGAGCTTTGTGAGACAGGGAAAAATAGAAGGGTAAGCATTTTCATGCTTAGTAAGCTCCAATAAGTGGAAAGTAAACTTATCGAGTAATTAGCAAACATCCATACTTATTTCATGAAATCATCCATTATGAAATGATTTCCTATCACATGCACTCAATCAATGAGTTAGTCATATAATCATGTATTATATAATTTAACTAGATGAGCTCATCATTCAACATTTCATTCATACATGTATATCCCATGTTAATCTCGTTGAGTTTCTAGGAACCTCGATGGAATACCCAATATCCGTCAATTCATACGAATGATTATTCCATCTATGCACTCCCACTAACCTCACATCATATGGAAGGATTACCAGTCCAGGCTAAATCCCCCATTATATGAACTCATAAGGTGATGTCGGGATTACTAGTTCAGGTTAAATCCCTTATAGCAACAAACACCCTTAATGAGCTCAGATCTGAATTACCAATCCAAGCTAAATTCAGACCCTAATCGGATTACCCGTCCGGGTTGAATCCATCATGCACACATATTCTTCGGGAGGCTTGATCATTCAAGGAACACCCGTCCGAGCTAGATTCCTTTACCTGAGATCTCGGATTACCCGTCCGAGCTAAATCCTTACTGCAACACATGCAGGATCTCAGTTTACCTTTTCAATGAGGGTTTATCCATCGAATTCCCTTTGTCAACCACAGCCGAGATATTTTTCACATGTTATCATCAATATGCATTTCTATGATATTTCATACCAATAACAAATACAATCATCAAGCATTCATAATTCATACAATTATGCATATCAAGGGTTTACTTTAAGTTATCCGAACTTACCTGGTACTCTTTTCGAAGTTGTGTTTCTGTTATTTCAAAACCTTGAGTTTACCACGATTGACCTCTGAAATTTGTTCCTCGGGGTTTATAATAGCAAAATTAATTCATTAATACCCCACATTATATATTTCAAGTTTAATACCTGCCCCCGGTCCAAATGACCATTTTGCCCCTAACCTTTCACATTTTTACGATTTAGTCTCTAGGCTCGTGTAATGAAACACATGCAATTTCTATCTTACCCAAGGCTAGCAGAACATTTTTCTCTGTTATGGAAACCCACATTTTTCATTATTTTCCTCATTTCTACCACACATTTACATCTTTTGCAAAATAGTCCCTATAAGGGTTTCTCATGAAAACCAACTTGGAAAAGATGTTTAACACACATTTATCTTTCATATTCTTCCATAATCCATCAAAATACCAATAACTCATGCATGGGTAAATTTTTGAACATGAACCCTAGCGTGAAATATGGGTAGAAATGGAGAGAGCAAACTACTGGGATTTCAAAAATACAAAGAACATGAAAAACGGGGTTTGGGAGCACTTACTATTGAGCTTGAAAATTGAAGAAACCCTAGCTATGGTGTCCTCCAAATTTCGGCAACCATGGGAAGAAGATGAACATATTTTTGCTTTATTTTTCCCTTTTTATTTCATTAAAATGCCTAATGACCAAAATGCCCTCATCCATGCAAGCCCATTTTTGTCCAAAAATTTAGAACTTGGCAAATTGATCTCCAAGACCTTCTAATTCATAATCTATAGCAATTTCATACAAATTGCTTCTAAAATCCAAGTTTTTCAATTTATTCAATTGGACATCTTATACTTAGAATTTCTTCATGAAACTTTAACACATGCATATACTCATATTCTAAGCCTCATAATAATTATAAAATAAATATTTTGATGTCGGATTTGTGGTCCCTAAACCACTATTCTGACTAGGCCCTATTTCGAGATGTTACAACTCATCAATGGAATAATCCATAATCTTTAATTGTCTTGAAAACAGAGATACGGGTTAGCTGGACCTAGTTGCAACGATCTTAAAAATATAAAAATTATAAGAAACCGGTTAAAATCAGCTTACCAAATTGAAAGACAAGCCTGGAAGAAGTTTCCCAAGCCTTAACAGTGGTGTTTCGGCCTTTCTCCCCACAAATAAGAAAAGAAAATGTTGATTTAATCGTTTAATTTCTTTAATTTAACTTACCTTTTAACTTTTTTACTAAATTACCCTTTGAGTGTAACTTGTAAAAGTCAAGTCCATAAACGTCCTTAACATAAGTATATGGTATAGTTACCATTTAAGGAGGGTTTTCAATTATTTTAAACTTTTAACTAAACAAGCTTAATTTTAATTTAACCCTAAACTAATTAGGACTAAATGAGAAAATAGCCCAAAAGTTAGTGGATTTAATCATGTCACCACCACTTGGACTTTTTGACCATGGTTTAATCACCATTTTGGTTATTTTAGTATTTTAAATCTATAGCAATTAACTTTTACCTCTTTTACAATTTAATCCTTTTACATTAATTAAGTAATTAATCGTAAAAATTATCGGACCAAACTTTAATTTACCTATAATACGACTCTGTAAATATTTTAATATTTACAACCTTAAATTACAAAAATGAAGCCCCAATACCTCATTTTCAACAACCACTTGACTTTTGGACTAAATCACTTATACTAACCTTTAATTCAATTAATTAAAATTCATCAAATAGAAATTTGATATAAAATTTTTATTGACTCGTATAATTTAAATATTAATTATACGAACTTACTCGTCGAATTTGTGGTCCCGAAACCACTATTTCTGACACCAATCAAAAACGGGTTGTTATATGTTACTTGTGTACATGCTAAGCTTATTATGTGATAATGTCCTAACCAATATGGTTATGGCATGAATTATGTAAGGTGACAAAGAATACCATGTTTTTATGTTATTTTCAATTATTGAGTTATGAAATGTCAAGTATGTTGTGTTAAATTTCATACAAACTTACTAAGTTTTGAGTAAGCTTACCTTTGTTTTGTTTTTCTTCCTTGTGGATTGTCGAAAATTGGGCATTCAGTTGGATCAAGACAGAGCTCACACTATCCACAAATCCCTTTAGTAGACTTTTGAACATTTTTGACCCGGTTATAAGTGGCATGTAAATAGGTGTAAATGGTTTATTTATGTATGTATGTTTGTATGTATGTACGTATGTAAGTATAGATGTATGTATGTATGTATGAATAAACTTGTGTTTAGTTGTTCTTAATATAAATATATGTGTAATGTATAAAATGTCGGTGATGGTTTGAGACTTTTCATTTGGTCACCATATGTGTTGAAATGTTAAAATGGTTATTTGATGCTCAAACGGTTGAATTGAATGACATTTTGGTATTTGGATTGTACAAGGTTCCTAAATGCATGTTTGATATGTTATAAATATAGAATGAGGATAAATATTGAGTGTGAATTTGGTACTAAACTTATGTATGATTAGTTTTGGTGACATGGTTATTCATAGGTGGCCTAACTTAGTGTTTTGATTGCTTATAGTGAACCTATATGGTCATGGTTTAAATTTGGCATGAAATGGGATTAATGATTTGATTTGAATATTGTTGTGAAATGGTGCCATTGAGGCATATTGGTTAGTTGCTTAAGAAAATGGTTTAGGTTTGTTTTGGCATGTTTTGAATAGGTGAATATTGGACATTAGCATTGATATAGGTTTTCACATGGTTGAGATGGTTACTTGTTTGAAAAGATGCATTTTTTCTACACGTGGTCTAGCACACGATTGTGTGTCTCCACACGGGCTGGTGACATGGCTGTGTGATCACTAAGGTAAGTTATCGTGTAGTCCACATTGTTCCTAAATGTCACGCGGGTTGGCCACACGCCCGTGTAAACATTATTGTTTTAGACATCAAATTTTCACAAGGTTACAGTAAGATACACAGTCCAGCTATATGGCTATGTAATTTCCTAGTGATTTTATCCATTTAGGTCTACATGGCTTCAGTGAGTATACGGTTGTGTGGAACAAAGGAAATGTGCAAGTGTACTCAGTCGCAATAAGTAAAAAAGTGACAAGTAAAATGTCGAGTTATTGTGCCGATAGGGACTTTATAAGAAATTATTTATGAATGCAATTAAAAACACTTTGGTGAAGAAAAATATTTTGATTTTGAGGAAGTGATTAAAACTAAAATTTAACTAAGTAAAATAAATAAAATAAAAATAAAAATTCCAACGCACGATTTCAAAAGATAATTTTAATCAAGATGACATAATTGTGTTAGATTAATTACATTTCTTAACTTAGAATTACTAAACGCATATTCATGTTGTTACGAATTAATTCACGGCAACTTGGTAATCTGCTAACTACTACTCATATGTACCTATTAAATTAACTAATCTCTTGAACAGTTTCCAATGCCAATTCAAAAAATTAATCAATCTTCATAAACACGTAAAAGATTAAGTGATGTAACAATGTATTCCTACCTTGAAACAGTTTAATCACAATAATCTTGCAAGTTATACAAGGCTAATGTATCGTCTAATACCATCGCTAATTTAACCCTCAGTTACCTTAGAAGATTAAACATGCACTGATTAAGTATTGTGTCAATTAATTACAATTTCAACACGTTTAAATAATTAATTCATTAGTTACCTTACAATTATAATGCAAGAATAACTTAATCATGATCTTACTTAATCAAACAACTTAGTAAGGCTTATAACAACACAAACATAATTTTAATAACTTAAGTGGACGAAATGCAATCAACCTGTGGATGAAATGCAACCAACCTAACACGAATTAGGTCATCTTGATTAAAATCATCTTTTGAAATCGTGCATTAGAATTTTTATTTTATTTATTTTAATTAGTTAAATTTTAGTTTTAATCACTTCCTTAAAATCAAAATATTTTTCTTCACCAAAGTGTTTATAATTTCATTCATAAATAATTTCTTACACAGTCCCTGTGGGTACAATAACTTGACATTTACTTATCACTTTATTACTTGTTGCGATTGTGTACACTTGCACATTTCCATCATTCCAAGTTTTCGGCGCTGTTGTCGGAGACTGTTTTAAAATTTGTGAATTTGTTAATTTCGCATTTTGATTTATTTTTCTATTCAATTTTAACTTAAATATTTTTTCTGTGTTTGTTTTAGGTGTTTATAAGTATTGATCGAATCATCGATTTACTCATCATAGAACCTAAGATTGAAAGAACTTTTCGACAACGAAAAAGACAAGCAAGTCAGAAAAAGACTGAAGAGATGAACTACGAAAATTTGAATCAAGGAAACGGAGCAAATCCTGCTCAAAATCCTATCCTTATTGTTGATGATAGGTTAGAACTCTAAGACAGTATGTCGTACCAGTATTTCATGATCTTAATCCAAGTATAAGGAGACTCGAAATCAAGGCACAACAATTAGAACTGAAGCCAGTCATATTCTAGATGCTTCACACATTGGGCCAATTCAGTGGAATGCCTACCGAAGATCCTCACCTTTACTTAAGAATTTTTATAGAGGTGACTGATTCTTTCAAGTTAGCTAGAGTACTCGAAGATGCACTACGATTAAAGTTATTTCAATACAAAGCTTGAGCCTAGTTGAACTCATTGCCACAAAATTCCATTTCCGCATGGCAAGAGTTAGTAGAAAGATTCCTCATGAAGTATTTCTTGCCTAGCAAGAATGCTAAATTGAGGAACGAGATCATTGTTTTCCCACAAATGGATGACGAGTCCTTGTATGAGGCATGGGAAAGGTACAAAGAACTACTACGGAAATGCCCCCATCACGGAATCCCTCATTGTATCCAACTTAAGACGTTTTATAATGGTCTCAATGCTCACATGAGGATGGTAGTTGACGCTTTTAATAATGGTGCTCTCATTTCTAAGTCTTATAATGAGGCTTATGAAATCATTGAGAGAATTGCCAGCAAAAATTATCAACTACTCACCAATTTAGCAGCATCAGGAAGACGAGTCATTGGAGTACATGAAGTGGATGCTCTCGCTTCACTCGCATCCTAGGTATCTTCAATTTTCTCAATGCTTAAATTTTTTACCATTAATGGGTTTAATAGTTTTGCAGCTCAGCGACCCAATCAATTTGAAAATACAACCTGTGTTTATTATGGGGAAGGACATTTGTGCAAAGAATGTCCATCAAACCCAGAATCTGTGTATTTCATGGGTAATCAGAACTAGAATCGAGGAAGGCAATAACTGCAATCTAATTTTTATAATCCATCTTGTGAAACCACCCTAATTTCTCTTGGAGTAACCAAGAGGCTGGACCCAATAACACTTATACCTAAACTAAACTGACCTAGCCATCTATTTTTACCCAACAAGTTTAGAATCAACCTCAAGCTGAATCTTCTAATGGCTTAGAAAACTTGTTAAAGGCATACATAGCCCAAAAATAATGCCTTAATCCAAAGCCAAGCAGCCACATTGAAAAACCTAGAAAACCAAATGAGCTAGGTTGCCATTGAACCCAAAAACCATCTACAAGGTGATTTGCTTAGTGATACGGAAAATCCAAGAAATCTGAGGAAAGAGATTGTAAAGCATTAACATTGAGGAGCAGAAAGACATTAAAGCCCAACACTGTCAAGGTTGAAGAAGAGCCAACTGATACTCAAGACTCAATCGAAGTTCGACTGAGTGTTGAAATTTTAGTTTCACCGAAACCAGAATCTGCAAAATCCAATAAGGTAACTTCTAAACCAATTAATTCTGATAAACTATCAACTTCTTTAGATGCAGAATTGCCACAGAAGACGAATCAACCAGTTCCAGTAAAGAAGCCTCCACCACCCTACCTTCAAAGGCTTCAAAAGTAGAAACAAAAAGTCCAATTCAAGAATTTTCTAGACATACTTAAACAACTTCATATCAACATTCCATTGGTAAAAGCACTTGAACACATGCAGAGTTACGTCTCTTGTCCAAGAAACGAATACTAGGAGAATTCGAGACGGTAGCCTTAACGAAGTGCATATATTCAAGACAAACTACCACCGAAGTTGAAGGATCCTGGATATTTTACCATACCTTGCAACATTGGAGCAACGTATTGTGGTAAGGCACTATGTGATTTAGGTGCAAACATTAACTTGATGCCCATGTCCATATTTAGAAAATTGGGGATATGTGAAGTTAGACCTACTACGGTTACACTTCAATTACACATCAATCTTTAACACATCCAGAAGGAAAAATCGAGGATGTATTGGTATGTGTAGAAAAATTTATTTTCCCTGCTGACTTTGTTATTTTAAACTTTGAAGTAGATAAAAAGGTGCAAGTCATCCTAGGAAGGCCTTTTCTAGCAACTAGAAGGACCCTTATCGATGGGTAGAAGGGTGAGCTTATTATACGTGTTCAAGACGATCAAGTAACATTTAATGTTTTAAAGTCTATACGATTTACTGACACAGTTGATGATTATTTTGCAGTGTTTGATTTAGAGGAATTAATCATGGAAAAGGAACTCAACTATGTTGAGGACCCGTTAGAGCAAATTTTGACATCAGACCCTCCAAGTGATGAAGAGGGATAGGAATACTTAGCTTTGTCAGAAGCTAATCAAAGGGGATTTAACCCGCAATCCTGGTTTGAGTCTTTAGAGTTAAAGAATAGGGATTATGCCCAACCAAAAGCGTCAATTGAGGAGCCACCTAAATTAGAACTTAAGGTACTTCCTTCATATTTAAAATATATTTATTTAGGTAACGCTTCTATTTTGCCTGTGATTATTTCAGCAGAATTGATCAAAGAGCAAGAAGAGAAACTCATCCTAGTGTTGAAACAATTCAAGAAGGCTATCGGATGGACCATAGCCAATATTCTGGCATTAGTCCATCTGTATGCATGCACAAGATCATCTTAGAAGATGGAGAGAAAGGGACAATTGATAGACAATGAAGAATGAACCCCATCATGAAAGATGTAGTAAAAGAAGAAATCATTAAATAGTTAGATGCGGGTATAATTTACCCTATCTCAAACAATTTGTGGGCAAGTCCAGTCTAGTGCATGCCAAATAAAGAAGGTATTACTGTCGTTGAGAATGAGAATAATGAATTAATACCGATTAGAACGGTTATGGGATGGAAAATTTGTATTGATTGCCGAAAGCTGAACAAAACAACTAGGAAAGATCACTTTCCTTTACCGTTCTTGGATCAGATACTGGATAGACTCGCAGGGCAAGACAATTCCTATTTTCTCGATGGATACTCGAGGTATAATCAAATTACAGTAGCACTAGAAGATCAATACAAAACAACATTCACATGTCCGTATGGTACATTTGCATTTAGACCCATGTCATTTGGTTTATGTAATGCACCTGCTACATTTCAAATATGTATGATGTCTATTTTCACTGACATGGTTGAGAAGTACTTGGAAGTCTTTATGGATGATTTTTCAGTATTTGGAGATACATATGATGATTTCCTAGCCAATCTATCAAAGGTACTAAGGCGATACGAAGAAACAAACTCTGTACCTAACTAGGAAAAGTGTCATTTCATGGTATGGGAAGGTATTGTTCTAGGGCATCAAATAACGAGACATGGAAAGGGTGTTAGGAGCTTTTTGGGCCACATCGGTTTCTATCAGAGATTTATCAAGGACTTTTCCAAAATTGCTAAACCCTTAAGCAAATTATTGGAAAAGGACATAATGTTCAAATTTGATGAGGAATGCTTAAGAGCTTTCAATGATTTGAAAAGTTGGTTTGTTTCAACACCCATCATTGTCACACCAGACTAGGATTTGCCTTTTGAACTGATGTGTGATGCAAGTGACTTTGTGATAGGAGCTATCATAGGCCAGTGAAGGAACAAAGTTTTTCATCCCATCTATTATGCAAGTCAGACTCTGACAGGAGCACAATTGAATCATACGGTAATAGAGAAAGAGTTACTTGCTATTATATTTGCTTTTGACAAGTTTTGATCTTATCTTGTAGGTACAAAAGTGACTGTTTACACAGACCGTTCGACAATTAAGTATTTACTTGCCAAGAAAGACACCAAGTCGAGATTGATCCTATGGGTACTTTTACTCAAAGAGTTTGATCTAGAAATTCAAGGTCAAAAAGGGGTAAAAAATTAAGTAGCAGACCAGTTGTCCAGATTGGAGCTACAAGAAGGGAATTCTCCACCTATACCCATCCAGGAGACATTCCCAAATGAACACATACTAAAGGTAAATCATGTCCATAATACCCTTTGGTTTGTTGATATTGCTAACTATTTAGCTTGTGGTAAAAAATTATTTCACGATGTAAAATACTATTTTTTGGGAAGAACCATATTTTTTAAAAAAGTGTGCAAATCAAATGATCAGAAGATGCGTGGCAGAAGATGAAGTACATAAGATTCTATATCATTGCCACATGACTCCGAGTGGGGGACACTTAGAGGTACACGTACTACAGCCAAAGTATTGCAAACCAGATTGTTTTGGCCAATGCTATTCAAAGACGCGTATGCTTATGTAAAGAGTTGTGATCAATTCCAAAGGGTTAAAAGTGTCACCAACAGAAATAAAATGCCCTGAACAAACATCATTGAGGTAGAATTGTTCGATGTTTGGGGTATTGACTCCCTTGGTCCTTTCCCTTCGTCTTTTGGTCAAAATTACATATTGGTAGCAATAGACTACATGTCTAAATGGGTTGAAGCAGAGGTATATCGAACAAACGATGCTAAGGTTGTGATGAAGTTTTTGCAGAAGCATGTATTCATAAGGTTTGGAACCCCGAGAGCTATCATCAATGGTGAAGGGTCCCATTTTGTAAACTGGTTACTCGACAAACATGGAGTAAAGCACAAGGTTGCCACAGCTTACCATCCGCAGACAAATGGGCAAGCTAAACTGGTAAACAAAGAGATAAAAGGCATACTAGAGAAGATAGTTTTCCCGAACCAATGAGATTGGTCCAAAAGACTGGAGACTGGATGATGCTTTATGGGCCTACAGGACAGCATACAAGACATCTTTAGGGATGTCACCCTATAGGTTGGTTTTTGGGAAAGCCTATCAGCTGCCCTTGGAGTTAGAACACAAAGCTTACAAGGCTCTCCAACAACTCAACTTGGATCTTAAGCTTGCTAAAGAGAAACGAATGCTTCAACTCAACAAGTTAGAAGAATTTGGAATATTCTCATACGAGAATGCCAAACTATTCAAGGAAAGACTTAAAAGATGGCATGACAAGCACATTCGAGTTGGAGAATTTGAAGTAGATCAGTAAGTCTTGTTATTCAATTCTAGATTAAGGTTCTTTCCAGTTAAGTTAAAATCATGTTGGTCCGATCCATTTACGATTCACTAAGTTTTTCCATATGGAGTTGTCGAACTTCAAGGTAAGGGAGGTAATTTTCGAGTCAACGCTCAACGATTAAAACATTATTGTGAGGAAAAAATTGAACGGGATACAATCTTGTTCATTTTATTAGTATTTAATTTTTATCATTTTTCATTTTAAATAAATGATTTAGGGTATACTTTCGGGATTAGTATGTTTAAAAAAATTCTGTCTAGAAGATTGGAACTTAAGCGGGACCGTTTATGACCCCTTCAATCTTTCCTAGAAATTTATTTTAACATAATCTTTCTAGAAATTATCCCCTAAATGACAAATAAATTTTTAGTTTTTCAACTAAAATGATCAATTTTGATCCAAGTCTTAATTGCAACTCAATTTCCAAATTTTCTTTAAGACTAGGTACTTAATTGAACTATTTTCAAATTTTGGTTGCTCTTTTATAAATATTAAAAATTAGATGTCTCTTTTATAAATATTTTCAAAGGCATCTAGAATAAATGTTTTTAATGTAATTTAATAAATAAGATAATAATAACTAGTACTAATTATATTTATTGTAATATATATTAATTATTATTAACTTTATACATAATTAGATTAGTTTAAATTTGATCATATTTTAATTAATAGTTTTTATTTTAATAAATTAATAGCAAATTATAATTTGATATGCATTATATTAATTATTAATTGTTATTAACTTTGTGTAGAATTAGAACTTAGAATATTTTAATTATTAAATTGTTCTGAGAATTCTAATTGAACTCCTACCCTCTTCACTATAAATTCCACCAACCTTCTCCATCATTCACCATCCATCAAACCAACCTCCATTCACTTGTTCCATCATCGACCCTAGCATCCAAAAATCACCAAGTGCTGCAGCTCCTAACCACTAGCAGTAGCACTGCTCAACAGCCCTATTCGCCCAGTAGCTCAAAACACACGTTGTTACAGCCGCACAAACCAAGCCTACTCCCAGCTATAGCTCACGTCTGCCAACGCACCAGCCCTGCTGCTCACCTGACATTGCTGCATGCTACCCACGCATATGCTCACACCAAGGCTGTGTACTGTTGCCATTTTTTCCTTGTGCCGTGTGCACCCTTACACAACTCAAACACCCTTGTCAAATTTGCACAACACTTCCACCACATTTAGTCGATAACCCTTCCAACCATCCCTCAATTAAATTCTTTTCTTCTAATTCTATTTATTGAGTTCTTAATTTCTATATAAAGGTGGTAAGACAAAATTTTCTCCTAAATTTCAATTTTATTTAATTTTTTAATTTATTTAATTATTAATATTTTATACTAATTAAATTTTTGAGAAAATATTTGTTTTCATCTTATGTTTAGGTTAATCATGCCTTGCAAGAGAACTTGTGCCTCTATCCAAATTGACAAATCCCAAAACTAATTTCACTGTGAAGAAGCCAAAGCAAGATACGAAAGCGTCTTCAAGAATCAACAAATGCACCCAGAAAAAGGCTTTACACTGAAAGAAAGCAACTATATTGATTTCATGGCGTGCATTCGACAAATTGCTAAGGCTCTCAATTGGGAGTTGTTTTGTGAGAAGAGATCGAGTGTAGACGAGGAGTCAGTTTTTAAATTTTATGTGAATTTAACCTCAAACGAATTAATGGAAGTTTCTGTCTGAGTAATCAAGGTACCAATAACCTCAAATGCTATTAATGGATTCTTTGAATTACTTAATTTTTAAGACGACAAATATTATTCCTTGATGAGAAATATGGAGGCTAAAAATCTGCAATAAATTCTTAAGGAACTTACAGTTCCAGGTTCTAAGTGGACTATGTCAAAGCAAGGAATTCACACTTTTCGCAGAGAATATTTGACACCACTAGCGAAGGTATGGTACTATTTCATTCGATTCAGTTTTATGCCTATTTCATATAGGACTACAATTTCATTAAACCAAATGGTCTTGTTATACTCAATTTTAACTGCAAAGACCATTGATGTGGGAAAAATCATTTTGAGAGAAATGCGAAATTGTGCCACTAGACGTTCTGGCCCAACTTACTTTCACTTAACGATAACAATTTTTTGCTTGAAAGATAAAATTCTTGCAAACGAAAAGAAGACAAGTTATAGCTAGGACATAATCACAGATTGGGACCTCTACCGAATAGCCGGAGACTCTATTCTCTAGCAATGAGTTGAAGAGAGTAAATATCCCTAGTAAGAAGAAAAAAAAGATCCTACAAAGATCAAACCAATGCAGTCAGCTGATGTAACAACCTATTTTTCAGTGAGATCGTAATAATAATTTCAGAACCACAAATCCGAGTTGAAAAATAAAATTTATTTTTATTTTAATATATGATCCAAATTATGATAGACATGTCATGTGAAAATTTTGATAAGAAAATTTTATCGATTATGTGTTTAATTACGAGAAGGACCAAATTGTATAAAATGTAAAAGTTGAATTCTAGTAACTATAAGGATTAAATAGCTATGAAATTCAAAACTTGAGGTCCTTATATGGTAATTAGACCATTAAAGAAAGTATATAGATATTTTTGTGACTCATCCATGTAAATTTAGAAAAAGGGCAAGGACTAAATTGGACAATGAAAATGTTTAATTAATTAAAAGTTGATAAAAGAAATATTATTTTATTTTATCATCTTCTTCCCTAAAAATACATGAAAACCCTAGGAGAGAGAGAAAAAACTTTCATGGCCAAATTGGGTAAGTTTCCTTGGCCCGTTTTTAGTAATTTTGATATTTTTAAAACCGGGATAGCTTAATCTATCTATTTAGGGGATCAATTTGAGAAGTTATCAAAATATGGAAAATGGGTCATGGAGTATATGCTGAAAATTAGAAATTTATGGTAGAAAATGAAAGGTCGTTGATAGATAAATAACTTTTACAAAGTGATTTTTGATGAAAACATGATTTAGGGACTAAAATGTAAAGTTGTGAAATTGAAGAAAAATATTGAATTTTTATGAATACATGTGCTGTAAATTTTGTAATAGGATTTTGGTTAGGCTTGGAATAGGGAGTGAATTGCACAAATTTTATTTTCCGAGCCTAGGGACAAAATGGAAATTTATGGAAAAGTTAGGGGCAAAATGGTAATTTGTCTAGGATAAAAATTGAGTCCACTTGAATATAAAATATGATAAATTGATGTTAAATTTACTCGCATAGATCTAGATAGACCAAATGCGAAGCTAGAACGAGGAAATGAGGAAAATGTCGGATTAGTAGATTTATGTACATGAACATTTGTCGAGGTAAGTTCGTATTACTAAATTGTATATGTTTTTATACTTGAATTAAATGTTGTGTTGTGAATTTTATAAATGTCATAAGTATGTGAAATGATCACATACTTGTTAAAGCCCGATAAATGAAAGTGCCCGATCAATTATAATGCCTGACAAATTGTAAATGATAGAAATGTTAATTTTATGCTTGAGTTGAATGTGAACATTTTAATTGCATAAATGCATAAATATATGAGATTGATCACATGCTAGATGTTAAATTCCGTATGCAAATGTTACTTATATGCTTGAAATGAATGTAGAATGTGTTTATTTGAATTATATTAATGTTATGGATGTATGGAATAATCACATGCTCGATAATGCTTGAGAAAAATGTTTAAATCCTGGTTGAATAAATGGAAAATTTGATGGATATGTGATTTCTCAAAATGAATGAGGTCTTGCAGTTGTTGTGGACGGGATTTAGCCAGGACGGATAATCTTAATATGAGTCATCTCGAGCATATGTTATGGATTGGATTTAGCCTGGACAGGTAATCCAGATCAAGCTCTTTAGAGCATATGTCATAAAAAGGATTTAGCCTGGACTTGTAATCCTGTAATATACATGTGTGGCTCAAGAGGCTACTCTCTGATATAGTACCCTATGGGTACCATTGGACATGAATTGACGGATTCTAATTCATACACCTCGAGTGTACTACCTGTGTATCCATCGATTTTTTAGATAAATTCAACGGGTAAAAGTTTTTGACATGAGAATATATGAATAAGAAATGATTTATTACACATATCGGCCTGAAATACATGAAAATGACGATACACGATAATTGATATATGGAAATATGAAATGATGATATTGTACATGGAATTTATTTGATGAGTATGTACATCCTTGGTTCTAGACTCGTACACCTTGAGTGTACTAATTGTGACCTTGATATTCCGAGTAATAGGGGTAAAGTTCTTATATGAAATTATCTAAACTCAAGATGAACTATTATGAAATTGTACTTGTAATATAAAGAGATGATTTATACATGTTAAATGAATACATGTTGTGGAAAGTATATTTGTATCGAAACTTGATTGTTGTTGAGCCTATATATGTTTGTGATGTTATTATGGATTATATGACTAACAAGGGTAATGAGGATATGTGTAAGGCTTGAGGGCAAATTAATTGAATAAGCCTTACATAGTTACCTCAAAATAGAATGAATCGGATGTTATTATGGATTATATGCTTATTTAGTTTTATTTCTTTATTTTATAGTGAATAGGAAGCTTGGTGGAGATCACTCACACTATCCATCGGCCCATGTCGGTACAATATGGTAAATCAATTATCGTTGTAATGGCATGTATAGGATATATTGGCCATATTTTCATGTAAATGTAAATAATGCTTGCAATCTAGCCATTGGAATGACTAGTAAGGGTTTGTTTTGATATATTTGTAATGTCATACCATGGTAACTACATGTATGTTAAGTAGTTGATCTATTATGTCTAACATATGGGCTAGACTAAGGCAAGATTATGATTAGGTATGCATGTAATGGTATGCCATGTTGAATGATAGAGTTTGCTTAACTTGAATGCTTGAAATGGTTGGTTTTAGGATGTGAGTTTAAGTGCAGGTCATTGGTGTGATTTTGGGTGAGAAATGGAGCTAAAAATGGCTTTATTTTGTCCACACGGGCAGACACACAGGTTTGTGTCTAGACCGTGTGTGACACACAGCTTGGTACATGGGCGTGTGGTCTGGCCGTGTGTCCCCTGTAACTTAAAAAAATGAGAAACAGAATGCTCAAAATTGGGCACACAGGCAGAGACACGGGCGTGTGTCTCAGCCGTGTGGTTAACATGGCCTTAAACACGGGCGTGTTACACTGCCGTGTGAAAACTGCACCTAAAATTTGAAAATAAAACTCACCACACGGCCTAGCACATGAGCGTGTGACTTGGCCGTGTGACTTCAACTTATTCATGCTTTAAAAGTCATAGAGTTAAATGGGTTAGAGACACGGGCATCTGTAGTACACGGTCCGACCACAAGGGCGTGTCCCTAGACCACACGGACATGTGAGCCCTACAACCTTGGAAAATTTTTGCAATGTCGCAAAAAAATTTATGAGTATCCGATTAAATCTCAACTTGATTCTAATGCTCGTATTGGGCCTCGAGGGTCCAATTAAGGGATGTGTTGAATGATCTCGGTAATTGATTAGCACTTTATGTAAATAAATTGTAAAGTGTTCTGAATATTTTGGTAATGCTCTAAAACCCTGTTTCGACAACGAATACGGGTTAGGGGTGTTATAGGTGAGATCCCTAATAAGGCAAAACCAATAGAACCAGTAACCGAACCTGACATGACAACCTCAATGTCCAGAAATCAATTTGTAACAGCACATTTTTCAGTGAAATCAGAACAGTGGTTTCGAGACCACAAATTCGATCTAAAAATAAAGTTTAGTTTTATTTTATAATATGGTCCATATATTGATAGACATGTCGTGTGAATATTTTGATACGAAAATTTTATCGATTAAGTTCTTAATTACGAGAAGGACTAAATCGCATAAAATACAAAAGTTGAATTCTAGTAGCTATAAGGATTAAATAGCTATGGAATTCAAATCTAGAGGTACTTATGTGGTAATTAGACAACTAAAGAAAAGTACGTAGATTTTTGGTGACTCATCCATGAAAAAATTAGAAAAGAGTAGAGACTAAATTGGAAATTAAAATAATTAATTAATTAAAAGATGATAAAAAGAAAATATCATCTTATTTTGTCATCTTCAACCCTAAAATTATATGAAAACCCTATGAGAGAGAGAAGAAAATTTCAAGGATTAATTGGACAAGTTTCTTGTCCTGTTTTTAGTAATTTTGACATTTTTAAAACCGGGATAGTTTAATCTATCTATTTGGGGGATTAATTTGAAAAGTTATCCAGGTATGAAATTTGGGTCATGGATGTATATGCCGAAAATTAGAAATTTATGGTAGAAAATGAAAGGTTGTTGATAGATAAACAACTTTTACAAAGTGATTTTTGATGAAAACATGATTTAGGGACTAAAATGTAAACTTGTGAAATTGAAGAAAAATTCTAAATTTTTATGAATACATGTGCTGTAAATTTTGTAATGGGATTTTGGTAAGGCTTGGAATAGGGATTAAATTGCACAAGTTTCATTTTCCGAGCCTAGGAACGAAATTAGAATTTATGAAAAAATTAGGGGCAAAATGGTAATTTTACCTAGGATAAAAATTGAGTCCAAATAAATATGAAATATGTGAAATTGATGATTAAAGCTATTTATATAGATTCGGACAACACAAATTTGGGGTTAGACTGAGGAAAAGAAAAGGTTTCAGATTAGTAGATTTTATACGCGAACAAGTGTTGAGGTAAGTTCGTGTAACTTAATCGGGCATGTAAATATGATTAATTGAATGTTTTGTTGTATGGAATGTGACTTATATTGATGTATATTACTTGAATGCTATAATGAGAAATTTAATACGTGCTTGATATGGTAAAAAAGGGTTAAGTCCCGATTGAATATTGAATTCAGATGAATATATGTGCTTTCCCGAAATGAATAAGGTCTTGCATTTGTTGTGAACAGGATTTAGCTCAGACGAGTAATCCTATTGACTTTTTATATAAAGGATTTAGCCCAGACGGGTAATCCTGATATAATACCTCTATAGTGTACATTACGATTTGGGTTTAGCCTGGACTAGTAATCCTAATTGAGCTTTTCTAAGCATATGTTATATAAAGGATTTAGCTTTGACTGGTAATCCTATTATACGAAATGTGGCTCAAGAGTGTGTTCCTTGACTAAGTGCCCTAATGGGTACCCTCAAATAAGAATTGATGGATTATGGAACCGTACACCTCAAGTTTACTACTTGAGCATTCATCGGAATTCCAATGATTCAACGAATACAACTCTTGACATGGTACGAGAATTTTGAGATGAAATGAGAATGACTTGAGAATTTTGACATGGTAAGTTTAGTTTTCGTTATATGAACTTACTAAGCATGTAATGCTTACTCCATTTTACTTTTTTCTTGTTTTATAGTGCTCGGAAGCTTGCGAAGGTTGGAAGATCATTGGAGCATCGTCACACTATCATCTAGCTTATTTTGGGTATACTTAGTAAAATCATTTTGGTATAATGGCATGTATAGGACAACTTTTGACCATTAGTGGCTTGATAATGATGCTTGTATTCTAGCCATTGGAATGGCTAGTAATGGTTGTTTTGATATACTTGTAATGTCATGTTATGGCAGCTAAATATATATTAACTAGTTGATCAAATTATGTCTAATATATGGATTGAAACAAGGTAAGATTGTGAGTATGCATGTAATGGTATGCCGTGATGAATGGTGGATATTGCTTAATTTGAATGCTTGAAACGATTAGTATTGGATGTGTGTTTCAAGTGCAGGTCTTGGGTGAAATTTTTGGTGAGAAATGCAGCTAAAAATTGCTTCATTTTGTCCACACGGGCGTGTGTCTAGACCGTGTGTGACACACGGCCTGGTAACATGGGCATGTGGTTAGGCCGTGTGTCCCTTGCACCTTAATTTTGAGAAACAGAATGCTCAGAATTGATCATACGGGCAGAGACATGGGCGTGTGTCTCAGCTGTGTGTGCTACACGGCCCAGAACACGGGCGTATGTCTTGGCCGTGTGAAACTTGCACTTAATTTCAAATTGAATTAATTAACCACACGGCCTAGTACATGGGTGTGTGGCATGGCCGTGTACACAAGTCAAAGAGTTACTCGGGGTCGAACACGGCTTGTAGCACGGGCGTGTCCCTTGGACTACACGGGCATGTGAGCCCTATACCTTGGAAAATTTTTGAAATGTCGCGAAAATTTCTTAGAGGTTTCGATTAAGTCCCGACCCGACTCTAATGCTCGTATTGGGTCTCAAGGTTCCAATTGAGGAACGTTTTGAATGATTTCTGTTAATGAATAGTAATTTGCAGAAATTATTTATAAAATATTTTGAAAGTTTCAGTTTAGCTACGGTGAATACAGGTTAGGGGTCAGAGCTACAGTTTAGCCGAATCTTGGATTTGACGTAGCAAACACGAGTTTAGCTATACATGGCATTATATAAATTGTGACAGTGTAATGACTTTTGATCATTTTAAATGTGTTTTTCATGTAGTAATGTCATACAATCGAGCTAGAGCTGAATCCAAGAAAGTTAAGAGCAATGCTTTAGCTTCAGTTCAAAGAGTTGTGTCAGCGTCTGGTAGTGAAAGGCCAATGTCTAAGGGCCGAAGTGAGGAGACAAAACAAGCTTTCTTTCAAAAGATGAATGAACGGTTTACCCAGTATCTAAGAACAAACCCTGCTGTATAATGACCTTCCCCACTTGCTCCTCAACTGGTTCCTGAGGTACCACAGGGTGCTGAACCTGTTAGAATTGGTAAGCCTCCGATAGATAAAATCCACAAACATGGGACGGAGGAATTTAGAGCTACGGCAGATGATGATCTAAAAAGGCCTGAGTTTTGGCTAGAAAATACTATCTGGGTTTTTGATGAATTATCTGATACACCAACCGAATGTTTGAAATGTGTAGTATCTCAACTGAAGGATATAACTTATCATTGGTGGAATACCATAACTTCGGTTGTATCGAGAGAGAACATTACAAGGGAATTCTTTTAGGCTAAATTCAGAAAGAAATATGTTAGTCAGAGACTCATGGATTAGAAAAAGAAAGAATTTCTAGAGCTCAAACAAGGGAATATGATCGTGTCTGTATATGAACGATAGTTTGTTCGACTGAGCAAATATGCCAGAGAATGGGTTCTAACCAAGGCTGAAACGTGTAAATGCTTTGAAGAAAGTTTAAATGAAGATATTGATTGGAATTCTCGAAATAAGGGAATTTGCGGTGTTAGTCAATCGAGCACACAAAGCTGAGGAATTAAGTAAATAGAAGAAACAAGCTGAAAGAGAGGCTTGGGTTTCTGGAAAAAAGAACTATGGGCAAGTAACAATTATTTGCTTCTAAGAAATTAAAGAGGTATCATGATCATGTTACCACCTCTACGGGATATTCTGGAATAGAGTGGGGCTCAACGTTCTAACCCGAGGTCTTCATCTCCATCTGTGACCAGTGTGGGTAGTGTCAACAATCCCAAATTGAAATGTAAACATTGTAACAAATTTCATCATGGGGAATGTTTGTCTAGAAGTGGAGCTTGTTTTGGATGTGGTGCACTTGACCATTTTCTCACATATTGTAACACCCCTAACCCGTATCCGTCGCCGGAACAGGGTTACGAGGCATTACCGAATAATGCACATAATTCATATACATTTATGCATTCATAATCAATATCCATTCAACTCATCCACATTGTCCCTTATAAGGTCCTAGGAGACCTTAAAATATGCTTAAAAGTGGTTCAGGACTAAACCGATAACATTTGCAAACTTTAAGGAACTTATAAAATTTTCAATCATTTAAGGGTCACACGCCCTTATGAATAGGCCTTGTGCCTCACACAGCCACTAGATACGCCAGTGTCATAGGCCGTGTAAAAACAGGGCATACATTCTGACTTGCACCACACGGTTGAGTACACGCCCGTATGGACAAAAATAGGCTATTTGCAAAGCCAATTTGCCACCCTTTTCTCAAGCACACCAAGCAATCAATATGGTACCATTTCAATACATTTATAGGCAGCCAAAACATACCAATTCATACACATTTCATACCATTTATAAACCATTCTCTTAACTATTCAAATCCATAACCAAAACATTCTAAATCAATCTGCCAAAATCATCAAACTTACATAATTTCTAAATGCATTTCCTCATCATCTTATCATCTATTTCATGCTTCAAATCATACCATTTTATCATCTCAAAACCAAGCCACAACATATTATCATTCAACCATTAACTCACTAATTGGAAACTAGTTACCTGATTAACCATATAACCATACCAAACAAACCAAAACATATGACGACTTATACATCATGAATTACTTACCAAACACCTAATTCAAGCCAACTTAAATGGCCATACACACCAATATTTACACCATTTCATAAGCCAATACAAATGGCTAATATCTTAACTCAAAACTTATCATCAAACTACTAGCCTATACATGTCATATACCATAATTACAAAGCTTCAAAAGTACCAACAAGATGATCGATAGTGTGATGACGTTTCCAAAAATCCCCAAGCTTAAGCTAGCTTCGATAATTTATAAAATAGGGAAAGAACACACAAAGTAAGCTTTAAAAGCTTAGTAAGTCATATACAACTAAAGTCATCATATGAATATTTGCATATCAATTCAAATATGCTAAGCATAGCTAGACACATACAAGCTCACACACCTATTCATTGTACATATATTCAATATCATAATTGAATTCATCAAATACTTCCCTTTTCAATACTCGTATGAATCTCGTACGTACCTGAGTCACTTAACTCATTCACACATTCTTTCTCAACTTGACTTTTCCTGTTGAACCGTTCGAAATCGTTAAGGATACTCGACAATCACATATAACTCGTACAATGCCATATCCCAAAGATGGTCTTACATGTTATCACATATCGATGCCACTATCCCAGATAGGGTCTTACACGAAATCGATTAACGATGCCAATGTTCCAGACATGGTCTTACATGTAATCACATCTCGGTAACCTAATGTCATGACATTTGTATCCTCTACTATTATTAAGGTTCGTACAAGACTTTCGGATATCATAACTTCATCGATTCTTGCTCGTATTTACTCGTTCAACATTCATAGCAGTTCAAGGACAAATAAACATATATAATTCAATTTTAAAGATATTTATTTGCATATGAACTTACCTCGTAGTCGGAATAGAGAGATTGAATCGACTATTCGATAACCTTAGATTTTTCCCGATCTAAATTCAATTTCTTTCTTTCTTGATCTATATACATTCAAAATTAACTCATTTATTCATCAATTCATTCAATTTCATCCAAAACACACAATTTGGGCATTTTTATACTTTAGCCCCTAAAGTTCCACATTTACTCAATTTAGTCCCTATTTCATAAATACACAAAATTCATGAAATTCAATTTAACCCACGCTTGACCGATTTTCATAGAGACCTCTAGCAGCCCAAAACTTTCATTTATTCACACTTTTAATCCCATATTTTTATTTTTTCACAATTTAATCCCTAATATGCATTTTTACTAAAAATCACTTTACAAAACATAGATATCCATAACTACACTTTCATAATTCATCATAAAACATTCAAAAACACATGAATTTATCAATGGAAACTTTCAAAATATTAAGCAATTTTGCAAATTAGTCCTTGGGCTAGCTAGCACTCAAAGCAACGATCACAAAAACATAAAAATCATCAAAAACCGAACTCAAATCATACCTTAATCACAAACACAAAGTGCTGAACTCTAAAACATGAAAATTGCTTCTTCTTTCTTCTATTTTTGGTGCAAAAAGATGACAAAATGGCCACCATTATGTTTGTTTTAATTAACAATAACATGATTTATCAATTACCAATATTAACCTATAATAATAACCTTTAAAACAATTAATATAAGGCCATTTATGAAAAATTCCACTATCAATGGTCTAATATCAACATAAGGACCTTTCAATTAATAAACCATAGCAAATAAACACTTTTAACTTATAGAATGCCACTTTTACATTTTACTCGATTTAGTCATTTTTATCAAATTGAGCTATTAAACGATAAAAAATTAATTCACGAAATTTTCATACATATATAATCACATGCTATAATCACCAAAAATAATATTAAAATAATTTTTTGACCTCAGATTTATGGTCTTGAAACTACTGTTCTGATTTAACTAAAACCGGGCTGTTACAGAGATTGTCCAGAAAGGGTTGAAAAAGAGATAAAACTAGCTCCAAAGCCTAGTAATCCTGTTTCGAGAGGTAGACCACCCGATCACTCCGGCAATGTTAGTGGTAGTCGAGGCACTACCAAGGATACAACAATTAGATCTGAAGCACGAGCACCTTTAAGAACATATGCTATTCGTGCTAGAGAGGATGCCTCTGTACCAGACGTCATTACTGGTACATCTTCTCTACTTGATACTGATATTACTACTTTGATTGATCATGGTTCCACACATTCATACATATGCACGAACTTGTGACTGTTAAAAAAATTACCTGTTGAATTCACTGAATTTGTGGTTAAAGTTTCAAACCCCCTGGGCCAGTGTGTTATGGTGGATAAAGTTTGTAAAAACTGTCTGTTGATGGTAAAAGGTTATTGCTTTTCGGCTGACTTGATGTTATTACCATTTGATGAATTTGATGTGATTTTGGGAATGGATTGGTTAACCCAATATAATGCAGTGGTGAATTGTAAGCAGAAATATATTGTATTGAAATGTGAGAGTGGTGAATTACTTCATGTTGAATTTGATAAACTGGATGGATTACCTAATGTAATTTTAGCAATATCAATATAGAAATATGTCAAAAAGGGTTATGATGTTTATCTTGTACATGTGTTGGATACTAAAGTATCTGAGTCAAAGATTCAGTCAGTGCCGGTTGTATGTGAATTTCCTAATGTATTCCCAGAAGAATTACCTGATTTACCACTGAATAGAGAAGTGGAATTCTCTATAGATCATGTTTCAGGTACAACACCTATATCCATAGCACCTTACAGGATGACTCTTACTGAATTGAAAGAGCTGAAAGTACAGTTTCAAGAGTTGATTGACAGAGGTTTTGCTCGACCTAGTTTCTCACCTTGGGGTGCGTCAGTTCTGTTCGTAAAGAAGAAAGCTAGATCGTTGAGGTTGTGCATTAATTATAGATAGCTCAACAAAGTTGCAATAAAGAACAAGTATCCTTTTCCTCGTATTGATGACCTATTTGACCAGTTAAAATGTGCCACTGTATTTCAAAGATTGATCTCCATTCTAGTTACTATCAACTACGTGTAAAAGATTCAGACGTGCCAAAGACAACTTTCCGAACCCGATATGGACACTATGAGTTTCTTGTGATGCCATTTGGTTTGACAAATGCACCTGTAGTGTTTATGGATCTGATGAACAAAATATTCAGCCCGTAATTGGATAAGTTTGTGGTGGTATTTAAATATGATATTTTGGTTTACTCCCGAGATGAAAATGAACATGTTGAGCATTTAAGAATAGTGTTGTAACCTTGCGAGAGAAACAATTGTATGCCAAATTTAGTAAATGTGAATTTTGGCTACGGGAAGTTAGTTTTCTTGGGTATATTGTATCTACTAAAGGTGTCAGGCTAGATCCGAATAAAATTTCAGCCATTGTTAACTAGAAGCCACCGAAGAATGTGTTTGAAGTTTGAAGTTTTATTGGACTAGTTGGTTATTATCGAAGGTATGTAAAAACTTTTTCAATGATAAATTCTCCGATGACTCGTTTACTAAAGAAATATGTAAAGTTTGAGTGGACTGACAAATGCCACAGAGTTTTGACTGATTAAAAGCTTTGTTGACAGAAGCTCCAGTGTTAGTTCAACCAGAATCGAGTAAGGAATTTATAATTTACAGTAATGCATCATTGAATGGTTTAGGTTGTGTTTTGATGCAAGAAGGTAAAGTGGTAGCTTATGCTTTACGACAGCTAAAGCCACATGAAAAGAACTACCAGACACATGATCTTGAATTGGTAGCCATAGTGTTTGCATTGAAAATCTGGCGGCATTACCTGTTTGGTGAAAAATGTCACATATTCACTGATCAGAAAAGTATGAAATATCTGATGTTATAGAAAGATTTGAATTTTAGATAGCATAAATGGCTTGAATTATGGAAAGATTATGACCTCGTCATTGACTATCATCCGGGAAAAGCCAATGTAGTGGCAGATGCTCTGAGCAAAAAATATCTATATACTTTGCGAGTAATGAATACTCAATTGTCATTATCTGATAATAGTTCAATCATAGCTGAGTTAAAAGCTAGACCAACGTTTTTGCAATAGATCTCTGAAGCTCAGAAAAATGATAGTAAGTTGCAAGCAAAATGGATACAAAGTGAGTTGACTCTTGATTCAGAATTTCAAATCGGGTCTGATGGTTGTTTGTTATTCAGAGGTAGAGTATGTGTACCAAAAAGTTCAAAACTAGTACAGAAGATTTTGAATAAAGCTCATAACGGTAACATGTCTATACATCTTAGTAGTAATAAAATGTATAATGATCTGAAAAAGATGTACTGGTGGTTGGGAATGAAACGAGATATTTCTGAGTTTGTATCTAATGTTTGATATGTCAGAAAGTAAAAGCTGAACATTAGTTGCCTTCTAGACTACTACAACCAGTTACGATACCGGAATGGAAATGGAAAAGAATTACTATTGACTTTGTATCAGGGTTACCCTGTCTCCAAAGAAGGAAGATGTCATTTGGGTAATTGTTGATCGATTAACAAAGTTTGCACACTTTATTCCAGTACGTATGGATTATCCTTTGGACAGATTGGTTGAATTATATGTTTCTGAGATTGTCAGATTGCATGAAGTGTCTGTCTCCACTATTTCAGATAGAGACCCTCGGTTTACATCTTGATTCTGAAACAAATTGCAAGAAGCCCTAGGTATTCAGTTACACTTTAGTACTGCATTTCACCCCCAGACAGATGGTCAATCTGAGCGGGTAATATAGATCTTGGAAGATATGCTTTGATGTTGTATACTTGAGTTTGAAGGTAATTAGGAAAGGTATTTGCCTTTGGTTGAATTTGCTTATAATAACAGTTATCAGTCTAGTATTAAAATGGCATCGTATGAAACCTTGTGTGGTCACAAATGTAGAACTCCATTACATTGGACAAAAATCAGTGAGAAAACTTAGTCTGAGAGATTGAGGAAAAAGTGAAAGTAATTCAAGACAGTTTAAAAGCAACATTTGATTGTTAAAAGTCCTATGCTGATCTTAAACGAAAGGAAATAGAATTTCAAGTCGGTGACAAGGTATTCTTGAAAGTATCACCTTGGAAGAAAGTTCTCCAATTTGGTCGTAAAGGAAAACTGAGTCCACGGTTCATTGGACCATATGAGATTACAGAAAGAATCGGAACTATTGCATATCGGTTAGCTTTACCACCAGAACTTGATCGGATTCATAATGTTTTTCATGTGTCAATGCTACGGCGGTACCAATCAGATCCTTCACATGTTATTTCTCTGATAGAGATAGAGATTCAACCTGATATGACATATAGTGAAGAACCAATCAAAATCTTAGCTCGGGAAACAAAAGAGTTAAGAAATAAAAAGGTAGTTTTAGTAAAAGTTCTTTGGCAACGACACGATATTGAAGAGGCTACCTAAGAATTGGAGGATACTATGAGGAAGTAATACCCGAATCTTTTTACTGGTAAGGCTTTCAAGGACGAAAATCCTTAAAGGGGGGAGAGTTGTAACAGCCCATTTTTAAGTAAAATCGAAACAGTGGTTTTAGGACAACAAATCTGATCCGAAAATAAAGTTTATTTTTATTTTATAATATGGTCCGTATATTGGTAAACATGTTGTGTGAAAATTTTGATACGAAAATTTTATCGATTAAGTGCTCAATTCCGATAAGGACTAAATCGCATAAAATACGAAAGTTGAATTCTAGTAGCTATAAGGATTAAATAGTTATGGAATTCAAATCTAGAGGTCCTTATGTGATAATTAGACCATTAAAGAAAAGTATGTAGATTTTTGGTGACTCATCCATGGAAAGATTATAAAATAGTAGGGACGAAATTGAAAATTAAAAGATGATAAAAGGAAAATATCATCTTATTTTGTCATCTTCAACCCCAACATTATATGGAAACCCTAAGAGAGAGAGAAGAAACTTTCAAGGCTTAATTAGGTAAGTTTCCTTGTCCCATTTTTAGTAATTTTGATATTTTTGAAATCGGGATAGTCTAATCTATCTATTTGGGGGATTAATTTGAAAAGTTATCAAGGTATGAAATTTGGGTCATAGATGTATATGCTAAAAATTAGAAATTTATGGTAGAAAATGAAAGGTTTTTGATAGATAAACAACTTTTACAAAGTGATTTTTGATGAAAATATGATTTAGGGACTAAAATGTAAACTTGTGAAATTGAAGGAAAATTATGAATTTTTATGAATACATGTGCTGTAAATTTTGTAATGGGATTTTGGTTAGGCTTGGAATAGGGATTAAATTGCACAAGTTTCATTTTCCGAGCCTAGGGACGAAATTAAAATTTATGGAAAAGTTAGGGGCAAAATGGTAATTTTGCCTAGGTTATAAATTGAGTCCAAATAAATATGAAATATGTGAAATTGATGATTAAAGCTATTTATATAGATTCGAAAAACACAAATTCGAGGTTAGACCGAGGAAAAGAAAAGGTTTCAGATTAGTAGATTTTATACGCGAACAAATGTCGAGGTAAGTTCATGTAACTTAATCTGTCATGTAAATATGATTAATTGAATGTTATGTTGTATGGAATATGACTTGTATTGATGATGTACATTACTTGAATGCTATAATGAGAAATTTAATACGTGTTTGATATGGTGAAAAAGGGTTAAGTCCTGATTGAATATTGAATTCCGATGAATATATGCGCTTTCCCGAAACGAATAAGGTCCTACATTTGTTGCAGATGGGATTTAGCTCAGACGAGTAATCCTATTGACCTTTTTATAAAAAGGATTTAGCTTTGACGGGTAATCCTGATATAATATCTTTCGTGTATACGTTGGGTTTAGCCTGGACTGGTAATCCTAATTGAACTCTTCTGAGCATACGTTATATAAAGATTTAGCCTGGACTGGTAATCCTGTTATACAATATGTGGCTCGAGAGTGTGATCCTTAATTAAGTGCCTTAATGGGTACCCTCAAATAAGAATTGACAGATTATGGAACCGTACACCTCGAGTGTACTACTTGAACATTCATCGGAATTCCAATGATTCAATGGACACAACTCTTGACATTGTATGAGAATTTTGAGTTGAAATGATAATGACTTAAAAGAATATTGCATGATGAGCTTATCTATGTTTACTTGATTACTATGACGATTTTGGTGACTAACATGTTTGATTGAATGCATGTGTTTAGGCAATATTGTTAATGGATGGAAAACATGATATTGTATACTTAGATTTAAATAACGGCATTGGTAAGTTTAGTTTCCATTATACGAACTTACTAAGGATGTAATGCTTACTCCGTTTTATTTTTCCCTATTTTATAGTGCTCGGAAGCTCGCGAAGGTTGGAAGATCATTGGAGTATCGTCACACTATCATCTAGCTTATTTTGGGTATACTTAGTAAAATCATTTTGGTATAATGGCCTGTATAGGACAACTTTTAACCATTAGTGGCTTGATAATGATGCTTGTAATCTAGCCATTGGAATGGCTAGTAATGGTTGTTTTGATATACTTGTAATGTCATGTTATGGTAGCTAAATATATGTTAAGTAGTTGATCAAATTATGTCTAAAATATGGATTGAACCAAGGTAAGATTGTGAGCATGTATACATGTAAGGGTATGCCATGATGAATGATGGAAATTGCTTAATTTGAATGCTTGAAATGGTTGGTATTGGATGTGTGTTTCAAGTGCAGGTCTTGGGTGAAATTTTGGGTGATAAATGAAGCTAGAAATGGTATCATTTTGTCCACACGGGCAGACACACGGGCGTGTGTCTAAACTGTGTCTGACACACGGCCTGGTAACATCGGCATGTAGTCAGGTCGTGTGTCCCCTACATCTTAATTTTGAGAAACAGAATGCTCAGAATTGAGCACACGGGTAGAGACGCAGGCATGTGTCTCAGCCGTGTGTGCTACACGGCCTAGAACATGGGCGTGTGTCTTGGCAGTGTGAAACTTGCACCTAATTTCAAATTGAATTAATTAACCACACGGCCTAGCACATGGGCATGTGGCATGGCTATGTGCACAAGTCAAAGAGTTACACGAGGTCAAACACGGCTTTTAGCACGGGCGTGTCCCTTGGACCACACGGGCGTATGAGCCCTGCACCTTGAAAAATTTTTAAAATGTTGTGAAAATTTCTTAGAGGTTCCTATTGAGCCCCAACCCAACTCTAATGCTCGTATTGGGCCTCGAAGGTCCAATTGAGGGACATTTTGAATGATTTCAGTAAATGAATAGTAATTTATAAAAATTATTTGTAAAATGTTCTGAAAGTTTTGGTAATGCTCCGAGACCCTATTCCAATGGCGGATATGGGTTAGGATTGTTACACAATCGTCTCGCCCAGATCTTCGAGATGAGCTATCAAAGTTGATGGACATGATGCAACACATGTAGTGGCAGAAACGAGCTTACTAGAGATATTCAAAAATATGGGATAACTCAATGAGAAGCGCTCTTACGAAAATATTCAATGACCCATTTTTTTTGTGCCTGAGTTTCCCAATTTTATATTTGAACCATGGAGTCCACCATCGAAGAGGGAACGAAGCGATTCATGCAAAAACAAAGATGATGATGCAAAAGATAAGTCGGATTCTGAAGGATCTGCAAATAAAAAAAAAAGGCAGAGATCTTGACTCTATTTTATTTTCGTTCTTAGGTTATTTAATGTTTTAAGATTATGTTCTATTAGGATTTTTAATTTTTTGCATAATAAAACAAGATATGGAAATCATGAATAAAAAAGAACAAGTTTTTATAATAAGAAGTGTGGCAATAGATATATACATGTCTAGGATTGGATCTAGAAAAAGTTGGGTACTTAAGCAGTCAAATTGACTCACCTCCTCTTTTCTAGAATCCTATCTGGTGTCTAGTATCTATTCACTTCTAACAATGAGGACATTGTTCATATTAAGTAGAGGGGACAGAAAAATTGAAATTATTTCCTCTCAGAATAAAATTTTCTTTTAATTATGATTAGGTTATATTTTGTTCAAAAAATTTGAAATTTTGTTAAGTATGCTAAACTTCAATATGAATAAAGTTCTATTATTTCAATAATTGTAATGTTAGCCGAATTATGACATAAATGTACTCTTAATAAAATATGTAAATCATACCATAAAACTTTTAGTTCCTTAGGAAAGCTAGACATGCATGAAAGTTTAAGTCTTTAGAATTGACTTAGTAATTTCTTGAGGTGAAATCCTAGGAATCATGGAATGTTGAAAATGATTTAGGCAAACTTTTGTTTGGACTGTTTGAGTCTTTCAAGCCAACCTTAATAAATTTTATCCCTTGAAACCCAACTTTGAGACTATATGGCCTACTTATATTTGAACCTATACAATATTTAGCGATCACTTCTCTCTTAATTAATTTTTCCCAAACATTAGACTCAGTACTATTCAGAATATTCTTTGAAAATAAGTTTGGGGGAGTTGAAAAGAAGTATCAAATGCTCAAAAAAAAATTGTAGTACATACAGCAAAATGCTTGTGAAAAAATAAAAGAAAAAAGGAAAAAAAAAAAAAGAGAAGTGCTTATGTACTCGAAAGAAATAAATTTACAAAAGAGCATGTGAAAGCAAAATAAGTTGGTGTATTGAAGGTAAATAGTTCGAAGTTTCGATTGAAGCTGAGTCTAGGGTTTTTAGCCTAAATTTAGCTATCTTTCACCTACCCTTAGCCTAGCCATGTTACAACCTATTTAAAATACCTATTGATTCAAGTTTTTATGCTACCTACATTAATGGAGAGAAATTGCTAAGTTCAACATATGAAGGCATAATTTAAACTTAATGATTTCAACATATGAAGGCATAAGTTAAACTTAATGATTGTAGCTTAATCTTAAATAAGGGAATAAAATCAAATTGGTAGGGATTTAACATGTCTTTATTGAGTAAGCATTTAGTTTATTTTTGCCATCATAATAATAATTGAGATTAATTTGAATGATATGTATGCTTAAGTAGCAAAAATATCAAATTTCATGTTCTTGAGCATAAGTATACTAATTCATAATTTTGGGAAGAATGTTTTTCTGAAGGAATTATTTTTCAAAGTTTTTTCTGAGAAATTCTTTTCAATTTGTGCATTGCTCGGACAAGCAATGAATTAAGTTTGGGAGTGTGGAAGCACGGAAATATACACACTTTTTAACTCATATTCATGTAATTTCATAGTAATTCTTGTCGAAAAATATATAATAATTATAAAATAATTAAATTGTACTTAAATTATTAACATGTTGAATTTTAATTAATTTTATAATAAATTTTGATTTATTTTCAACAAATTAGCACAAAGAGCGAAAATTGGCTCGATAGACACTATTGGAAGCACAAACCGAGAAGCAATTTTGAATCATCAAGGCGAATTAATTTTTCAGCCTAAGACAGTCCAAATTATTAATATTAATTCATAATATAATTAATTTTAATTTTATTCCAATTTATTTTGGGTTAAATAATTATTATTAATTAAATTATGAAAAGAGATCCAATAGTGCTGAACCGAGAAAACCAATCCAATCGAGCAATGGACTGCCCAAAACCGTCCCACATGCTAACCCAATCTGCTTGTTTAGCTGATTATTTGGCTTACAAAATTGCCCTTGAAGTCTCCTTGAATTTGCATTCAAACCCTTCCATTTATTAAGCCTTTCTAGATTTGCCCTTACCTAAAAATTGCAAGTTTGAAACCTTCAAACTTGCCATATGTGTGGCCGGCCAGGGGGAGTCTATGGCTGCTAATTTTTTCTATTTTTATCAGCCTTCTCAACCTATAAATACCCCCTTGGCTGCTCAATTGAAACACATCTCTCATCCTCTCATTCTTCACTTCTCTCTCACTTTTCTCTTTTCAAAACCCTTCCTTTGTTCTTCTTTTTCCCTTCCATTCCCTTGTCGATTCCCCCTCTTGGAAAAGATCCCTTCAACCACCTTTTGATGAAGCATTCAAGTGCTTGTAGGAGCCTCAGTTCAACAAGAACAAGCGGAGAAGGAGGAGCGGAGCAAACTAGTCAAGCTTCGGAGAAACATCGGATTTGATTCTAGTTCCCTATCCTTTAATTTTAATTGTTGTTGTTATGAACATGCCTATGAATACTTGTGATGTTGATATGTTTAATTTAATTAATATTGCTTAAATTTAATTCGTGTTAGGTTGATTACATTTCGTCTACTTAAATTATTAAAATTATTTTTGTGTTGTTTTAGGTCTTGGTAAATTGTTTGATTAAGTAAAATCATGATTAAGTTATTCTTGCATTATAATTGTAAGGTAACTAATGAATTAATTATTTAATCATGTTGGAATTATAATTAATTGACAAAATACTTAATCAATGCATGTTTAATCTTCTAAGGTAGCTGAGGGTTAAATTAGTGACAATATTAGACGATATATTAGCCTTGCATAACTTGCAAGATAATTATGATTAAATTGTTTCAAGGTAGGAATACATTGTTGCCTCACTTATCTTTTATGTGCTTATGAAGATTGATTAATTGTTTAAATTGGAATTGGAAAATTTTCAAGAGATTAGTTAATTTAATAGGTACATATGAGCAGTAGTTAGCAAATTACCAAGTTGCTGTGAATTTATTCGTAACAACATGAACATGAGTTTAGTAATTCTAAGTTAAGAAATATAATTAATCTAATACAATTATGTCATCTTGATTAAAATCATCTTTTGAAATCGTGCATTGGAATTTTTATTTTTATTTTATTTATTTTACGTAGTTAAATTTTAGTTTTAATCACTTCCTCAAAATCAAAATATTTTTCTTCACCAAAATGTTTTTAATTGCATTCATAAATAATTTCTTACACAGTCCCTGTGGGTACGATAACTTGACATTACTTGCCACTTTATTACTTGTTGCAATTGTGTACACTTGCACATATCCATCGTTCCAAGTTTTTGCCCTATGGCCGGCCACACATGTGGCAAGTTTGAAAATTTCAAACTTGTTGTTTTTACGTATGGGCAAATCTAGAAAGGCTTAATAAGTGGAGGGGTTTCAATGCAAATTCAATGAGACTTCAAGGGAAATTTTGCAAGCCAAATTAGGTCAGCATGTGGGACGGTTTTGGGCAACCTGTAACACCCCTTACCCGTATCTGATGTCGGGACAGGGTTCGAGGCGTTACCAGACTTAAACGTACACCATTTCATAAAACCAGGCCATAAAATTTCATTTAAGATTGAAACATTCAGTCACATGCATAATTTCCCTTACACAATCTACCAAGGCTCTGAACATACATTAAAGGCAGTTTGGGACTAAACCAAAAACTTTGGAAAGTTCAGGAAAACTTATAAATTTTTTTTCCATGAAGCAGAGTCACACGCCCGTGTGTCTTCAATACACCCGTCTTCTCAGGCCTTGTAACTCTCTGACTATGATGTCATCTTGCAAAATGAACCATATAGTCAAGCCACACGCCCGTGTGCTAGGCCATGCCCTCCACACAGCTGAGACACATAGCCGTGTCTCTGCCCGTGTGGCCAACACTTAGGCTAGTTCCCAAGCCTTTTGTTGTCTTTAATTCTCTCCCATACTTAAACACGTCATAGGCACAAATTATAACATCAATTTAATGGTTAATCATCCTTTAGTGACATTCAATTAAATCATTTTCATGTTGTCATACATGTGTTTATCACATATACTCATGTTACACCAAGTTGGGCTTACTAGTTCACACTCAATAGTCTTATCATACTGATGACCATTTTTACCAATTAACCATAATATTTAACCCAACACTTAATCTCTACTTAATCAACAATGTTCATGTTCAATCATTATCAACTTATTACCATGCCACACATTTATTCCATGGCCATGACCACCTCAAATGGTCCTAAGGCGTTCATCATGTGCATATGCCATATACTACCCATTCATAGTAATAAGCATAATCACATCACAAGGTATTAACACATAGCTTGGATAAATAGGCTTACGAGCCATAACCATTATAAGCCACATCTCATGGCTATATACAATAAATCAATATATACCAATACATTTGGCTAATCATAATAACATCTATCATAAAAACTAAGTCCTTATACATGCCACTCACATGTGTACAATTAACTTATACATGTTAACACTTCAAAGGTGATGGCTTGATAGTGTGATGCTGCCTCCGACGATCTCCAACCCCAAGCTAACCTAACAACACTAAAAGAAATGGAAATAGGGGAGTAGGATTTACGCTTAGTAAGCTCGCATGAAAATAATAAGCAAGGAGTTAATATGCTATTTCAATTTCTCTCTATTTATTCAAAATCCAATCAAGCTGTTTACTTGATTCACAGTCACAAGTTATTTATATCTAGAGCTAGGAAACTCTAAATTAATATATGCTAATTATCCTTGAAACTAGACTCAAATAACTTCTTATGATAAAATTTTCATAATTTTTGGTCTAGCCAATAAGTAAAGTTTATTCTTCAAAGTTACCCCTATTTTGCTGTCTCGAAGTTTCGACCTCTCTTCACTATGAATTAATTATCTCATAGTACGAGACTTGGATGGAGATTATGTCTATTTCTCTTTAAAATGGATTCATTAAGTATTTTAGGCATATAAATTATAATCCATAATCATTTTTTTACAATTTTTAACTATTTTCAAAAATTAAGATAGGGGAGTCTGATATCACTCTGACCCTATTTCACAAAAATTAGAATATCTCATCATATGATATTCCTTTGCTTACACTATTTCCTTTATCTGAAACTAGACTCGATAAGATTTAATGTAATATTTTACTCAGTCTCTAACTCAATTTACACTATTTTTGGTGGATTTTCAAAGTCAGACTATTACTGCTGTCCAAACAGTTTTAGAGAAATAAAATGATAATCATCATAAGATTGCCATGAAAATTATTCACACATGAATCACTCATTCATTTGCATTCTTACCACAAATCCATTTCATTTCACATGTCAAACACATGTTCGTGGGTTTCGAGTACGTACCTGTGCTATCTCTTAGCACAACTACTCGTCCAAACATGACAATCTTATATATATCTAGTAAGAACTTTTAATTCATTTCTCGTATTAATCCCGTTGAACTTTCTCGAAAATTTCGATGGATATCCCATGTACCATTAAGTCGTACAAGTGATCATTTCAAGTACGCACTCCCACGAACCCCACTCATTACGATGGGATTACCAGTCCAGGCTAAATCCCTTACAATGACATACACTCTCATAAACTCGGATCTGAATCACCAGTCCAAGCTAAATTTAATCCTTAATCGGATTACCCGTCCGGGCTAAATCCTTAATGCACCCATATTCTTCAGGAGGCTCGATCACTTAAGGAACACCCGTCTGGGCTAGATCCTTTCTATATTGAGATCAACGAATTACCCGTCCGGGCTAAATCCTTTTTTGCAACACATGCAGGATCTCATGTCATGTAAATAATGATTTATCCATCGGATATCCCTTTTTATTCAACCGAGAATTTTCTCTTTTCATCAAGTATATCAATATGCATAGATGATCATGCAATGTGCATTCAATTCAACACATTTTCATGTTTATTTGGGCATTAGTCCATACAATAAAAATAACATATCACCTAGTTTTCAAACAAACTTATTCATTTCATTTAAAATATTATATTCCATCAAATTTCCATTAACATCAAATTCAATACAATCATAGCAAGATATATCCCATGTATAACAATAATAACATGAATAATAGGCTTATTAAATCACGGGAACTTACCTCGAATACGGAAACGACAAAGTTACCATTTTAATCCATAACCTTCTATTTTCCCGATTTAATCCCGAATCTCGATTTCCTTGATCTATCATTTCAAATATAGCCTATTTAGGACTCACATTGTTCAAATTGACCCAAAAATCATATTTTTATAAAATTACATTTTTGCCCCTAAACTTTGTCAAAATTATACTTTTGCCCCTAGGCTCGTAAAATTATTTTTATTCAATTTTATCGCTCTATAGGCCTAGACGAACCATTTTTATAACTATAGAAAACTAAAATTCTCATCAAAACACCCTTTTATACCATTTTTACAACTTTTACAAAATGGTCCTTTTGGATGTTCTCATAGAAAATCGCTTATTAAAAGTCGTTTATTTAACACCCAACACTCATTTTCTACCATTAGACATCAAAATGCATGCATATCACACCTGGGTCAATTTTTAAACATGAACCCTAGCTCAAATTAATAGTAGAAATAGATAGATCTTGTTACAGGGATTGCAAAAACATAAAAATCATTAAAAATGGGGCTAGAACGGACTTACAATCGAGCTTGGAAGCTTGAAAAACCCTATCCATGGTTTCTCCATGCAAGTTTCGACCAAGAGGTTGAAGATGGACAAAAATTGGCTTTTAATTTTGTTTTTAATTCATTTTAATAACTTAAATGACCAAAATGCCCTTAATGAAAAACTTTGGAAAAATGCCTAACCATGTCCATTTTTGTCCACCAACTTAACCAATGGTCTAATTACCATATAAGGACCTCCAATTTAAAATTTCATAACAGTTGGACACCTCTAGCATGTAGAACTCAACTTTTTCACTTTTTACTATTTAGTCCTTTTGACTAAATTGAGTGCCTAAATGTCAAAAATTTCAAACAAAATTTCCACGAAATCATTCCGTGAAATTTTAAACCATAAAAATATAATAAAAATAAAATTTTCCTCATCGGATTTGGGGTCCTAAAACCACTGTTCCGATTAGGCCCAAAATCGAGATGTTACACAACCCATTGCTCAATTGGATCAGTTTTCTCGGTTCAGTACAACTGAGCCTTTTTTCATAATTTAATTAATAATAATTATTTAACCCAAAATAAATTGGATTAAAATTAAAATTAATTATATTATGAATTAATATTCATAATTTAGACCGTCTTAGATTGAAAAATTAATTCGCCTTGATGCTTCAAAATCGCTTCTCAATTTGTGCTTCCAGTAGTGTCTGCCAAGCCAATATTCGCCATTTGTACGAATCTGTTGAAAATAAATCAAAATTAATCAAAATTTATTATAAAATTAATTAAAATTCAACATGTTAATAATTTAAGTAAAATTTAATTATTTTATAATTATTATATATTTTTCGACAAGAATTACTACGAAATTGTATGAATTTAAGTTAAAAAATGCATGAAAAAGTGTGTATATTTTCTTGTTTCCATCGTGCGACTTCTTTTCACACGGTTATAGCTTATCACACGACTTGGATACACAGCCGTGTGATCTTTTTTTGCTGAAATTTCTATTTTTTTTTGTTAAGTTTACAATTAAGCCCTTATTTGTTTCTAGGTTGGTTTAAGAGCTTTCATAAGCTCGTTTGAGACTTGAATTTGTTTATGAATCATATATTGCTTGGATTATGTAATGTTTTATTGTTTAATGGAATGTTTAAAGTCAGATTTGTTTATGAGATCTTTTGTTAACTGTAGTAGTAGAATATAGCTTAGGTCCAACGATCAAATTGGATGAAAAGTGTTACAAAAAATGTCAATTCAACAAATATTTCTAACTATTTCAAAGAAGTTGTTATACTGAATGTTATAACAGAATGCAACAACAGATTACAACATTCAAAGTTTCTAACAATTACTTTTTAAAATAGCAATAAACATTGAAATTACAATGAGCTTTCATCAATTTATGTTGTATGGTACTTGAACTTTAATTTGATAAGAAGCGGTAATGCACATGATATTTTGATTTTATTCAGTTGTATATAAAAATTTTATTTTGATTTAATCTAGCATATTTTTTTAAAAAGAAGACTTTTATTAGTTTTATAATTACTATTTCACAAATTTCATTTTTAAAATGATATATAATTGTTTTATTTAGTAAATTTAAATTTATCATATTTTAAAAATATTTCTAATTTTTAATTTCTTAAAATATTTTATAATTATTTTAAATATATTTTAATATTTAAAAATTTAAAAGTAATATACTATTTTGAAATATAAATTTAAAGTGCAAGGACCATATTAATACATTTCATAAACTTCATGCTCCTTTATAAAGTTATTCTAGTTTTAATTATGAGAAACATTATCCTACATCAAGATATTCATTGAAAATGTACCAAAAAGAATTTACATCAGGCTATGTTTTATTTTATTTTATTTTTTGGTCTTTTATTATTCGTGCAATGCACAATTGATTTATGTTTAAATTAAAATATATTAAAATAATTTATATTTTTGATAAAATTTTATAAAAACATGAATATTTATGATGGTCTGTGATACCAGTATTATTAGTTATCTAAAAATTATTATGTTTTAAAATTTTAACAGTATTTTTATTTGTTTAAAAGCCTGTTATGCAAATAAATCTTTTAATTTTAATTTTAAATTTTTATATATTTTAATGTGTATTTAAAATATTCTGTTCAAAACTATTTAAAATTTTTAATTTTTGAATGTTGTTTTATATTTATTTTTGTATTTTCAAAAGTATTCCGTAATAATTCAAAACATTATTTTATTTGAAATTTAATATACTTATAAATTATAATAATTTATAAATTTTAATAATATTTTAAAATTGTTTATAAATTACGATTTAGATTGTTTTTGGTTATTATAACATACTTAAATAAATTCAACAATATTTTTAAATTCAAATTTTAAAGATTGATAAGGTTAATATTTTAATATTAAGTGTTAAAACAATAGAAAATATTATTGAAGCTTGAGTTATTCTTGAAGGTTTATGTATCGTATGGGAGAATGATTATAGACAGTTGGAGGTCGAATGTGATAATGCACTTCTTGTGGAGACCTTACTAGCAGGTAACGCTGCCAGCAGTAATTTGACGGAGTTACGATTAATCAATGGTTTGCTTAAGCGAGATTGGAAAATAAAAATTCGACACATTCTTAGATCTCAAAATATAGTTGTTGATCAAATGGCGAAATACATTTATGACAATCCACTAGGCCGAATGCTTCTCGAGGATCCTCCGATTTCTATTCAAGAGATTTTGGAGTCTCAAAGTGATATCTATAACCGGATTATTTGATTTTATTGTATTCACTTAATGCTATTAATTTCCAAAATGAAATATTTTTGTAATTTAAAATTTTGAAAAATTGTATTAAAGAAAAGATATAGTTTTAAAAAAACATATTTTAAAGTGATTGAAATATGAAAAAAAGAATATATTCAGTATACTTGTTTAGCTTTTTTAAGTATTATATATTTATTTAGTTAACCATAATGGTATAAGTAATTATATTCTGTAATATTTGCAATTTTAATGTGGTACACCATGTTAAATTGGGTACATATTATTTAAATGGAAATATATTTTTATTTGACAAAAATTGAGTAAAAGTAAATTATACAAATTTAGATGTCATAATAAGCAATGATATTTAAATTGGATTAGATTAGTTGGTATAGGGGTGAGCAAAACTTGATTCGACTTAGAAAAATAAAATAAAAAGTTAAATTTCGAGTTAAACGAATCGAGTTATTCAAATTAATCGAATTTTTCGAGTCAACTGGAATTTTTTTTTCAAATTTCGAGTTCGAATCGAGTTTGATTTTCAAATTCAAATAACCCGAATAAAACAAATACCAAATTATAATATTTTACATTTTTACCCTAAACTCACAAACCTATCTACTTTCCCCAAAAATTTTTACTCCCTCCCACTTTCTCCCAAAAACTTTTATTCTTCTCCCATCCCACTCTCCTTCTACCCCAAACCCATTTTCCCCCTTTTTTTTTTTTGAATATTTCTCCCCAAAATTTTACTCTCCCATTTATTTTTCCCCCAAAATTTTACTCCCTCAACCACTAAAAATTTTTATTTTTTCCCAAAACTTTTATTCCTCTCCTATCTCACCCCCTTCTACCCCAAACCCATTCCCCTGCCCCAATTTTTTTAATATTCCCCCATTTTACCCTCAATCCCCAAAACTTTTTATGTTCCCCTAAACTTTTACTTCTCACCTTTACCACCAAATCAAAATTAAAATTATTCAAAAAATCCCTAAACCTAAATAGTAATAATTTTATTTATATCTACTATTTATTTTATTAAATTAAATTTCACATTTTGTACTATTTATATTATTAAATTGTTTAATCATATTGAATTTTTATAAATTTTTGTTAAAATTGAATTATTGATTGTGCTATAAAATATTCATGTTAAATTTTACGTTGGTATCAATATCACATTTTATCTTTAAGATAA
This sequence comes from Gossypium arboreum, assembly GCF_025698485.1. Taxonomy (NCBI): domain Eukaryota; kingdom Viridiplantae; phylum Streptophyta; class Magnoliopsida; order Malvales; family Malvaceae; genus Gossypium; species Gossypium arboreum. Next base: position 45,381,802 of record NC_069070.1, on the reverse strand, counting down.
ATTTTATTTAAAAATATCATTTTTTAATTTAAAAACACATAGTGACAAGAATCGAAAATAACTGAAGCAACTAAGCAAGCAAAGAAGCTAACCCGTATATAAAAAATTAATAAATAAATTATGAGGGGATGAAAATTAATAACAAATTTGATTATGGTGGAAAAATTTTATTATGTTAGGTGACAGCGATTGCAAGGACTCAAAATCATTTTTTTAAATTTAACTCGAATAAATATATTCGATTTGAATTCCATCTCACTCGACTCGATTGGAGAAAATTTCAAATAGAGTTAGGATGATAAAATAAGATTCGTCAACTTGATTAGCTTGAAACTTTTTCATTCGATTTGATCGAATGCTCACCTCTAAGTTGGCATATCGGTCTAAAAAAAGGAGTTAGATCGGTTAACCAAGAAAACATTTGAAACTAGTTGAATCAAGCTAAAAATCGATGAAACTGCCAATTAAATCAATTTTCTCTATTTTTTATTTTTCAATTTTAATACTTATTTAATTAAACTAGATGAATCGATTGAATTAAGAACGGTGATCTGATTGATTTGACTACCAGTCTAATTGTGAAAGCCTTGGTAAAAAAATATATGATTTGACTGTAACTATTTAAATTATCTTATATTTTCATTAGAAGTAATGAATAATTGTATATGATAAGAATGGAGGTAATATGAAATTTGAATTGTCAATTACTCATGTCCATGGATTAATTTATGTTTAAATTAAATATATTAAAAAATTTATATTTTAATAAATATTATTATTGTAATGCATGGGTTAATATTGACTTATAGACTTAATTAATTTTTATTTTAAAATGTTTAAAGTTTGGTATAAAGAAAACAAAAATTAATAATATATTTTGAATTTAGTTTTATGGTAATATATATATATATATATATATATATATTCATGAAATGGTAGAATTTGATAATAACTTAAATTACGTTTGCAATATTGATTATTATATATTTAAATTATAATTTCTACAAAAAATATTTTACCACAAATAATTTTTCTTTAAACCCTAACCCTAATATTTTAAAATATAAATTAAGTAGGTAATATAATTAGCTTCAAAAGTGTGTTATAGTTATTAAATATTTTATTTACAATGCATATTTAATTCGCAGATATATTTTTAAATAAGAAATTTGATAGGTCCAAATTGTAGCAAGTTAAGTTAAAATTTATAACTATTATGTAGAACATAAAATAATTGACAGTAATTTTATTTTAAATTTGATTTTAACGGAATATGAAGCATCGTATTAAATTAATAATAAATAAAGTATATAATGGAAATGAAAAAGGATTAAGTTATTTAAAATGTATGATGCAAAAGGGTAATAATCTTAGGAAACCTATTCATTCTTTATAAAATAAATGATTCTGCTTATTGTGTTTTTTAGTTTGAGCAACATAGTGCACATCTTGGTATTCAATTTCAATTCTATCTTTTTATGATGTTGATGCATATTCTCTAAACAAAATCTAAGTTGCAATCTCGGATAATGTTTAATATGAGTATTTTAGTTAAAATAGCATTTTCAAAAGTTAGTTCAATTAAATTAATTTTAAAATATTTAAAACTTTTTTTTTTGAGATATTTGAAATAATATCAAAGGATTGATAATTTTTCGGCTCTGTCTTGTAGAAATCTCTAGACTCAATTATCCTTCTTCTTGAAGAAAGGTCATTTTATCAACACTGTAATCATAGAAGTAAGTTTATAATTATAATCATATAAGAAAACAATCCTAAATAAATAAATAAATAAATTACAAGACTTTGTCATAATAAAACATATGCTACAAAATAAGGATCTATATTAAACAAATTTATTGATTCACATGACGATTCATTTCTATGTCTCTTTGAAGAACTATCTCTTACCATCGCCAAAATCTACGTATAATTAACGTAAATTGTTATTATATATTAAATCAATTATAAAAAATGATAAAAGTTATGAACACAACAATAAAAAGATGAAATCTAAAAACTAATTTACCACGTACCATAAACTTTTCTATTCTAACCTAAGTGTTATATATATATATATATATATATATATATATATATTTGATATGGTTTTTATAATCAGTATACAAATCCCAAGCCAGAGATAATAGTTGGGATTATTTTCAAATTTGTTTATTTTATTTTAAAAGAAAAATATGAAAATTACATCTAATAGGTGGAAAAAAATTTAATCATGCAAACAAATACAGACTTCTTAACTATCAAAATGGAAATTTAAAAATACAAAATCAGCATCTCAATAAATCAATAAAGAAAACATATTAGAAAAGAGAAAAGACCTATCAAAACCCAGCTTAATGAACAAATAATAATAATAATAATATTTTATCGTTAAAGGATATTTTGCATGTAAATTTTAAGGGAAATAGCGTGTACGAGAAAAGAAGAATAGAGCACTGAATCAAGACACATGGATTAACATGTGGCTAATTTTAGACATACTGTTTTTTGATATTTTTCAGGTTTATTTTATTATCTGTATTTGAAATTTGTGTTATTCTTCTCAACAGATAAACATTATGCTATTTATTATTGTGTAAAGGAAAAGAAAAACTCATCTACTTATCCAATGAGCCAGAAGCCAGCCAGCCCTCAAATTATTACTCATGATAAGTGTGTTAAACAGATATCCCATTTGGGATTTTTTTCAAAACTAAAGTTATTGATTATAGATTAAAAAAAAAAAAAGGTGCTAAATTGGTAAAAGCGTAAAGTGATTTTTGCAATGAAATATAAGTATCTTTTTATTTATTTATTTATTACAAAACATGGGGGGGGGGGGGGGTGTTAAGGCAATGGAAAATTAATACAAGTAGTTGAAGCACATGAATCCCAAGATAAATGGATATTATCCATTGGCCCATCTTGAACTCGGACGAATTGGAAGATATATTTGATATCATCATAAGCTGGTTGGGCCAGCCATTCTACTTTTGTTACGCTCATTTATGATATTAAGCCCTTTTTTTTTTGGGGTCACTTCCAAAGAACCCACACATAAAAATATTATGATCTTTATTTTAGTATAATAAGGATAGAGCGAAGAGTGACAAGTCTGGCTTGTATTTTGCTGGCAAACTTGTAGCTTCGAATGGATAAGAGTTGAGAGCCTCTGTGGTCTTGGGCGATAACTGCTCCACCACTCATGCTATTTCGCCTGCAATGATCAATGCAAAGAGAGAGTGCCCATTCTGAGACAGGATTATCAATAAGGTCCGATCTTGGAATTCTTAACTGATGGCTTTGCAAGTTGTTAATGGGAAAGGCATTCATTATGGAATCATGGAGATTTTGGGTCCTTATGACTGCCCTTGCTGGAGAATGATCGACCATTCTGAAAATGAGTTGATTCCTTGATTTCCAATTTATCCAGAGAGTGCATGCTGCATAAGTGTAAAAATTCTTTGAATCGATGGAGCTGATGTTGTTTGAGTTGAGCCACTGAAGAAACCAGGATGATAGAGAAGAAATCCGGAGACAGTCGGATAAGAGGACAAGAGAAGAACCAAACCACTGCTCGATCGAAACTGCATTGAAGGAAGAGTTGTTTAATGGATTCCCTGCCATCTTTGCAAAAAAAAAAAAAAAAAACAACACACAGAGGTTATCATCATCGGAAAGGCGTCTTGAGAAGAGCTCCTTGGTTGGAAGGCAATTTGTACATATTTTCCAAAGGAAGATGGTAATATTGTAAGGGAGTTTAAGCCTCTATAGATTAGTCTATGTTTTGTTAGAGGGTGAGGCTGCAGAAGTTGAAGGATTAAATTGACACTCACAGGCATAAACACTCTTCACACAAAAGCGACCATTAAAGTTAAATTTCCATACAAATTTTTTTTTACCACCCTGTATCGAAAGGGTCCTGCTGCGGAGGTCAGAGGCCCAATCATGATTGACGACGATATTGAGAGATTTCTTTTGATCCAAGATATTGATGCTGGGGAGAGTACAAGCATGAACTTAAAATGTTGGGACAGACAATTTAATAGTATCAACAAGAGGGAGATTAGTATTTGGCTCTTAGAATCTTTGTGAGGAAACAATTGTGATCAGTCATTATGTGCCATGCAATTTTGGTGAGAAGGGCATCATTGAAGGTGTTGATCTTCCTAATACCCAGATCACCAGCAAACAATGGTGCACAAATTTGTTTAATTTATTACAATGGTGCACAAATTTGTTTAATTTATTCTTATTTTTTTTAGTTATAACTAATAACCCTTCCAATATTTAGATACAATCGGCTCTCCTATAACAATTTGTCAATATTTTAGATATTATAGAGAGGTGGTTGATACCCACAACATCTAACACATTTATAACAACATTTAAAATTTAGATTATATTTAAATTTTTTAGAGTTTTAAAATTAAAAAAATATTATATTATAAATATTATTAATTAATGAGATTTAGATAATATATTTAATAATATTTTCAAATATAACTTCATTTATTTTAATAAAATAATATTAATATTTTTATATAAAATTTAAATATTTTAATAAAATAATATCTTAACTAAAATTTATTATATTATATTTTACCTAATAATATAACTACTATTATTAAAATTTAAAACAAAAGATTATCGTAGTGAAGTAATTTAATAAAATGTGTATTTTATGTTGATTATTATTATTGTTTTAGAAAGTAAAATAATATATAAAAATGGATTTTATGATAAACTAGATGACTAAATTACTTAAAAGACTTATTTTCAAATAAATTTACGGAAATAGGCCGATTACACTATTATTTATCGGAAAGGGCCTGTTTTTGCAAAACGTGCCTACGTGGCCACGTTTAAGGGGGAAATTTTCAACAAAGCACGCCCTTGAGGAAGCGTTTTCTGCCATGTCAGCGAAATGCGCTTCGTCCATATTTTTATATGTTAGGGATATTTACATGTTTAGTCCTTAGGGTTTTTAGGGTTTTTGGGTTAGGGTTTTGGTAAAATAAGTTAGGGTTTAGTATTTAGGTTTTTGTTAAAACAAGTTAGGGTTTATAGTTTTAGTAGTTTTAAAAATAAATCAAGATTTAGTGTTTTTTATAAAAATTATTTAAATTAGGATTTATGGTTTTAAATAGATTAAGTAAATTAGGGTTCTAGGATTTTAGATAAATTAAATTAGGGTTTAAAATAAATTAAATTAGGGTTTATAGTTGTTAAATAGATTAAGTAAATTAGGGCTCTAGAGTTTTAGATAAATTAAATTAAGATTTTGAGTTTTGGGTTAAAATTAATTAAATTAGAGTTTTAGGGTTTTAGATAAATTAAATTAAAGTTTAAAATAAATTAAATTAGGGTTTATGGTTTTTAAATAGATTAAGTAAATTAGGGTTTTAGTGTAACACCCCTTACCCGAGTTCGACGCCAGAACAGGATACGAGATGTTACCGGACTTAAACACAAGCAAACATACATTTCCTAGTTATGAAAATTTGCTCCAATTCAAAACTTTTAACAATACCTTAATGTCCCTACTATGGGCCTACGAGGCCCCAAACACACTTTGGAGTTGATTCGGGACTAATCTGTGCACTTTAGAAAACTTTGTAAAAATTCAAGCTGACAGGGGCACACGCCCGTGTGGATAGGCAGCACGCCCGTGTGTCTCCTTAACATGGCCATGTTGAAGACCCGTGTGGCTCACACGGCCTGAACATATCGGGACACGCCCATGTCCTTAGCCCGAGCCAATTTATTTTTTGATTCGAACCTACAGGGGTTTTCACACGGCTTGGCACACGCCCGTGTCCATGACCCGTGTGCAAAAACCTTGACATTCTGTTTCTGACTTCAGCAACCAATTAAGGGCACACAGCCAAGGCACACGCCCGTGCGTTAGGCTGTGTCCTCCACACAGCTGAGACACACGATCGTGTCTCTACCTGTGTGTTTACTACCATGCATACTGACTTGTAAGATTGAGGTGCAGGGGACACACGGCCGGACTACACTCCCATGGGGCAAGCCGAGTATCAGACACGGTCTAGACACACGCCCGTGTGTCCTCCTGTGTGGACAAAAACAAGGTTATTTACCAAGCCTTTTGCCGCCCTTACTTGCACCAACCTACACAACTTCAACCAAAACCAATTCAAGCATAACACATATAACCAAAACCATCACAACCATAAGAAATTTGCATCAAATGCATTTAATAATAGTCAATATTAGCCAACATTAATGGCCTATACAAAATGAATATCACATCCATCATATGAGCCAACTCTTGTGGCTAAACTAACAAAACATTAAACAAAAGATTCAAGTCCTTATACATGCCAAAATCAAAATATTAAACTAGCTATGTAACACCCCTTACTTGTGTCCGACGCTGGAACAGGGTACGAGGTATTACCGGACTTAATCATTCACAAACAGGGTCCATACACGTGCATAATGTCCCATACACGGGCCTACAAAGTCCTAAACATGCGTTGAAAGTAGTTAGGCACTAAACCGAGAACCTTAGAAAGTTTTGGGAAAACTTAAAAAAATTTTCCCATAAAACAGGGTCACATACCCGTATGGACTTAAGGACACGCCCGTGTCCTCAGGCCATGTAACTCTCTGTTTATGACGTCAGCATGCAAATTGAACCACACGGCCACGCCACATGCCCGTGTCTCTAGGCCGTGTCACTCACACGGTTGAGACACACGGCCTTGTCTCAGCTCGGGCGTCCAACACTTAGGCTATTTTCCAAGCCTTTATGTTACCCATAATCCCTTACAGCCTTATGCACATCAAAATCACAAATCATGGCATCATTTTAGTGATTAAACACCCTTTATTAAGACACATTCATACCATTGACATGTCCTCTTACATGTAATGCACCTACTCATAAAATACCAAGTCTAGATTCATTAGTTCACATTCATAACACCGGTCATTTTGATGACCACTTTTACCATTATGCTAAGTTACCAACTTATCCCTCGAGCACTCATATTCAACCATCGTCATGTTGTTTTTATAACATACAATTACTACATGGCTATGATCACCTCAAATGGTCATAGAGCATACATCCAACATGCATGTCATATTACCAACCATGCATGGCAAACAAACATAATCACATCATAAACATTAGATGTGACATGAATAGCTAGGTTTACAAGCCATAATCAATATGAGCCACATCTCATGGCCATATACATATAACTCAATATAAGCCAATACATTTGGCCAAAGCATAATAACACATGTCATAAAACTAGATCCCTATACATGCCATTCACTTGAAATTTTACTTCATTATTCCAAAGGTAGTGACTTGATAGTGTGATGCTGTCTCTGACGATCTCCAACCCCAAGCTAATCTGACAAGCTAAAAGAAATGGAAAGGAGGGAGTAAGCTTCACGCTGAGTAAGTCCATATGAAAATATAAACAATTTATCAATATGCTTCCACCAATTCCTACAACATGATCTCAAAGTAATACTATCATGATTGCCTTTTTACCCATGTTTGGGTCAAGCTGTTTTCTCAAGTCACAGTCACTAAATTATTTATATATGGAGTTACGGAACTCCAAATTAAGATCCGATAATTTTCCTAGAAATTAGACTCACATATATTCTTACCATAAAATTTTTGTAATTTTTGGTTTATCCAATTAGTACAGTTTATTCTTCAAAATCACCCCCGTTCTGCTATTTGACAGCTTCAACCTTTGCTTACTAAAAATGAATTATCTACTCACACGGGATTCGAATGATGTTCTCGTTTGTTTATTTTGAAAATAAACTCATTGAGGATTCTAATAATATAAATTATAACCCATAATTATTTTTTACAATTTTTAATGATTTTCAAAAATCAGGACAAGGGATTTTGAAATCATTCTGACTATGTCTCACAACAATTAAAATATTTCATAATATGAAACTCCTTTGCTTACACCGTTTCTTCTATGTGAAACTAGACTCATTAATATTTAATTTCATATTTTATTCAGCCTTTAAATAAATTTTCACAATTTTTAGTGGATTATAAAATTTGGACTATGACTGCTGTCCAAAACTGTTTTAGTGTTAATTAATGATACTAAGTTTATCACACTTTATTAATTCATTTTGATCATATATACATATTTATACATCATAAGTATAGACCTATAATCACAAGGCCATCACAAAATCATTCTCATAGGCATGAATTACTTATTTACATCATCACCAAATGTGCATCATAAACCGAAATCATTTCTCATGAGCTTGGCATACATACCTGTGTTACTCAACATGCTCATATTCATTCCTCACTAATCATACAACATGAATTGAGTTCACATCTCATCAATATCATGTAAGTACCTGTATCACTCACAACATAGCCATAATCTCTATCATTGCGACTTAAACCATAAATTTCCTGTTGAACCATTTGGAACACTACATGATATTCACTAAGCCTTAAACATAGGGTAAGATGCCGACGCCATGTCCCAAACATGGTCTTACACTGGCTAGCACATCAAAGTCGATGCCATGTCCCAGACAGGTCTTACACTGACTTTCATATATTGAGGCCGATGCCGTGTCCCAGATAGGTCTTACACTGGCTCTCATCTATGAATGTCGATGCCATGTCCCAGACAGGTCTTATGCTGACACACATCAAGCTAACACCATGTCCCAAACAGGTCTTACACTAGCTTGTATATCTCGAGGCCGATGCATGTCCCAAATGTAACAGTCCGGCCTAGTCGAAATAGTGGTTTTAGGACCACAAATCCGAGTCCAAGAAATGTTAAAATATTTTTTTCTATGTCTTCAATGTGTGAATTAGCATTTGTGAAAGTTTTGTATGAAAATTTGAATGTTTGTGTGTCGATTTAATAAAAAGGACCTAATCGCGTAAAATGTAAAAGTTGTGTGCTAGATGTTCAAAGTGCTTATTTGACTTGGCTTTATAATTGAGAGGTCCTTATGTGGTTATTATGCCATTTACATGTATAATGGACATAAATGGCCTTATTATATGTGTTTTTAAAATGGTTTATTAAAGGGGTAATTTGGTCATTAGCATATTAAACTTATATTAAATAAAATAAAACATGTTAATGGATGAATCATTCATCTTTATTGCCAAAAATCACAAGAAAAAGAAAAGATAAAAGTTTACCTAGGGTTTGGCCTTGATTTCCTTTGATTTAGGTATGTATTTTGATCGATTTTCGATAATTTTTATGTTTTTGTAATCGTTGCTTCGTATACTATCAAGCCCATGTCTCAATTTTTGATTTTTTTGATGATTTTGAAATGTTCCATTGATGAAACTATGATTTTTTTGAAGTTAGTTGTTGATAAATGGAAGATATGTTTTGGGTTAACATGTGTTGTCTTTGGATTTTTGATGAATTTGAGTAAAATGGGCTAAATTGTGAAAATTGTAAATTGAAGGACTAAAATGTAAAATAAATGGAATGCCTGGTCTAGTATGAGTACTAGGAGAATTCGGCCAAGCATGAGTATATGCAAATTATGTGTATTTTGTGATTTTGTGAATTAAGGACTAAAGTGTCGAAATGTGAAAATGTGAGGGCTAGCTTGCAAAATGCCCTAACGATGTGTCTATAGATTGTTTTGAATAATCTAGTGAATAAAAAGGTTAATTTTGAATACTTATAGATTAAGAAAAGAGGAATTCGGATTTAGACCGAGGGAAGTCAAAGGTTATTGAGTAAATAAACCAAGTCAACAACTTCGAGTACGAGGTAAGTTCGTACGTAAAATATGATGTTATAAGTATATTTTGATGATTTGATTATACATGGATTATATACATATTTGGTTGGATGAATATGACAATAAATCAATTGTATTTTGCACTAAGTGTGCGATACCGAGATAGCTTTGGTTAATCGAGATGGCACTAAGTGTGCGGAATCGTTCTAGCTTCGGTTAACTCTTGAAGCACTAAGTGTGCAGATGTTAAAGCATGATTAATCTTCGGAAAGTCTTAAAATATCCAAATGATAGGTGAGAATGAAAATGAATAAATACAGGAAGATTCAGATATGTAATGAAAATGAATAAATACAGGAAGATTCAGGTATGTATGATACCTATGTGATAGATGATGTTATGCATATAAAGTTCATTAAAGTGGTATAAACATATGAATTGTGTTGGCATAGAATTGATAGATGAATTGAGAATTAATAAGTACTCATGTGTTGATGTTTTATATTTTATAAACTGTTGATGATTTCTGGTACAAGCTTACTAAGCTTTTGAAGGCTTACTCTGTGTATGTTTGCATTGTTTTATAGATATCGAAGCTACTATGAGCTTGGGGATCGTCGAGGATCGTCACCACACTATCGAACCTTATTTTGGTACTTTGAAAATGTATATATTAAAGTATGGCATGTATAGGCTAGAAGTGTTTAGATTAAGTTTTGTGTTTGTATATATATTTAGCCATGTGATATGGCTTGGTATGGATATGATTATGATATGGTTTTGGTATATGAATTATGAGGCGATATTATATATTTGATGTGTTTATATAGGAGCATAAGAAATGGTAAGATTGGTAAACTTTTGGCATGTATTAGCTATGGTGATTCATAAGTTTTGATCATGAAATTGATACATATGTTTGGTATGATTTTATTTTAGATTTGTATTGATTTGGTTGATGTATTGAGATGGAAAATTTGTTGGCAATGTGTCATGAATGGATTAGGTTTTGGTTGTAAATTGGTCATAAAATGTTTTGGTTTGGTTCTTGTAGGTTTGACCCAATTGGGGTGGCAAGTTGGCTATTCAAATCGCCTATTTTTGTCCACATAGGCAGAGACACGGGCATGTGTCTCAGCCGTGTGTGACACACAGCTATGTTGCATAGCTGTGTGTCCCCTGGGGTACCCTACAATTTTAAGTCAGGCATGAGCACGGCCAAGGCACACGAGCGTGTCTTGTGGCCGTGTGAATTAGTCAGTATATATGCCCTGTTTTGACACGGTCTAGACATACGGGCGTGTCTAAAGTCGTGTGAGGCACACGGCCTGTTCACACGAGTGTGTGACATGTACTTGTTTGAAAAATGTTTAGATTTTGGAGAAATTTTGTATGTGTTCGATTCAGTCCTGACCCCTTTCTAATACATGTTTAAGGTCTCGATGACCTATATAAGGGACTTTATATTGATGATTGATCTTTAATACTTTGGTGTTTTATAAAATGGATGTTAATGTTCTGATTTGTTCAGTAATGCCTTTAACCCTAGTTCAGCAACGGATACGGGTTAGGGGTGTTACACCAGACATGTCTTACACCAGCTGTAACAGCCCAAAATTGGGTCTAGTTGGAACAGAGGTTTCGGGACCACAAAATCTGAGATATAAATAATTATTTTATGATTATTTTGAGGTCTATGATATGATTGCATGATTGTGTGAAAATTTTGTGAAGAAATTCTATGCATAAAGTGCTTAATTTGAAGTTAGGGACTAAATTGAATAAGTTGCAAAACTTGTATTCTAGAAGTTTCTAGTATGAAATTGATTTGAAATATTAATTAGGAGGTCTTAAATAGAAATTTGACCAATTTCTAAGTTATGGACAAAAATTGGACATGGATGGAATTTTTGGAAAGTTTAGTAGTAAGGGTATTTTGGTCATTTGGGGGTAAAATGAATTAAAATACAAAATTAAAAGCCAATTTTTCTCATCTTCTTCACCATGGACGTGTATACCAAGGGAGACTCCATGGATAGGGTTTTCAATCTTCCCAAGCTCAATTGTAAGTCCGTTCTAACCTCGTTTTTCAAGTTCTTTACGTTTTTTGAGTCCCGGTAACTTGATTTATCTTATGCTAGCAATAATTCAACCTAGGGTTCATATTTGGAAAAATACCCATAGGTAAAATTGTGTATTCTGGTGTTTTATGATACAATATGAGGTTTTAAATTATGTTAGACAACTTGTGCTACTCGGTTTTAAGTGAAAACGAGCAAAAGGGCTTAATCGGTAAAAATACCTAATAGTCATAAGTATATGTTAGAGTGAGAATTTGATGTTGCCATAGAAGGGAAAAGTGATCATCATGTCATAAAAAATAATAATAAGGGATGAAGTTTAATTCCCGAGCCTAGGGGCAAAAGTGTAAATATGCAAAAGTTTAGGGGCAAAATTGTAATTTTTCCAAAGTTTGAGTTAAGGAATGTTTTGAATAGTAAATTAATTAAATAAGTAAAATATGATGTTTTAGATCCCGGAAAACGAGATTTGAACCTAGAATGAGAGAAAAATCGAAAATTGGGAAAGTTGGTAAAATGGTCGTTTTAATATCAAGTTAAGTTCATATGTATAATAAGCATTAATTTATGCATGTTTCAATGTAAAATTGATATATTTACTATGATATCCGAGGTGTTGAAAGTATGTAAGTTGGTATGATAATAATACAACAATAATCTTGTAATTTATATTTGAAAGTTAAATTTAGTGAATTAATTGAATTATGTTAAATTAAATGATTATGGTGCCAAGTTTATGAATTGATTTAAAATATGTCTATGATACATGAAGTGCATTGAATTATCATACATAAATGTGATTTCTATGATTATGGATATTATGGGAAATTGTAAGTTCATATGATTTTTAATAAGACAATGTGTAATTTAATGTTATTGCGTTGATATTAAATGAGATGTAAGTTTATATATAAGTAATACATCACTATTACTTGTATTATGATATTTTATAAAAATATTGGAAATATGTTTGTGGATAATTACTTGATTGGTGAAATTGTTGGAAAAGAGAGAAATCCGGTTGAACCTTCTGAAAGATTGGATGATCTGAGATGGTATATAGCTAGGTCACATGTATAGTCTTGAGTGCACATCATGAGTACAAGAGAGCTACAAGACATTATGATGTAGCTAGGTCGCATGGGTGATACTATGTGTACACCATGTAGACAAGAGAGCTACGGGATATATGTAGCTAGGTCGCATGCGTGGTTCCAAGTGAAGGACACCATGTAGACAAGAGAGCTATGAGATAAACTGGCTAGGTCACATGGGTGGTACTAAGTGTTCACCATGTGTGCAAGAGAGCCGAACTATATGATGGGTGGAGCTATGTGCTGAAACCACCAAGTATCGAGGATTGATCTAAAGTGTTCAACGGGAGACTCTCTATGTATTGCTTTGTGAGTTTTGTGATGAATATGTGCAGGAACTTGGTTATATGAATGATGTGTTCATTAAGTGACCAGGATGTGGTAAGGTTATAAACAAGTAAGTTATACATGAGGATGATTTTATGGTGACCTTGTGACCATGGGCCTATACTTGTGATGTATGAAATGTGGTGAAAATGATTTGTGATATGTATGTTAAAATGAGGTTAATACAAAGAAAGTGTGAAAGAGTGAATTAGCAATAAAACTGTTTTGGATAGTAGCAGTGACATGATTTTGAAAAATCACCAAAAATAGTATAAATTGAATCAGAGACTGAATGAGATATCAAATTAAAGCTTAATGAGTCTATTTTCATATAAAAGAAACATAGAAAGAAAAGGAGTTCTATATTTTGAGATATTTATTTTTTCGTGAGACTGATTCAGAATGATTATGTGATCCCCTATTCTGACTTTGGAAAATCACAAAAATTTGGAGAAAAATAATTAGAGGCTAAAAATTATATTTTTAAAATCCATAATGAGTATATTTTCAAGATAAATCAACAAGAACATTATTTGAGTTCTGTACTGTGATATAATTATTTTTTAGTGAAGAGAGGTCAGAACTGTTAGAAAGTGAAATAGGGGAAATTTTAATGAATAAACTGTACTAATTGGCTAAACCAAAAATTATGAAAATTTTATGGTGGAACGATATGTGAGTCTAGTTTCAGGAGAAATTTACAGATCTTAATTTGGAGCTCTGTAGCTCGAATTATAAATAATTAAGTGACTATGACTCATGTGGACAGTTTGATGTGAACATTTATTAGTAAATTGTGAAATCGTACTTACGAGAATGCTATATACATTAAGGATGTGGAATGGAGAGGAGGAGGAGGAAAATAAATATATGTGGAATACATGGAAACTATGGTATATGAAATATTGATATAATGAAATAAACGATATGTGTTTATAAGAAAACAAAAAGAGAATGTTATGTATCATGACATGTATATATATATATATATATATATGACTAGTCTCAATGTAATGCTTGTTGGGTATGGAATTGAATTGAAATGTTTCAGCAAACATGTTATTCTCATGATCTGAATCATGGTATTTTATAAAGATATGATCTAGCTTTAAATATGAATGCTTGATGATTAAGTGAAGATATTTGGTAAGATGATAATCTTGGTATAAATGTATAAGTGGTACTATAATAAACAAGGTAAAATGAGTATGAGAGACACATGTATGATGACATACAGATGCTATGTTTTTGGTTTAATTGAGGATGTTTAATCATTAAATGAATACCATGTTATATGCTTTTGATTTTGTATAAGTGTGTAAGAGATCCAGGTTGACCAAAGCTTGGAAAATAGCTTAGGTATATTCCACACAGTCAGAGACACGACCATGTGTCTCAGCCGTGTATGGAACACGACTTTGGGACACGGGCGTGTGGAGCCTTAAAGCATGAAATTTCCAAGATTTTCGTAAGTTCTCGGTTTAGTCCCAAACCCTTTCTAAAGTATGTTTTGGGCTCCGTAGACTCAAATAAGGGACTATGTGTAAGAGAATGAACGCTTTGAAATATGAATAAAATTTTATGGCTCGTATTTTAGTTTAATGTTTGTATGTTTGTCTGGTGACGCCTTGTACCTTAGCCCAGCCTCGAATACGGGTAAGGGGTGTTACACCAGCTCTCGTCTCAATGCCGATGCCATGTCTCAGACATGGTCTTACACTGGCTCTCATAATATGGCCGATGCATGTCCCAGACATGTCTTACACTAGGACACATATCACCCAAATGTCATGGCATGAATATCCAATCTATTCCTAAGGTTCAACCGGGAGTTTATCAGCATAAGTCTCATCTTACCATACTCATAACCACATTCAAGAATTATATGCAAAATCAAACATTCAATGCATAACAACGATAAAGTTTTAATATTTAAGCACAACTTACTCGCTTCAATGGAATATCATATTCCATCAAATTTCCAATGTATTCAATCATTACAAAAATGTTATTAACATTTGGGATCACTTTCTCATACATAACCCCATAAACATATAATTCAATACAATCATAGCAAAATAGATTGCAAGTATATTAATAATAACATGGATAACATGTTTATTTAGTCACAGGGACTTACCTCGAATGCAATTTCGGCTAATTACTCCATTTTAGTCCATAACCTCGTACTTTTCGATTTAAGCCCAAATCTCGATTTTCTTGATCTAACATGATAAAATTCACTCATTTCATCATTACATTAAATAAAACATTCTATAATTCACAATATGACAAAATGACCATTTTTGTGACAGCCCTAATTTGACCCTAGTCGGAAAGTGGTTTCGGGACCACGAAACCGAGTCATAAAAATAATTAACAGTCATATTTGATGCTTATTATATATGAATATGCATGTGTGAAGAATTCATGCTTAAATTTTGTATATAGTATGTGAAATTATTAAATAGGACTTGTATGAGAAAATTTAGAAATGTGCTAGGCAAATGCTAAAGTGGCCTATTAATATATGTTGGAAAGTGCTTGTACTTGCATGTCAAATTAGCCAAATTATAGGTAGTGGCCGGCCATGCTACAAATTATATAATCAAATATGAATTTTCTATTAACTTTAATTTGCTAGATGCCATATTATCATGGATGAATGTAATAAAATAAAGAAATAATAATTAAAGGAAGGAAATGGGTGAAAGAAACAAAGTCTTCATCCATGTTTCTTCCTAGCCGATTCTAAAGAAAGAAAAGAACAACCATTCGGTGATCTTGAACTCAAAATGTAACACCCCAAACCCGTGACCGTCACCGGATTTGATCACGTGGTGTTACCGGGCTTACTTCCCTTATTTCTCTCTTGACAATAATTGATTTCAGTTCCAGGCAGGCTAGCTAACTGCGTCACTGTCACCTTAAAAATCATATCTCGAGTTCCAGAACTCGAAAATCAGTTCCGTAAATTTTCCCTGAAACTAGACTCATATATTCATCCCTGTATTTATTTCTAGAATTTTTGGTCAGGCCAATTGGTACAGTTTATTAGTTAAAGTCACCCATGTTACAGGGGTCGACTACACTGACCTTTGCGTGTTACAACTTGAATATCTCTCTGTACGGGGCTTTAATACTGGTGACGTTTGTTTCTAAAGAAACTATACTCAAAATGGAATCTGCACATATAAGGCATGACTTCTAATTCTTTCTGGATAATTTATAGTAAATTTTTAAAGTCGCGAAAGGGGACCCAGAAACCGTTCTGGCCCTGTCTCACGAGAACTCTAATATCTCTCAGTATACTGCTCATATGGTCGTTTCGTTTCTTCCATATAAAAATAGATTCATCAAGGTTCAATTTCATAATTTATTCACTATTTAATTCTACTTCTACTATTTTTAGTGATTTTACAATCTCATCTCACTGCTGCTGTCCGCAACAGTTACTGCAGTAGACTATGCCAATTTCATGAATCTTTCCTTGGCCTTACTAATCATCCATCATACATGACACAATTTATGGCCACCTTATCAAAATTGAAGTTTCTAAGACTCGTGGCTATAGGTTCTAGCATCCCACTCGACGACCACGTAGGCCATTTTCACATGGCTTAAAGTTTACAACCCACAATTCAACAAAACATAATAGCCTATACATGCCAAATGTTCTCCTAGTTCAACTACGAAGACAATACCAAAAGGTTTCCAGCCGGTGTGATGACTTCAACGACGGTTCCGAGCACGCAACAATACGAGTCCAAGAGACCTAAAATGGGTGACAAGAAAACACCGAGTGAGTTTATAACTCAGTAAGTCATAAGCATTCATCAACCATCCATTAATAAAATTTTCGCAACATCAAACAATAAACGAGGCTAGGTACTTCATCCATATCGAAACTATACCATAATTCCTCGGACCTTTCGGTTCAATCTCATACCAAGTCATACATCCACATTTCATATTTTATACAATAAGATATTTGAGGCATTTTTACACACCAACTCATTCGCACCACAATCATACAATTGCAATCATCACATAGATTTCAAGCTTACCAAGCTCAACCCCGAGCATGAACGTATTGCCTATTCGTCATGAGCTCAAGGTACTTACCCGATCCGCTGTCCGGGATTAACTCGATAATGTTGCACACTCAGTGCCAATTGTAATACAAGAGCATATAGTGAATCCGCACACTTAGTGCTATATATTTTCAGCTCGCACACTTAGTGCTATATAATTTTCAGCTCGCACACTTAGTGCTATATATTTTCAGCTCGCACACTTAGTGCTATATAATCAAACTCGCACACTTAGTGCTGTACAATTTAAAACCCG
Organism: Gossypium arboreum; assembly: GCF_025698485.1. NCBI lineage: Eukaryota > Viridiplantae > Streptophyta > Magnoliopsida > Malvales > Malvaceae > Gossypium > Gossypium arboreum. The sequence goes on along the minus strand of NC_069070.1, from coordinate 45,364,182 downwards.
CACACTTAGTGCCAATCTTGTCACCGTGTCCATTTATACCCGCACACTTAGTCTTGAGACCAATACCTTATGCATTTTGCTGCCTTTATACATTCAACAATGGCATCATTCCATACACATACATTTCCATTTACACATCAACTCATTTAAACTCAATTGCGTATATATTATGGTCATTTACATCAACACCAAATATATGCTTAATGACTTACCTTGTGTTGGGTAAAACAGTCCAAGTCGGCTACTCGATGACCTTCGTCTTTCCCTTGCTTGATTCTCCTTCTTTAACTCCTTGAGCTTAATCAATAAATCAACTAGTTTAACCATCTTGCTAAACATTCATAATTCAACTACACATGCATATGTATGCTTGTATATTCGCAACCATTTTTTTACTAATCACCCATTTGGTCGATTATACACATCACCAAATATGCACCAAAACTTGATTCAACATCACTTACATACTCACCCAATGGCCGAATATACTTGAAATTTTACAAACATTCTCCAACAATTTATTTTTTTTAAGCAAACACATTTATCATTTACTTCATAACCAAAACATCATGTGCAAACATATATCCACACATAGGTGCAAGGCCGAATTTTAAGGTGTCCATAACCATTCAAAACACAAATTTTAATATCATGCAAGAAGCATAAACCATGCTCATGAGCATACCATGGCCGAATACCTCACACACCATGCCCCTTTTAAATTTTTTTGTCATGGTTAAACAAAGGACTCAATGCCCTACTCAAGAATACTAAAAAGAAATTTCAAGAGTAGTTAATCCATCATTACATGCATCAATAGCAAGCTTCACATTTAGCATGCAATAGTTTCAACACAATATCAACCTTGGCTAAATACCATTTTCATGGCATAACAAGGATTTGAACCATGGCTAACATGCACATCAAGTAAGCAACCAAAACAAGCATGAATCTCATGACACCACCTCAAACATACCTTAATATTGATGCAAGTATAGCCAAATCTCCTTCTAGTTCTCTTCTAAACCAAGCATGAAGCAAAAATCCTCCCCCTTTTTCCTTAGTATATTCGGCCAAGAAGTGAAAATGGATGAACAAAAATTTCTCCTTTCTTTTTCCTCTACTTACGGCAACAAGGGGGCATCCATGCTCATCTTTCTTTTTTTTTTTGTTCATTTTTTTAATGCTAATTTTTATTATATTCCTTCATACATAACTCACTAACCAAACATGTTGGAAACATGTTTTCCCTTGCCCATCTTACCCACCTTGGCCGGCCACTATAGTCAAATTTGGGAAATTTGACATGCAAGGACAACATTTCCTAGTATGCATCAATAGGCCACTTCAACATTTGCCTATCTCATTTCTAAGTTTTCTCACACAAGTCCTTTCTAGTGAAATTCACCTTTATAACACTAAATCAAATCATCAAAAATGTCACACACAATTTAACACATATCATAGGCATCACAATAAATTTTAAATTATTTTTATGCCTCGGTTTTGTGGTCCCAAACCACATCCCGTCTAGGGTCAATTTTGGGTGTCACAACTCTCCCCACTTAAGAAATTTTCGTCCCGAAAATCTTACCGTAAATAGGCTCGGGTATCGCTCTTTCATAGAGTCCTCAAGTTCCCAAGTGGCTTCTTCAATTCGTGTTTATGCCACAACACCTTCACTAACGAGATTTTCTTATTGCGCAACTCTTTTACTTCACGCATCATAATGCGAACGGTTCCTCTTCATAGCTCAAATTAGGTGAATCTCAATCTCGGGCAGGCGATTACGTGCGATGGATCGAGACCTATATCGTCGAAGCATCGAAACATGGAAAACGTTTTGAATCTTTTCGAGCTCAGGGGGTAAAATTAATCGGTACGCTACTAGCCCAACTCGTTCAGATACTTCATACGGACCGATGAACCTCGGACTCAATTTGCCCTTACGGCCAAATCTAAGCACTTTCTTCCAGGGTGAGACTTTGAGAAATACCTTGTCTCCAACCTGATATTCAATATCTTTTCTTTTCAAATCAGCATACGACTTTTGGCGATCCGAAGCAGCTTTCAAACTTTCACGAATTACTCGAACTTTTTGCTCGGCATCCTTAACCAAATCAACCCCAAAGATTTTTCCTTCACTAAGTTTAGTCCAGAATAATGGGGTACGGCATTTACGACCGTATAAAGCCTCGTAAGGCGCCATCTTGATACTTGATTGAAAGCTATTGTTGTAAGCGAATTCAACCAAAGGTAAATACCGTTCCCATGCACCACTAAACTCAAGGATGCAACACCTCAACATATCCTCGAGTATTTGAATTATCCGTTCGGATTGACCATCGGTTTGGGGGTGAAAAGCAGTGCTAAAATGTAGCTTGGTACCCAAGGCCTCTTGCAATTTCTTCCAAAATCGCGATGTAAATCTTGGGTCTCTATCCGACACGATAGAAATAGGCACCCCATGCAATCGAATAATTTGGGAGACGATAATTACGCCAATTTATCAAGCGAAAAATCCGTGCGACAGAATAAAATGAGCGGACTTGGTCAGTCTATCAACAATGACCCAGATCGCATCCTTCTTACTTGCTGACAAAAGCAGTCCGGATACAAAGTCCATGGTGACTCGATCCCATTTCCACTCGGATATCGTGATCGGCTGAAGTAATCCCGATGGCACTTGATGCTCCGCTTTCACTTGTTGACATATTAAACATCTCGAAACAAAGTCAGAGATGTCTCGTTTCATACCATGCCACCAAAACCGACGTTTCAGGTCATTGTACATTTTAGTACTACCCGGGTGGATTGACATTCGACTACTGTGAGCCTCGTTCAAAATCATCGAAACAAGTTCCGAATTCCTTGGAATACATAATCGACCCTTGAACGTCAAGCAATCATGGTCGTCAATCTGAAATTCTGATTCCTCATTCGAAACACATTCGGCTCGCTTAGCGACCAATTCGACGTCAACCTTCTGAGATTCGAGTACTTGATGAATCAATAACGGTTTGGTCTCTAATTCGACTACTAGCACCTCATCGGGTGAAACGGATAGATGAGCATCCATCGCTCTCAAAGCAAACAGTGCCTTGCGACTTAAGGCATCGGCCACCACGTTGGCCTTTCCCGGGTGATAATCAATGATGAGTTCATAGTCTTTCAACAACTCAAGCCAACGTCTTTGTCGCAGGTTTAAATCTCTCTGAGTCATCAAATATTTTAGACTCTTGTGGTCCGAATAAATGTGACACCTTTCCCCAAACAAGTAATGCCGCCATATCTTCAAGGCGAACACTATGGCTGCTAGTTCAAGGTCATGGGTCGGATAGTTTCTCTCATGCGGCTTTAGTTGTCTCGACGCGTAAGCCACAACTCGACCTTCTTGCATCAACACACAACCTAACCCAAGCAAGGATGCGTCCATCAGATATGACAAACTCTTTACCGGACTCAACTGTACTAGTACTGGGGCCTCGGTTAAGCGGGTCTTTAGTCGATCGAAACTTTCTTGACAAATAAGTTCGACCACTCGAACTTAACATCTTTTGAAGTAGTTTTGTCATCGGTGCAGCTATCACCGAAAAACCTTTCACAAATCGTCGATAGTATCCGACAAGCCCCAAAAGCTCCTAACTTCGGTAACATTCCTTGGTGGTTTCCAATCGACTATGGCGAAATTTTGTTCGGGTCCACCGACACCGATCACGGACACCACGTGCCCCAAAAAGCTAACCTCTTTCAACCAAAATTCACATTTATTGAACTTTGCGTATAACTCGCTTATCTCGTAAGATTTGCAACACTAGCCTCGGTGTTCAAGATGTTCGGTTTCATCTCTCGAATAGACCAAAATGTCATCGATAAATACAACTACTGAACCGATCCAAGTATGGCCTGAAAATTCTATTCATTAAATCCATAAACACCGCAGGGGCATTAGTGAGCCCAAACGGCATCACCAAGAATTCGTAGTGGCCGTACCTCGTTCTAAAAGCGGTTTTGGGTATGTTCGATTCTCGGACCCTCAACTGATAGTACCCGATCTCAAATCTATCTTTGAAAACACCGAGGCTCCTTTAATTGATCAAACAAATCGTCAATTCGTGGCAACGGATATTTATTCTTTATCGTCACTTTATTGAGTTGACGATAGTCGATGCACAACCTCATGGTTCCGTCCTTCTTTTCACAAACAATACTGGTGCGCCTATGGAGAAAAACTCGGCGAGCGAAACCTCTATCCGTCAATTCTTGCAATTGAACCTTCAATTCCTTTAACCGTTAATGCCATACGATCACGGGCTATTGAGATCGGCATAGTACCGGTACAACCGATGTCGAATTCCACTTCTCGAACCGGTGGCAATCCGGTAACTCCTCGGAAAAACATCCGAATACTCACAAACCACTGGTACCGATTCGAGTTTCTTTTCCATCTCTTTACTTTCAAACACATACGCAAGGTATGTTTCACACCTCTTTTCACATATCTCCGGCGGTCATAGAAGATATTATCGCCGGCACTCCTTTGAAATCGAGACTCGACTCGGACTACCTCGTTATTTGCACTCTTCAAATCAATGGTTTTCCTTTTGCAGTCCACCACTGCATCATGTACGGTCAGCCAATCCATACCAAGAATAACATCGAATTCATCAAATGGTAGAAGCATCAGATCGGCCGCAAAACAGGATTCTCGAATTATTAGGGGGCATCTCTTGCACACTTTATCAACTAGTACGTATTGACCCAAAGGGTTTGACACTCGAATTACGAATTGATGAGACTCAACAGTAGAGTCTTCTTTGGATGCTAAGGTTTCACATACATATGAATGAGTAGAGCCGGGGTCAATCAATGCAATCACACTAGTATCAAAGAGAGCAAAAGTACCAGTGATGACGTCAGGGGAGGATGCCTCCTCTCGTGCGCGGATGGCATATGCTCTAGCAGGAGCGCGGGCCTCGGATCGAACAGCCGTATCAGAGGCTCCTCTCTGATTGCCACCCCTACCTCCAGAAATTCTCGGGGGCCTACCTCTTGCCATTGTTCCACTAGGTTTTACACCTTGCATCTTATTCTTCTCGTCTAGCTCCGTGCAATCTCTAATGAAGTGGTCCTTCGAACCGCATCCATAACAGGCCCTACTAACAGACTTACCCCAACATTCACTTAGGTGTCGTCTCCCACATTGGGGGCATTCAAGTCTCTCTTGACGATTATTGCCCACACTAGCTACCAAAGTAGCTCGGGAGTCCATCAATGGTCGGGCTCTGATGGAAATTCCCGCAGTCGCCCTTGTCTTATTAGTGTCCTCCCTGAACTTCTTTACCACTGAGAACGGAGCTTTACTCGCCGATCTTTTACTATAATCTCTTGCTTCAAATTCAGCCTTCTTCTTTTCCTTTCCAAGTTCTTCCGCCTTGCAGGCTCGTTCGACTAGTGTCACGAACTCCTTTATCTCCAAAATTCCCACTAGTAACTTTAACTCTTCATTCAATCCTTCTTCAAATCTTTTGCACATAGCAACCTCATCAGCCACACACTCCGGGCATACCGACTAAGTCTTACGAACTCATGTTCGATTCGAGATCTGATCATCCGGCCTTGCTTGAGTTCCAAGAACTCCTTACGCTTCGATCGATGAACCGTTGACTAATGTATTTCTTTCAAATTGGATTGAAAGAAATCCCAAGTAACTCGTTCATTTGGGACTATGGAAATTAAAGTCCTCCACCAATAGTAAGTCGAGTCTCGCAACAAGGATATAGCACACTTAAGACATTCATCGAGTGTGCATGATTCATCTAACACTCGAATGGTGTTATCGAGCGAACTTCGGCCTTTTCGGCATCATCGGTAACTATGGCCTTGAACTCCTCAGCCCGCGCTTCCTAATCAGGTCCACGGTGGTTTACTCACCCTCACAGATCGATGAATCAAGGCATTACGGGCTCTTGGGGTGGAGTATTTAAATTCGGGAATGGTTGGACAGCCGGGTTGGTTCGGGCATATTACGCGACCCACTCATTCATCATGGTGAAGAAGGCTTGTTTCGCCCCTTCATTTTGATTATTCGCGGATGACCGAGGCTCAACAGACGGTGTCCCTTGCGCGAGCAGCCGCTACACTTTCAACGTCATCCGCTAAGGGTCTCTATCCTGGTTCCATTGCTAATCAAAACAAAAATTTCAACCGTCAGAAGTCATCACATTATTAAGCACTAACAATTTGGCATGTATAGCTAGACTCACACGCTCTATGGTAGTCCTAGAACCGACTAAACCATAGCTCGATACCAATAAAATGTAACACCCCAAACCCGTGACCGTCACGGATTTGATCACGTGGTGTTACCGGCTTACTTCCTTATTTCTCTCTTGACAATAATTGATTTCGGTTCCAGGCAGGCTAGCTAACTGCGTCACTGTCACCTTAAAATCATATCTCGAGTTCCAGAACTCGAAAATAAGTTCCGTAAATTTTCCTGAAACTAGACTCATATATCCATCCCTGGATTTATTTCTAGAATTTTTGGTCAGGCCAATTGGTACAGTTTATTAGTTAAAGTCACCCATGTTACAGGGGTCGACTACACTGACCTTCGCGCGTTACAACTTGAATATCTCTCTGTAAAGGGCTTTAATACTGGTTCCGTTTGTTTCTAAAGAAACTAGACTCAAAATGGAATCTGAAAATATAAGGCATGACTTCTAATTCTTTCTGGATAATTTATAGTAAATTTTTAAAGTCGCAACAGGGGACCCAGAAACCGTTCTGGCCCTGTCTCACAAGAACTCTAATATCTCTCAGTATACTGCTCATATGGTCGTTTCATTTCGTCCATATAAAAATAGATTCATCAAGGTTCAATTTCATAATTTATTCACTATTTAATTCTACTTCTACTATTTTTAGTGATTTTGCAATCTCATCTCACTGCTGCTGTCCGCAACAGTTACTGCAGATGAACTATGCCAATTTCATGAATCTTTCCTTGGCCTTACTAATCATCCATCATACATGACACAATTTATGGCCACCTTATCAAAATTAAAGTTTCAAAGACTAGTGGCTATAGGTTCTAGCATCCCACTCGGCGACCACATAGGCCATTTTCACATGGCTTAAAGTTTACAACCCACAATTCAACAAAACATAATAGCCTATACATGCCAAATGTTCTCCTAGTTCAACTACGAAGACAATACCAAAAGGTTTCCAGCCGGTGTGATGACTTCAACGACGGTTCGAGCACGCAACAATACGAGTCCAAGAGACCTAAAATGGGTGACAAGAAAACACCGAGTGAGTTTATAACTCAGAAGTCATAAGCATTCATCAACCATCCATTAATAAAATTTTCGCAACATCAAACAATAAGCGAGGCGAGGTACTTCATCCATATCGAAACTATACCATAATTCCTCGGACCTTCGGTTCAATCTCATACCAAGTCATACATCCACCTTTCATATTTTATACAATAAGATATTTGAGGCATTTTACACACCAACTCATTCGCACCACAATCATACAATTGCAATCATCACATAGATTTCAAGCTTACCAAGCTCAACCCCGAGCATGAACGTATTGCCTATTCGTCATGAGCTCAAGGTACTTACCCGATCCGCTGTCCGGGATTAACTCGATAATGTTGCACACTCAGTGCCAATTGTAATACAAGAGCATATAGTGAATCCGCACACTTAGTGCTACATATTTTCAGCTCGCACACTTAGTGCTATATAATTTTCAGCTCGCACACTTAGTGCTATATATTTTCAGCTCGCACACTTAGTGCTATATAATCAAACTCGCACACTTAGTGCTGTACAATTTTAAAACCCGCACACTTAGTGCCAATCTTGTCACCGTGTCCATTTATACCCGCACACTTAGTGCTGAGACCAATACCTTATGCATTTTGCTGCCTTTATACATTCAACAATGGCATCATTCCATACACATACATTTCCATTTACACAACAACTCATTTAAACACAATTGCGTATATATTATGGTCATTTACATCAACACCAAATATATGCTTAATGACTTACCTTGTGTTGGGTAAAACAGTCCAAGTCGGCTACTCGATGACCTTCGTCTTTCCCTTGCTTGATTCTCCTTCTTTAACTCCTTGAGCTTAATCAATAAATCAACTAGTTTAACCATCTTGCTAAACATTCATAATTCAACTACACATGCATATGTATGCTTGTATATTCGCAACCATTTTTTTACTAATCACCCATTTGGTCGATTATACACATCACCAAATATGCACCAAAAACTTGATTCAACATCACTTACATACTCACCCAATGGCCGAATATACTTGAAATTTTACAAACATTCTCCAACAATTTATTTTTTAAGCAAACACATTTATCATTTACTTCATAACCAAAACATCATGTGCAAACATATATCCACACATAGGTGCAAGGTCAATTTTAAGGTGTCCATAACCATTCAAAACACAAATTTTAATATCATGCAAGAAGCATAAACCATGCTCATGAGCATACCATGGCCGAATACCTCACACACCATGCCCTTTTAAATTTTTTGTCATGGTTAAACAAAGGACTCAATGCCCTACTCAAGAATACTAAAAAGAAATTTCAAGAGTAGTTAATCCATCATTACATGCATCAATAGCAAGCTTCACATTTAGCATGCAATAGTTTCAACACAATATCAACCTTGGCTAAATACCATTTTCATGGCATAACAAGGATTTGAACCATGGCTAACATGCACATCAAGTAAGCAACCAAAACAAGCATGAATCTCATGACACCACCTCAAACATACCTTAATATTGATGCAAGTATAGCCAAATCTCCTTCTAGTTCTCTTCTAAACCAAGCATGAAGCAAAAATCCTCCTCCTTTTTCCTTAGTATATTCGGCCAAGAAGTGAAAATGGATGAACAAAAATTTCTCCTTTCTTTTTCCTCTACTCACGGCAACAAGGGGGCATCCATGCTCATCTTTCTTTTTTTTTGTTCATTTTTTTAATGCTAATTTTATTATATTCCTTCATACATAACTCACTAACCAAACATGTTGGAAACATGTTTTCCTTGCCCATCATACCCACCTTGGCGGCCACTATAGTCAAATTTGGGAAATTTGACATGCAAGGACAACATTTCCTAGTATGCATCAATAGGCCACTTCAACTTTTGCCTATCTCATTTCTAAGTTTTCTCACACAAGTCCTTTCTAGTGAAATTCACCTTTATAACACTAAATCAAATCATCAAAAATGTCACACACAATTTAACACATATCATAGGCATCACAATAAATTTTAAATTATTTTTATACCTCGGTTTTGTGGTCCCGAAACCACATCCCGTCTAGGGTCAATTTTGGGCTGTCACACAAAATAAGGTGAGTAGTTCATGCTAATTCTTGAAATTTTTGTATATTTTGAGTTAGTTCTTAAGTTCTTTGCTTAACCCATGACAAAATTTTGAGTTGGGTAATGTCTTAAGCTTTCGGCCATAGTAGAAATTAAGGGGTTAGATTGTTGTTTTTTTTGTGGTTATTTGAAGTTGAACTAGTTAATACTTAAGTGTTAGTATTTGTACATGAAATAGATGAATGTCGATTTGTTGAGTTACTTGAACAAATTCGGCTTTGTAATTGATTTTTCTTAGTATAAACCTTGAGTTTTGATAGTGCTTATATGAGTTTAATTAATTCAATTTTGATAATATAATGATAGCTTAAGATAAACAACATTCGGTTATGAATTTTTGTGTTAAATCGAAAATGGATGCTAGTTGAGCTATGAACAATTACTTAATAACGAAGAGAATATAAGCTTAATGCTAAAGTAGCATTCAACCTCGGAGTAAGTTAAATTAGTAGGAAAATAAATTTTGAGATGGAAAATTATGTGTTTGACTAAAGAAAAGAAATCGTTGAAGAGTGTTTGTGAACATGGTAAGTGTATTCGGTTTAGTGAGCAAATGAAATAAAAATTTGGAATTTGATTTTTTTTTTGGGTATGTATGACCAAGTATATTCGGCCACATAAATAATATAATTACATGATGTTATATTATGATTATTGAGCTTATGTATGTGGGTGCATGTATATCTAGTAATATAATGACATTTGGTTTTGATAGTCGATTGATAAGTTATTACTTTAATTACAAGAGCATTTGGTGAAAGTAACATTTGTGTATGAACATATATTAGTTATGAAATCGATAGGTTTAAGACTAATTGTGGTAATGATAATATTTTAAAATGAGATGGATATTTGATTACCGAATGTGAATAATAAGTAAACACTATTGATCAAAATATTAAACATCTCTATTTATACTTATTTAGCTCAAGAGCAAGGGAGGTCAAAGTTGGATAGGGGAAAGGAAAAAGTGATCGAATAGCTGTTGAAATCGTTCGACAACATCCGAGGTAAGTCTTTAAGTAATGGAACTTAGCTTATGATTTGATAAAGCAATTATATATATTGCATATATGTGTGAATGTTAATCGGGGTTTAAAACCGAGCTTGGTCTCGAAGGGCTTTTGAGCCAGTGTCATAATCCGAGCTTGGTCTCGAAGGGCTTTTGAGCCAGTGTCATAACCGAACCTAGTTTGAAGGGCCTTCGGCCAATGTCATAATCCGAGCTTGGTCTCGAAGGGCTTTTTGAGTCAGCGCTAAGAATCGGGCTTGGTTCCGAAGGGCGTCTGTGACAGCATAATATTGAGTTGAAAACTCATAAATATTCGTACGAGAAATCATATAATACATGTTGAAACAATTTTAAACGAATGTGTTACTTACAGTAAGATAACTAGGTAAGTAATTTACTCTCGTTGAGAATATGATTATGTTAAATTATGACTTTGAAATTGGTGGGGATGCTTAAACCATTGTTTAAAATCATTCGAACGTTTATGATCTGATTATGATGTATGAGTTCCAAATTAGAGAGTTTAACTTCACAAATGTGAGATGTAGGTGTATATGCATGAGATTGACACGGAAATGTGAGATGAACGTATTCGACTATAGAATGAATTTAGTTGGATATATATATTGCTTTCACCTTTGTGATATGAATGATAAAAGTAGTACCTTAGTTATTTTCTATTCGGCCAAAGGATGAAACAAACAAACTTAGATATTATTATGCCATTCTTTTAAATGATTTCATATTTAAAACTTACTAAGCATCCAAATGCTTATTCTTTTGCTTTAATTCTCTGTTTTATAGATTTTGTTCGTCACCATCGGACTCGGAAGTGTCAAAGTCAAGTCATCCACACTATCTAAGCCACTTTTGGTACTCTTCAGTTGAACTTGATAATGGCATGTATAGGGCTGACCCTTGTTGTTGATTAAGTATCTTTTGGTAATGTATATTCGTATAGCCATGCGAAAATGGCTTGTATATTTTGAGTATAACATTATGATCCTTTTGTATATATGGTCTTATGATATGGTTATTAAGTGGTGTGGAAATGTTTGGTAATGATTAGCCATTGGAATGGCCAATCATGGTCCTATTGGTGCTATGTATGTCATGGCTAATCGTGATTATACTTGGAAATAATGTATGTCAAATTACTAGTTGATTCATGGAAAACTATGAAATAGGTAAAATTTACCTTAAAATAGATGCTGACAGCAGCAGTGATGTGAATTTGAAAAATCACTAAAAATATTAGAAATGGAATTAAATAATGAATAAATTATGTAATTGAATCTTGATGAGTCTAATTTCATATGAAAGAAACGAAACGACCATATGAGCCGTATTTTATGACATGTTTAAGTTTTCGTGAAACAGGGCCAGAGCGATTTCTGGATCCCCTGTTCTGACTTTGGAAATTCACCATAAATTAACCATAGATAATTAGAAGTCATGCTTTATATGTACAGATTCCTTTTTGAGTGTAGTTTCATTAAAAACAAACAACATAAGTATTTAAGCCTTGTACAGGGAGATATCTAAGTCGTAATGCATGAAGGTTAGAGTTGTCGAACCCTGAAACAGGGGAGAAATTAACTAATAAACTGTACTAATTGGCCCGACCAAAAATTCTAGAAACAAATTAGTAAATATATGTATGAGTCTAGTTTCAGGAAAAATTTACGGAATTGGATTTCAAGTTTTGGAACTCGAGATATGATTTTTAGAGTGACTGTGATGCGTTAGCCACTTCGTCTGGAAATTTTAAAATGAATTGTATGAAATTTGTTTAAGTAAGGAATTAAGTCCGTTAGCACCTCGAGTTCAACTCCCACAACGGTCTCAGTGCACGGGTGTTACATTTAATTGGTATCGAGCTACGGTTTAGTCGATTCTAGGACTACCGTAATAATGTAGGGGAATAGCTATACATGCCATTATGTGTTTATCGATAGTGTGGTGATTTCGACGATTAAAATGTGTTTATTTATAGTAATGGATCCCGATCCCAACCGAAGCGGTAGTGATGATGTTGAGAGTGTAGTGCTCGCTCTCGCACATGGGACGGCGCCGGTGGACTCTCAACCTATTGCTAGTAATCAGAATGATGAAGCTAGGCAGCCTTTTTATAGCGTGATGAATGATTGGTTCAACCAGTATATTCGAACTAATACTACGTCCCCGCAACCCCACCCCGACTAATACACCCTCAGAACGCGATACCTCCGGTGATTGATCAGATGAGGTTAAATAAGCCCCCAGTTGATAGAATCCGAAAGCACAGGGCTACTGAATTTAAAGCTACAGACAGCGATGATACCGAGCAAGCTGAATTTTGGTTGGACAACACTATTCGGGTACTTGATGAACTATCTTGCACACCCGATGAATGTTTGAAGTGTACTATTTCTTTACTACGTGATTCTGCATACTATTGGTGGAATACGTTGATTTCTGTTGTGCCCAAAGAACGAGTAACTTGGGAGTTTTTCCAAACTGAGTTTCGGAAAAAGTATATTAGCTAGAGATTCATTGATCAAAAATGGAAGGAATTTCTTAAACTTAAACAAGGTTCCATGTCTGTTACTGATTATTGACGAAAGTTTGTGAGGCTTAGCCGGTACGCTCGAGAATGCATTTCTTGAAGTCAGTAATGTAAAGCGTTTGAAGATGGATGAATGAAAATATAAAAGCGTATGTTGGCATTCTTGAAATCAGAGAATTTGTAGTACTTGTTGAGCGAGCTTGCAAAGCTGAAGAGCTCAGCAAGGAGAAAAGAAAAGTCGATATGGGAGCAAAAAGTTTCAGAAGAGATCTTCGGAAAGCCCTTTCAACATCATCGAAGAAATTTAGAGATGAGTCAGCCGATCTAAAGACACTTCGGTTTTTCCAGACGAGATCGTGATCGACCCCGTGAGTCTGCGAGTCACTTGGTTGCCGTGTTGGAAATGATCACGGACAGAGACAGAGTGCGATATTATGTAAATGGCATTCGGGAGTTGTAGATTCCATGACCGCCTCATTATAAGTGCGGATCAGTGACCACTTTATCAAAGATTGTCCGAGACTGTCTGAACAAAATGTAAATCAGAGTGGGAAACTGGGTGCTACTACAACACGAGGTAGGCCACCTAAAAATGCGGGGAATACTAGTGGCGGTCAGAGAGGATCTAGAGATGTTACCACCAGATCTGAGGCTCGTGCTCCTGCTAGAGCTTATGCTATACGTGCACGCGAGGATGCTTCTTCGCCTGATGTTATTACCGGTACTTTCACTCTCTTTGATACTGATGTGATTGCTTTGATTGACCCTGGATCTACTCATTCTTATGTATGTGAGACTTTAGCATCCAGTAAGACTTTACCTGTTGAGTCTACTGAGTTCGGTATTAGAGTGTCGAATCCCTTGGGTCGTTATGTGCTTGTCGACAAGGTGTGTAAGAAATGCCCCTTAATAATACGAGGCTCCAATTTTCTGGCTGACTTGATGCTTTTACCGTTTGATGAATTTGATGTTATTCTCGATTTGGATTGGTTGACCGTACATGATGCAGTTGTGAATTGCAAAAGTAAGACTATTGATTTGAGATGTGCAAATAATGAGATAATCCGAGTTGAGTCTACTAATTGGAATGGATTACCAACAATAATATCCTCAATGTTAGCTCAAAAATATGTGAGAAAGGGGTGTGAAGCGTATCTTGCATACGTACTTGATAATAAAGAATCAGAAAAGAAACTTGAATCGGTACCAGTGGTTTGTGAATATCTGGATGTTTTTCTCGAAGAATTATCGGGGTTACCACCTGTTCCGGAGGTAAAGTTTGGCATCGAACTTGTACCTGGGACTACACCGATTTCGATAGCTCCGTATCGTATGGCACCAACGGAATTGAAAGAATTGAAAACTCAATTGCAAGAGTTGACGGATAGAGGTTTGGCACGACCGAGTTTTTCACCTTGGGGTGCACCAGTATTGTTTGTGAAAAAGAAGGACGGAACCATGAGGTTGTGCATCGACTATTGTCAGCTGAATAAAGTGACAATAAAGAATAAATATCCGTTACCGCGTATTGATGATTTGTTTGATCAACTAAATGGGGCCTCAGTGTTTTCAAAGATAGATTTGAGATCGGGTTATTATCAGTTGCGAGTTTGAAATTCAGATATACCCAAAACTGCTTTTAGAACGAGATACGGTCACTACGAGTTCTTAGTGATGCCATTTGGACTCACTAATGCCCCTGCGGTATTTATGGATTTGATGAATCGGATCTTCAGACAGTATTTGGATCGATTTGAAGTTGTGTTTATTGATGAAATTTTGGTCTATTCGAGGGATGAAACCGAACATCTTTGAACACCGAGATTAGTGTTGCGATTTTACGGGATAAGCGCTTATATGCTAAGTTCAAGAAATGTGAGTTCTGGTTGAGAGAAGTTAGCTTTTTGGGTCATGTGGTATTTGCATCGGGTATTAGAGTTGATTCGAGCAAAATTTCAACCATACTTAACTGGAAGCCTCCGAGAAATATTACTGAGGTTCAGAGCTTTTTCGGACTTGCCGGTTACTACAGACGGTTTGTAAAGGGTTTCTCGATGATAGCCACACCAATGACGAAACTACTTGAGAAAGATGTTAAGTTTGAATGGACGAAAAATGTCGAAAAGTTTCGATCAACTAAAACTTATTTGATGAAGCTCGAAGACTAGTGCAAATTTAATCGTGCAAAGAGTTTGTCATTTACAGTGATGCATCCTTACTTGGGTTGGGTTGTGTATTGATGCAAGAAGGTCGAGTTGTAACTTATGCATCGAGGCAATTGAAGCCACATGAGAAGAATTATCCAACCCATGATCTCGAATTAGCTGTCATCGTATTCGGTTTGAAAATATGGCGACATTACTTATTTGGTGAGAAGTGCCATGTATTTTCGGATTACAAAAGTCTCAAATATTTGACGACTCAAAGAGATTTGAATCTGCGACAAAGACGTTGGCTTGAGTTATTAAAAGATTATGAGCTTGTCATTGACTATCACCCGGGAAAGGCTAATGTTGTGACAGCCTTAAAACGACCCTAGTCGAAATGTGGTTTCGGGACCACAAAACCAAGGCATAAAAATAATTTAATATTTATTTTATTGCCTATAATGTGTGTTAACTCATGTGTGATATTTTTTATGCTTTGATTTAGAATTATAGATGTGAATTTCACTAGAAAGGACCTAGTAATAAACTTTGAAAGTATGAGGGGAAAATGTGTGATGACTAATTAAAGGATGCATGCAAAACAATGGACTTGCATGTCAAATTTCCCCATAGCTAGTGGCCGCCATGACAAGGATTTATGGGCAAAAATCATGTCATGAAACATGTTTGGTAAATGGGTTATGATGGAAAGAATAAAATAAGGGTATGGAATAAACAATTAATGTTAGTAGATGAGAAACAAAAAAAAAAAGTGTCCATCTTCCTCCATAGCTTGGCCGAATGTCCTAAAGGAAGAAAGAAAAAAATTTTGTTCATCTCTTTTCACTCTCTTGTTGGCCGAAAATACTAAGGTTAAGGAAGGAGTTTTGCTTCATACTTGGTTTGGAAGAGGATTAGGAAGAGGTTGGCTAAACTTGCATCAAGATTAAGGTATGTTTGAGGTTCATGCATGTTTTTAGTTGCTAGCTTAATGTTCTTGTTAGCCCATGGTTCAAATCCTTGTTATGTCATGGGAATGAAATTCGCCAAAGTGAATGTGGTGTTAATGCCATTGCATGTTAAATAACAAGCTTGAAAGTGATACATGTGATGGAGGATTGAAGATTCTTAGATTTTCTTTTAGCATTTTTTTGAATGAGATACTAAGTTCTTTGTTTCACCATGACCAAATTGAAATGGTGTGGTGTTGTGGTATTCGCCATGATATATCCATAAGTATAATTCATGCATGTTGCATGGTAAGTAAGATTTAAGCTTTGGAAATGTGTATATATTTGGATATAAGCCACTTGAGAATTCGCCCTTGCTCCTACATGAATATATGTTTGCACATGATGGATTGGTATGACATATATACTAATTCAAAGTGTATATTTGCTTGTGATGATGTGTTGATTATGAAGTAAATAAGAGATGTGCAATGAATTACGATATGTAATGTGTTAGTAGTAAAATGTATGCTGTTTTTTTTGTGTGGTACTAAGTGTATATTCGGCCACATGAGGGGTAATTAGTGTGCATGCATTCGGTTTGAGGCAAGCATATTGATGCCTATTCTTGGCTTAGAAAATTCGGCTAAGAGGAATATTAAATAATGTGTTGAGTTCGATTTATGATTTCGTACATATACAACTTTGATGCCTAATGTATATAAGGGCCAAGTACTTTGAACTTCACGTTGATGTTTGAATGTATTGAATTGCTTGTTGTGATGTAAAAATGTGCATGACCATTGTGTATTTGAGCTAAAGGATGGCCATATGACCATTTACACTCCTTGTCATATTCGCCATAAGCTATCATGATGAGATTTTAATAAGTTAAATTTGTGTAAATTAGCTCAAGAGCAAAGGGAGCTAAATCCGATAAAGGGAAGGAAAAAGTAGTTGAATAGCCGTCGAAATCGCTCGACAACATTCAAGGTAAGTCTTGAGTGATGACCCTACTTGAATTATATCAAAATTATGCTCCTTGTTTGTGTGGCCATTGAGCCGAAATAGTAAAGGTTGATAGATATTTTGTGTTAGAGCTTTAGTAACGAAAATGAACTATGGACGTGTCTTGAATATTGATATATATGTAAGTGAACATTGGAAATATATCCGGCTAAGACCAAGGCATTCGTATGAGTTGATATATCCGGCTAAGACCAAGGCATTCGTGCGAGTTGATATATCCGGGCTAAGACCAAGGCATTCGTGCGAAGTTGATATATCCGGCTAAGACCAAGGCCTTTGTGCAAGTCACCAAATCCGGGTTATGACCAAGGCAATCGTCTGAGTCGCTATATCCGGTTAAATCCAAAGTATGTGATTCGGAAGTGAGCAATCTTGCTGTGAAAATTTCAGCTTATACACTTGTGAAAATTCCAGCAATGAGGTATGTTTGTATGTGCTTGTACTAATTGAATTCTTACAAGTAAGTATGCGCTAAGTTGATAAACGAGTTACCGGCCTTGGGCTAAGTTGTTCTTTGTGTATGAACATAAGGGTCGGTGATGTGAAATAAGTATGAGTATGGGAATGTGAATTAGTAAAGTGGTTTAATTAGCCATGTGAATAAAATACCTTAGTCAAAGCTGATTTCATTGCTTGAGACTTACTAAGCATTAAAATGCTTACCCGTTGCTTTGGCTCTCTGTTTTATAGGTTTCGCTCGTTAGCTATCGGATTCGGGATCAAAGAAGTCAAGTCATCCACACTATCGAAGCCCCATTTTGGTACAAATTTTGGTTGAACTTTGAAATGGCATGTATAGGACCATCCTTTGTTGAAGGTCATGTACCTTCGGTTTGTGTAAACTTGGATAGCCATGCGAAAATGGCTTATATATGCTTTTAGCATAGAACTATAATCGTTTGTATGTTGACCCTTATGAGGTATGGAATTATTTTGAAACGATTAGCCATTGGAATGGTTAATCATGATCACGCTTTGTGCTATGTATGTAAAAAGGGCCAATTGAATCATGGAAAGTATGAAATAGGTAAAGCCTACTAAAGGCAGATGCTGACAGCAGCAGTGACGTGGATGTGAAAAATCACTAAAAATAGTAGGAATGGTATTAAATAGCAAATAAATTATGTAAGTGTACCTTGATGAATCTACTTTCATATGGAAGAAACGAAATGGTCATATGAGTTATAAGTTAACAGATTTTAAAGTTCTTGTGAAATAGGGCCAGAACGGTTTCTGGATCCCCTGTTCCAACTTTGGAAAATCATTGTAAATTAACCAGAGATAATTAGGAGTCATTCCATATATGTGTAGATTCCTCTCTGAGTCTAGTTTCTATAGAAACAAACGGCATTAGTATTGAAGCCCTGTACAGGAGATATCCAATTCGTAACGCACAAAGGTCAGTGTAGTCGATCCCTACAACAGGCGAGACTTTAACTAATAAACTGTACTAATTGGCTCGACCAAAATTCTAGAAAAAATATGTAGATGGACATATTAGTCTAGTTTCAGGAAAAATTTACGGAACTGATTTTCGAGTTGTAAAACTCAAGTTATGAATTTTGGAGCGACTAGTACTCAGATTGGCAGCTTGTCTGAAAATTGTCAATAAGTGGGTTGAAGTTTGTTAACACCTCGCGTTCGACTCGGCGACGGTCTCGGTTCGGGTGTTACAATTTTATTGGTATCAGAGCTACGGTTTAGTCGATTCTAGGACTACCGTAATGCGTTTGGGGTCTAGCTATACATGCCATTTTATGTGATTATATGATAGTGTGGTGATTTCGACGTTTGAACTTGTGTTTATTTATAGTAATGGATCCCGATCCCAACCGAGCGATAGCGATGATGTGGAGAGTGTGGCGCTGCTCCCACAAGGGACAGCGCCATGGACTCTCAACCTGTTGCTAGCAATCCGAATGACGAGGCTAGACAAGCCTTTTATAGCGTGATGAATGATTGGTTCAACCAATACATTCGAACTAATACTACTGTTCCACAACCTCCATTCCCAACAAACACACCCGTACCTACAATGCCTCCGTAATTGACCAAATAAGGTCGAATAAGCCCCGATTGATAGAATCCGAAAACATGGGGCTACTGAATTTAAAGCTACGGATAGTGATGATGCCGAGCAAGCCAATTTTGGTTGGACAACACGATCCGGGTACTCGATGAGCTATCTTGTACACCCGATGAATGCCTAAAGTGTACCATCTCCTTGCTACGTGATTACGCCTACTATTGGTGGAGTACTCGACTTCACAGTGCCCGCGAACAAGTAACTTGGGAGTTCTTCCAAACCGAGTTTGGAAAAAGTATATCGATCGAGATTTATGGACCAAAAGCGAAAGGAATTTCTCGAACTTAAACAAGGTTCCATGTCGGTTACCGACTATGAACGAAAATTCGTGAGGCTTAGCCGATGCGCGAGAATGCATTTCTTGAAGTCGTGATGTAAACGCTCAAGATGGACTGAATGATGAGATAAAGTCGTATGTTGGCATTTTGGAAATCCGAGAGTTTGTGACTCTCGTCGAGCGGCGATGCAAAGCCGAGGAGTTTAGTATGGAGAAAGGAAAGCGGAAGCGGGAGCAAGGGAGTTTCAGTAAGAGGTATTCGGGAAGCCCTTCCAACATCATCAAAGAAACTTAGAGATGGCTTAGGCCGATCTAGAGACACTTCGGGCTTTTCTAGACGAGATCGCGATCGACCCCGTGACCACACGAATCACTTCGATCGCCAGAGTGGGAATGATCGACGAGAGAGGACGGAGTGCCGATGTTGTGGCAAATGGCATTTTGGAAGTGTAGATTCCGTGACCGCTCTGTTACAAGTGTGGATCAGTTGACCACTTCATTAAAGATTGCCCGAGGTTGTCCGAGCAGAATGTAGATCGGAGTGGGAAGCCGGTACTACCACCGCCGAGGTAGACCATCCGGAAATACGGGCAAGGCTAGTGGTGGTCGAGAGGATCTAGAGATCTTGCGACCAGATCCGAGGCTCGCGCTCCAGCTAGGACTTATGCTATCTGGCACGCGAGGATGCCTCCTCGCCGGATGTTATTACTGGTACTTTCACTCTCTTTGATACTAATGTGATTGCTTTGATTGACCCCGGTTCTACTCATTCTTATATATGCGAAACCTTAGCATCCAAAGAAGACTTTGCCTATTGAGTCTCTTCGAGTTCGTAATTCGGTGTCAAATCCTTTGGGTCGTTATGTGTTGGTCGACAAAGTGTGTAAGAAATGCCCCTAGTAATTCGAGGTACTTGCTTTCCGCGGACTTGATGCTTTTGCCGTTCGATGAATTTGATGTTATTCTTGGATTGGATTGGTTGACCGTGCATGATGCGGTTGTGAATTGCAAAAGCAAGACTATTGATTTGAGATGCGCAAACAACGAGATGATCCGAGTTGAGTCTACGAACTTGAAGGGGTTGCCACCGTAATATCATCAATGTTGGCCCGAAATATGTAAGAAAAGGGTGTGAAGCATACCTTGCGTATGTACTTGATGATAAGGAGTTAGGAATAGAACCCAAATCATGCGGTGGTTTGTGAATACCGGACGTTTTCCCAAGAATTGCGGGTTTGCCACTGTTCGGAGATAGAGTTTGGCATTGAGCTTGTACCGGACCACACCGATTTCGATAGCTCCATATCGTATGGCACCAACGGAATTAAAGGAGTTGAAAGCTCGGTTGCAAGAGTTGATGGATAGAGGTTTTGCTCGCCGAGTTTTTCACCTTGGGGTGCACCGGTGTTGTTTGTGAAAAGAAGGACGGAACCATGAGGTTGTGCATCGACTATCGTCGACTTAATAAAGTGACAATAAAGAACAAGTATCCGTTACCACGTATCGATGATTTGTTCGATCAACTCAAGGAGCCTCGGTGTTCTCAAAAATAGATTTGAGATCGGGCTATTATCGATTCATGAATCCGAGATTCGGACATACCCAAAACCGCCTTGAATCGAGATATGGTCACTACGAGTTCTTAGTGATGCCGTTTGGGCTCACTAATGCCCTGCGGTATTTATGGATTTGATGAATCGGATCTTCGATCATATTTGGATCGGTTCGTAGTTGTGTTCATCGACGACATCTTGGTCTATTCAAGAGATGAGACCGAACATGCGAGCACCCGAGATTAGTGTTGCAAATTTTACGGGATAAGCGGTTATATGCTAAGTTTAGCAAGTGTGAGTTACGGTTAAGAGAGGTTAGCTTCTTGGGTCACGTGGTATCTCAGATCGGTATTCGAGTCGACCCAAGCAAAATTTCAGCCATACTTAACTGAAACCTCCAAGAAATATTACCGAGGTTCGAGAGTTTTTGGGACTTGCGGTTACTACCGACGGTTTGTAAAAGGATTCTCGATGATAGCCACACCCATGACGAAACCGCTTCGAAAAGATGTCAAGTTTGAATGGACGGAAAAGTGTCGAAAAAGTTTTGACCAATTGAAAACTCATTTGACGGAAGCTCCAAGATTAGTACAAACCGAATCGGCAAAGAGTTTGTCATCTATAGTGACGCCTCCCTACTTGGGTTAGGTTGCGTATTGATGCAAGAAGGTCGAGTTGTGGCCTATCGTCGAGACAATTAAAGCCACATGAGAAAAATTATCCGACCCATGATCTCGAATTGGTCGCCATCGATTCGCCTTTAAAGATATGGCGACATTACTTATTTGGTGAGAAGTGCCATGTGTATTCGGATCACAAAAGTCTCAAATATTTGATGACTCAAAGAGACTTAAATCTGCGACAAAGACGTTGGCTCGAGTGTTAAAGGATTATGAGTGGTCATTGACTATCACCCGGAAAGGCTAATGTGGTTGCGGATGCCTTAAGCGGAAATCACTGTTTGCTTTACTGACGATGAATGTACACTTGTCTATCCTACCCGACAATGTGTTAGTAGCCAATTAATGACCAAACCATTGTTGACTCATCAAATTCGTGAAGCTCGAAAGTTGATGAGGAGTTGCGTGCAAAACGGGTGAGTGTGTTCGAACAAGGAATCGGAGTTTCAAATTGATGATGACGATTGTTTGAGGTTCGAAGTCGTTTGTGTGTTCCAAAGAATTGAACTTATTTCGATAATTCGAACGAAGCTCATTGTAGCCGAATGGCAATCCACCCGGAGTACGAAGATGTACAATGAGTTGAAACGTCGGTTTTGGTGGCATGGTATGAAACGAGACATCTCGACTTTGTTGCAAGATGTTTAATATGTCAACAAGTGAAAGCGGAGCATCAAGTGCCTTCGAGGTTACTTCACCGATCACGATACCCGAGTGGAAATGGGATCGAGTCACAATGGACTTTGTGTCCGGACCGCCGTTGTCGCAAGTAAGAAGGATGCAATTTGGGTTATTATTGATAGACCGACTAAGTCGGCTCACTTTATCCTGTGCGTATGGATTTTCATTGGATAAACTAGCTGAATTGTACGTTTCTCAGTTGTGAGATTACACGGGTACCGATTTACATTGTGTCGGATAGAGATCCGAGGTTCACCTCGCGATTTTGGAAGAAATTACAAGAAGCATTGGGCACCAAGTTGCATTTCAGCACCACCTTTCACCCCCAAACCGATGGTCAATCCGAGCGATAATTCGGATACTTGAGGATATGTTGAGATGTTGCATCCTCGAGTTCGGTGGTTCGTGGGAGCGGTACCTACCTTTGATTGAATTCGCTTAACAATAGTTTTCAATCAAGTATTAAGATGGCGCTTTACGAGGCTTTGTACGAGCGTAAATGCCGTACACCATTGTTTTGGACCGAGCTCGGTGAGAACAAAATTTTGGAGTGGATTTGATTAAAGATGCTGAATGAAAGTAAAAGTAATCCGTGAAAATCAAGATAGCCTCCGATCGTCGAAAATCGTATGCGGATTTGAAACGAAAGGACATTGAGTATCGGTGGGAGATAAAGTGTTTCTTAAAGTTTCGCCGTGGAAAAAGATACTCGATTCGGTAGTAAGGGCAAGTTGAGCCGAGATTCATTGGGCCGCATGAAATCTCCGAACGAGTTGGCCCGATTCCATGTATCGTTTGATCTTGCCCCGAACTTGAAAAGATTCACAACGTCTTCCATGTTTCAATGCTTCGACGCTATAGATCTGATCCGTCGCACGTAATTAGTCCATCAGAGGTTGAAATTCAAGCCGATATGAGTTATGAAGAAGAACCGATTCGTATTCTAGCTCGTGAAATGAAAGAGTTGCGAAACAAAAGGGTTCCGCTAGTGAAAGTGTTATGGCGCAAACACGGATAGAAGAAGCTACTTGGGAACCCGAGAACTCTATGAAAGAGCAATATCCAAACCTATTTACGGTAAGATTTTCGGGGACGAAAATTTCTAAAGTGGGGAGAGTTGTGACACCTTAAAACGACCCTAGTCGAAATGTGGTTTCGGGACCACAAAACCAAGGCATAAAAATAATTTAATATTTATTTTATTGCCTATAATGTGTGTTAACTCATGTGTGATATTTTTTATGCTTTGATTTAGAATTATAGATGTGAATTTCACTAGAAAGGACCTAGTAATAAACTTTGAAAGTATGAGGGGAAAATGTGTGATGACTAATTAAAGGATGCATGCAAAACAATGGACTTGCATGTCAAATTTCCCCCCCCATAGCTAGTGGCCGGCCATGACAAGGATTTATGGGCAAAAATCATGTCATGAAACATGTTTGGTAAATGGGTTATGATGGAAAGAATAAAATAAGGGTATGGAATAAACAATTAATGTTAGTAGATGAGAAACAAAAAAAAAAGTGTCCATCTTCCTCCATAGCTTGGCCGAATGTCCTAAAGGAAGAAAGAAAAATTTTGTTCATCTCTTTTCACTCTCTTGTTGGCCGAAAATACTAAGGTTAAGGAAGGAGTTTTGCTTCATACTTGGTTTGGAAGAGGATTAGGAAGAGGTTGGCTAAACTTGCATCAAGATTAAGGTATGTTTGAGGTTCATGCATGTTTTTAGTTGCTAGCTTAATGTTCTTGTTAGCCCATGGTTCAAATCCTTGTTATGTCATGGGAATGAAATTCGCCAAAGTGAATGTGGTGTTAATGCCATTGCATGTTAAATAACAAGCTTGAAAGTGATACATGTGATGGAGGATTGAAGATTCTTAGATTTTCTTTTAGCATTTTTTTGAATGAGATACTAAGTTCTTTGTTTCACCATGACCAAATTGAAATGGTGTGGTGTTGTGGTATTCGCCATGATATATCCATAAGTATAATTCATGCATGTTGCATGGTAAGTAAGATTTAAGCTTTGGAAATGTGTATATATTTGGATATAAGCCACTTGAGAATTCGCCCTTGCACCTACATGAATATATGTTTGCACATGATGGATTGGTATGACTAATTCAAAGTGTATATTTGCTTGTGATGATGTGTTGATTATGAAGTAAATAAGAGATGTGCAATGAATTACGATATGTAATGTGTTAGTAGTAAAATGTATGCTGTTTTTTTGTGTGGTACTAAGTGTATATTCGCCACATGAGGGGTAATTAGTGTGCATGCATTCGGTTTGAGGCAAGCATATTGATGCCTATTCTTGGCTTAGAAAATTCGCTAAGAGGAATATTAAATAATGTGTTGAGTTCGATTTATGATTTCGTACATATACAACTTTGATGCCTAATGTATATAAGGGCCAAGTACTTTGAACTTCACGTTGATGTTTGAATGTATTGAATTGCTTGTTGTGATGTAAAATGTGCATGACCATTGTGTATTTGAGCTAAAGGATGGCCATATGACCATTTACACTCCTTGTCATATTCGCCATAAGCTATCATGATGAGATTTTAATAAGTTAAATTTGTGTAAATTAGCTCAAGAGCAAAGGGAGCTAAATCCGATAAAGGGAAGGAAAAAGTAGTTGAATAGCCGTCGAAATCGCTCGACAACATTCAAGGTAAGTCTTGAGTGATGACCCTACTTGAATTATATCAAAATTATGCTCCTTGTTTGTGTGGCCATTGAGCGAAATAGTAAAGGTTGATAGATATTTTGTGTTAGAGCTTTAGTAACGAAAATGAACTATGGACGTGTCTTGAATATTGATATATATGTAAGTGAACATTGGAAATATATCCGGGCTAAGACCAAGGCATTCGTGCGAAGTTGATATATCCGGCTAAGACCAAGGCATTCGTGCGAGTTGATATATCCGGCTAAGACCAAGGCATTCGTGCGAGTTGATATATCCGGCTAAGACCGAAGGCCTTTGTGCAAGTCACCAAATCCGGGTTATGACCAAGGCAATCGTCGAAGTCGCTATATCCGGTTAAATCGAAAGTATGTGATTCGAAGTGAGCAATCTTGCTGTGAAAATTTCAGCTTATACACTTGTGAAAATTCCAGCAATGAGGTATGTTTGTATGTGCTTGTACTAATTGAATTCTTACAAGTAAGTATGCGCTAAGTTGATAAACGAGTTACCGGCCTTGGGCTAAGTTGTTCTTTTGTGTATGAACATAAGGGTCGGTGATGTGAAATAAGTATGAGTATGGGAATGTGAATTAGTAAAGTGGTTTAATTAGCCATGTGAATAAAATACCTTAGTCAAAGCTGATTTCATTGCTTGAGACTTACTAAGCATTAAAATGCTTACCCGTTGCTTTGGCTCTCTGTTTTATAGGTTTCGCTCGTTAGCTATCGGATTCGGGATCAAAGAAGTCAAGTCATCCACACTATCGAAGCCCCATTTTGGTACAAATTTTGGTTGAACTTTGAAATGGCATGTATAGGACCATCCTTTGTTGAAGGTCATGTACCTTCCGGTTTGTGTAAACTTGGATAGCCATGCGAAAATGGCTTATATATCGTTTTAGCATAGAACTATAATCGTTTGTATGTTGACCCTTATGAGGTATGGAATTATTTTGAAACGATTAGCCATTGGAATGGTTAATCATGATCACGCTTTGTGCTATGTATGTAAAAAGGGCCAATTGAATCATGGAAAGTATGAAATAGGTAAAGCCTACTAAAGGCAGATGCTGACAGCAGCAGTGACGTGGATGTGAAAAATCACTAAAAATAGTAGGAATGGTATTAAATAGCAAATAAATTATGTAAGTGTACCTTGATGAATCTACTTTCATATGGAAGAAACGAAATGGTCATATGAGTTATAAGTTAACAGATTTTAAAGTTCTTGTGAAATAGGGCCAGAACGGTTTCTGGATCCCCTGTTCCAACTTTGGAAAATCATTGTAAATTAACCAGAGATAATTAGGAGTCATTCCATATATGTGTAGATTCCTCTCTGAGTCTAGTTTCTATAGAAACAAACGGCATTAGTATTGAAGCCCTGTACAGGAGATATCCAATTCGTAACGCACAAAGGTCAGTGTAGTCGATCCCTACAACAGGCGAGACTTTAACTAATAAACTGTACTAATTGGCTCGACCAAAAATTCTAGAAAAAAATATGTAGATGGACATATTAGTCTAGTTTCAGGAAAAATTTACGGAACTGATTTTCGAGTTGTAAAACTCAAGTTATGAATTTTGGAGCGACTAGTACTCAGATTGGCAGCTTGTCTGAAAATTGTCAATAAGTGGGTTGAAGTCTGTTAACACCTCGCGTTCGACTCCGGCGACGGTCTCGGGTTCGGGGTGTTACAAATGTGGTTGCGGATGCTTTAAGTAGTAAATCACTGTTTGCTTTACGAGTGATGAATGTACACTTGTCCGTTCCATCCGATAATGTGTTAGTAGCAGAATTAAAGGCCAAACCATTGTTGATTCATCAAATTCGTGAAGCTCAGAAAGTCGATGATGAATTGGTTGCAAAACGGGCTGAATGTGTTTCGAATATGGAATCAGAGTTTCAAATTGATGATGACGATTGTTTGAGGTTCAGAAGTCGTTTGTGTGTTCCAAGAAATTCAGAACTTATCTCGAAAATTCTGAACGAAGCTCATTGTAGCCGAATGTCAATTCACCCGGGGAGTACGAAAATGTACAACGATCTGAGACGTCAGTTTTGGTGGCATGGTATGAAACGAGACATATCCGATTTTGTTTCGAAGTGTTTAATATGTCAACAAGTGAAAGCGGAACATCAAGTGCCTACGGGTTTACTTCAGCCAATCATGATACCTGAATGGAAGTGGGATCGAGTCACGATGGATTTTGTATCTGGATTGCCATTATCATCAAGCAAAAAAGATGTGATCTGGGTTGTTGTTGATAGACTGACAAAGTCGGCTCATTTTATCCCTGTACGTATGGATTACTCCCTTGACAAGCTAGCTGAAATGTATGTATCTCAGATTGTAAGGTTACATGGAGTACCCGTTTCTATTGTGTCAGATAGAGATCCGAGATTCACATCGCGATTTTGGAAGAAATTTCAAGAAGCTTTGGGTACCAAATTGCATTTCAGCACCGCTTTTCATCCCCAGACCGATGGTCAATCTGAGCGGATAATTCAGATACTCGAGGATATGTTGAGATGTTGCATTCTTGAGTTTAGTGGTTCATGGGAACGGTATTTACCCTTGATTGAATTCACTTACAACAATAGTTTTCAATCAAGCATTAAGATGGCACCTTACGAGGCTTTGTACGGTCGTAAATGCCGTACACCGTTATTTTGGACCGAACTTAATGAAAATAAAATTTTCGGAGTTGATTTGATTAAAGATGCTGAACAGAAAGTAAAAATAATCCGTGAAAGTCTGAAGGCGACTTCGGATCGTCGAGTCGTCTGTGATTTGAAACGAAAAGACATTGAGTATCAGGTAGGAGACAAAGTGTTTCTTAAAGTTTCACCTTGGAAAAAGATACTCAGATTTGGCTGTAAGGGCAAATTGAGTCCGAGGTTTATTGGACCGTATGAAATATCCGAACGAATTGGTCCAGTTGCATATAGATTGATTTTACCCCCTGAACTCGAAAAGATTCACAACGTTTTTTATGTTTCGATGCTTCGACGTTATAGATCCGATCCTTCGCACATAATTAATCTATCAGAGGTTGAAATTCAATCCGATATGAGTTATGAAGAAGAACCGATTCGTATCCTAGCTCGTGAAATGAAAGAATTACGAAATAAAAAGGTTCCTTTAGTAAAAGTGTTATGGCACAAGCACGGGATGGAAGAAGCTACTTGGGAACCCGAGAACTCTATGAAAGAACGATATCCTAACTTGTTCACTGGTAAGATTTTCGGGGACGAAAATTTCTTATGTGGGGGAGAGTTGTGACAGCCCTAATTTGACCCTAGTCGGAATAAAAATAATTAACAGTCATATTTGATGCTTATTATATATGAATATGCATGTGTGAAGAATTCATGCTTAAATTTTGTATATAGTATGTGAAATTATTAAATAGGACTTGTATGAGAAAATTGAGAAATGTGCTAGGCAAATGCTAAAGTGGCCTATTAATATATGTTGGAAAGTGCTTGTACTTGCATGTCAAATTAGCCAAATTATAGGTAGTGGCCGGCCATGCTACAAATTATATAATCAAATATGAATTTTCTATTAACTTTAATTAGCTAGATGCCATATTATCATGGATGAATGTAATAAAATAAAGAAATAATAATTAAAGGAAGGAAATGGGTGAAAGAAACAAAGTCTTCATCCATGTTTCTTCCTAGCCGATTCTAAAGAAAGAAAAGAACAACCATTCGGTGATCTTGAACTCAAAATAAGGTGAGTAGTTCATGCTAATTCTTGAAATTTTAGTATATTTTGAGTTAGTTCTTAAGTTCTTTGCTTAACCCATGACAAAATTTTGAGTTGGGTAATGTCTTAAGCTTTCGCCATAGTAGAAATTAAGGGGTTAGATTGTTGTTTTTTGTGGTTATTTGAAGTTGAACTAGTTAATACTTAAGTGTTAGTATTTGTACATGAAATAGATGAATGTCGATTGGTTGAGTTACTTGAACAAATTCGGCTTTGTAATTGATTTTTTTTAGTATAAACCTTGAGTAATGCTAGGCATAGATTTTGGTTTTGATAGTGCTTATATGAGTTTAATTAATTCAATTTTGATAATATAATGATAGCTTAAGATAAACAACATTTGGTTATGAATTTTTGTGTTAAATCGAAAATGGATGCTAGTTGAGCTATGAACAATTACTTAATAACGAAGAGAATATAAGCTTAATGCTAAAGTAGCATTCAACCTCGGAGTAAGTTAAATTAGTAGGAAAATAAATTTTGAGATGGAAAATTATGTGTTTGACTAAAGAAAAGAAATCGTTGAAGAGTGTTTGTGAACATGGTAAGTGTATTCGGTTTAGTGAGCAAATGAAATAAAAATTTGGAATTTGATTTTTTTTTTTTGGGGTATGTATGACCAAGTATATTCGGCCACATAAATAATATAATTACATGATGTTATATTATGATTATTGAGCTTATGTATGTGGGTGCATGTATATCTAGTAATATAATGACATTTGGTTTTGATAGTCGATTGATAAGTTATTACTTTAATTACAAGAGCATTTGGTGAAAGTAACATTTGTGTATGAACATATATTAGTTATGAAATCGGTAGGTTTAAGACTAATTGTGGTAATGATAATATATTAATATGAGATGGATATTTGATTACGAATATGAATAATAAGTAAACACTATTGATTAAAATATTAAACATCTCTATTTATACTTATTTAGCTCAAGAGCAAGGGGTCAAAGTTGGATAGGGAAAGGAAAAAGTGATCGAATAGTCATGTTGAAATCGTTCGACAACATCCGAGGTAAGTCTTTAAGTAATGGAACTTAGCTTATGATTTGATAAAGCAATTATATATATATGCATATATGTGTGAATGTTAATCGGGTTTAAAACCGAGCTTGGTCTCGAAGGGCTTTTGAGCCGTGTCATAATCCGAGCTTGGTCTCAAGGCCTTTTGAGCGGTGTCATAATCCGAGCTTGGTCTCGAAGGGCTTTTGAGCGGTGTCATAACCGAACCTAGTTTGAAGGGCCTTGGGCCAATGTCATAATCCGAGCTTGGTCTCGAAGGGCTTTTTGAGTCAGCGCTAAGAATCGGGCTTGGTTCTGAAGGGCGTCTGTGACGGCATAATATTAAGTTGAAAACTCGTAAATATTCGTACGAGAAATCATATAATACATGTTGAAACAATTTTAAACCAATGTGTTACTTGCAGTAAGATAACTAGGTAAGTAATTTACTCTCGTTGAGAATATGATTATGTTAAATTATGACTTTGAAATTGGTGGGGATGCTTAGACCATTGTTTAAAATCATTCGAACGTTTATGATCTGATTATGATGTATGAGTTCTGAATTAGAGAGTTCAACTTCACAAATGTGAGATGTAGGTGTATATGCATGAGATTGAGATTGACACGGAAATGTGAGATGAACATATTCGACTATAGAATGAATTTAGTTGGATATATATATTGCTTTCACCTTTGTGATATGAATGATAAAAGTAGTACCTTAGTTATTTTCTATTCGGCCAAAGGATGAAACAAACAAACTTAGATATTATTATGCCATTCTTTTAAATGATTTCATTATTTAAAACTTACTAAGCATCGAAATGCTTATTCTTTTGCTTTAATTCTCTGTTTTATAGATTTTGTTCGTCAGCTATCGGACTCGGAAGTGTCAAAGTCGAAGTCATCCACACTATCTAAGCCACTTTTTGGTACTCTTCAGTTGAACTTGATAATGGCATGTATAGGGCTGACCCTTGTATATTCGTATAGGGCTGACCCTTGTATCTAAGCCACTTTTTGGTACTCTGTTTTATAGATTTTGTTGTTGATTAAGTATCTTTTGGTAATGTATATTTGTATAGCCATGCGAAAATGGCTTGTATATTTTGAGTATAACATTATGATCGTTTTGTATATATGGTCTTATGATATGGTTATTAAGTGGTGTGGAAATGTTTGGTAATGATTAGCCATTGGAATAGCCAATCATGGTCCTATTGGTGCTACGTATGTCATGGCTAATCGTGATTATACTTGGAAATAATGTATGTCAAATTACTAGTTGATTCATGAAAAACTATGAAATAGGTAAAATTTACCTTAAAATAGATGCTGACAGCAGCAGTGATGTGAATTTGAAAAATCACTAAAAATAGTAGAAATGGAATTAAATAATGAATAAATTAGTAATCGAATCTTGATGAGTCTAATTTCATATGAAAGAAACGAAACGACCATATGAGCCGTATTTTATGATATGTTTAAGTTTTCGTGAAATAGGGCCAGAGAAATTTCTGGATCCCCTGTTCTGACTTTGGAAATTCACCATAAATTAAACATAGATAATTAGAAGTCATGCTTTATATGTACAGATTCCTTTTTGAGTCTAGTTTTATTAGAAACAAACGGCATAAGTATTGAAGCCCTGTACAGGGAGATATCTAAGTCGTAATGCATGAAGGTCAGAGTAGTCGAACCCTGAAACAGGGGAGACTTTAACTATTAAACTGTACTAATTGGCCTGACCAAAAATTCTAGAAAAAATTAGTAAATATATGTATGAGTCTAGTTTTAGGAAAAATTTACGGAATTGGATTTCGAGTTTTGGAACTCGAGATATGATTTTTAGAGTGACTGTGATGCAGCTAGCCAGCTCGTCTGGAAATTTTAAAAATGAATTGTATGAGCTGTTTAAGTAAGGAATTAAGTCCGTTAGCACCTCGAGTTCGACTCCGGCAACGGTCTCAGGTACGGGGTGTTACAATTTTGCCCTTAGAATTTACAAAAATTACGATTTTGCCCGTAGGCTCGTAAATCGATTTTTATCAAATTTCCTCATTTACCAAGCCTAGCCGAATTCTTTTTATAACTATAGCAACACACAATTTCAATTATTTCACACATTTACAACTTATTTTACAACTTTACAAAATAGCACTTTTTAGGTGTTTTGTGACATCCCTAAAGTGACCCTAGTCGGAAAGCGATTTCGGGACCGCTAAACCGAGTCACTAAATTATTTGAGTATGATAGTTCTTGTCTAAATATGTGAAAATGCATGTGTGAATTTTTTAATTCTTTGATTTAGTTAATTTGAAGGTGAATTGAAAGAAAAGGACTCATGTGAAAGGATTTAATTATATGTGGCTAATTTTAAGAGGTTAATAAAGGAATGAAGTAAAATAAATGGAGTTGCATGTCAAATAACCCATTTGACAAGGTTAGTGGCCGCCATGACAAAATTATGGGCAAGGAACATGTTTCCAACATGTTATGCTAGTGGTGTATGTAGGAAGCCATAAAATAATAGCTAGCATTAAAGAAATGAACAAAAAAATGAGCATGGATGCCCCCCATTGTGCCGTAACTAGAGAGAAAAACAAAAAAAAAAAAGAAGGAAAATGCTCATTCTATTCTCCATTGCCGTGGCTTGAAGGAGGAAGAAGAAGGGAATTCTTTTGTGCATGATTTGGCTTGGTTGATGCTTAGGAAGAGTTCAAGATCCTAAAGGAGAGGCGTCCAACAAGGGGAAATCGAAGGTCAACGAGTAGCCGACTTAGAATTATTTGCCCAACACAAGGTAAGTCATTAAGCACATATGTTTGATATTGCTTAAATGATTGTAAAATCTATGCAATTGTGTTTAACGGGATGCTATATATATATAAATGAAATTGTATGTGTATGGAGTGATGACAATTGTTGAATGTAAAAGAAATAGTGAAATGTGTAGAAAGTTTGCTTTCGGCACTAAGTGTCTTGAACAATACGTGTGTACGGTGATTTAGATTGGCACTAAGTGTGCGTGCTGGAAATATATGGCACTAAGTGTGCGTGTTGGAAATATATGGCACTAAGTGTGCATGCTGGAAATATATGGCACTAAGTGTGCGAGCTTGAAGGGTATGGCACTATGTGTGCGGGCTTAAATCGCATGGCACTAAGTGTACGAAATCGAGTATTAAGCACTGTGTGTGCGTACTCTATATATATATATAAATATCTCCGATCGAACAATTATATGGAGGGTGTGTCTCCATCGAGTTGAGTATGGACAGCGGATCGGGTAAGTACCTTGAGCTCATGACGAATAGGTAATATGTTCATGCTCGGGTTGAGCTTGGTAAGCTTTAAATCTATGTGATGATTGCAATTGTATGATTGTGGTGAAAATGAGTTGGTGTGTAAAATGCCTCAAATATCTTATTGTATAGAATATGAAATGTGGATGTATGACTTGGTATGAGATTGAACCGAAAGGTCCAAGGAACTATGATATAGTTCGATATGGATGGAGTACTTAGCCTCGTTCATTATTTCATGTTGTAATAATTTTGTTAATGGATGGTTGTGGAATGCTTATGGCTTACTGAGTTATAAACTCACTCGGTGTTTTCTTGTCACCCATTTTAGGTCTCTTGGACTCGTCTCTTGTGTACTCGGAACCGTCGTCAAGTCATCACACCGGCGAACAATCTTTTGGTATTGTCTCCTTAGTCGATCTAGGAGAACATTTGGCATGTATAGGCTATTTTGTTTTGTTGAATTTTGGGTTGTAAACTTTAAGCCATGCGAAAATGGCCTATGTGGTCGGTTGAGTGTGATTCTAAAACCTATAGTCACAAGTCTTAGAAACCTTAATTTTGATAAGGTGGCCATAGCTTGTATTATGTATGATGAATTATAGTTGGCCATGGAAGAATTATGAAATAGTCATTGTTTGCTTTAGTAACAGATGCTGCCAGCAACAGTGAGGTGAGATTGAAAAATCACTAAAAATAGTATAAGTAGAATTAAATAGTGAATAAATTATGAAATTGAACCTTGATGAATCTACTTTCATATGGAAGAAACGAAATGGTCATATGAGTCAGATTTTAAGAGATATTCAGGTTTTCGTGAAACAGGGCCAGAACGGTTTCTGGATCCCCTGCTCCGACTTTGAAAATTTACCATAAATTATCCAGAAACAATTAGAAGTCATGCCTTATATTCATAGATTCCCCTTTGAGTCTAGTTTCATTATAAATAAACGGTATGAGCATTTGAGCTCTGTACGAGATGATATCCAGGTCGTAATGTGAAAAGGTCAGTGTAGTCGAACCCTGAAACAGGGGTGACTTTAACTAATAAACTGTACCAATTGGTCCGACCAAAAATTCTAGAAAAAAATATGTAGATGGAATTATGAGTCTAGTTTCAGGGAAAATTTACGGAACTGGTTTTCGAGTTCGGGAACTCGAGATATGATTTTTAAGGTAACAGTGACGCAGTTAGCTAGCCTGCCTGGAACAGAAATTCATAATTTTCAAGAGAGAAATAAGGGAAGTAAGCCCGGTAACACCTCGTGGTCAAATCCGGTGACGGTCACGGGTTTGGGGTGTTACATGTTTTCATGCAAACTTTTTTCACAAAAATTGTTTATTACACAACCATGACTCATTTTCTTCTATAAAAATTAAGTAAACAATATGATTATTCACATGGAAAAACCCTATACATTCAACCATTTTGCAAAATAGTCCCCTTATTAGTTAGCTCATGCTACAAGGGTCCTAAAAATGCAAAAATTATCAAGAAAGGCTATCTATATCACTTACTTGCAAGGAATATAAGTGGCTGATATTTTTGAGCTTTCAAAACCCCCTCCTTGCTGCCATTTTCTGTGGATGAAGAAGAAAGATGAAAAGATGACAACTTTTTCTTTTTTTTGTTTTATTTTAATACCAAATAAGTCACCTAATACCCACCAATTTTGACTTTTCAATTTCTTTCTCTCTATGGCCGGCCAAGTCTTTTCTAAAGGTATATTTGCTCTTTAATGGCCCGTTCTCTAGCTATTTAACATATTTATCTTGCAAAACAAAACTTTTGCCCTTTATACTATTTAGTCTTTTTTCTCAATTAAGCTAGCAATCGCTAAAATTATTTCATCAAAATTTTCATGCACTCATATAATCATGATAAAACATATAAAATAATATTAAAAATAATTTCTCTGGCCTTGGAATAGTGGTTCCGAAACCACTGTTTTGACTAGGCCCAAAATCAGGCTGTTACAATTCTCTCCCCTTTAGGGATTTTTGTCCCCTAAAATCTTACCAGAAAAGTGGTTTTGGTATTCATATAAACTTCTCTTTCCCATAATCATCGCTAAAGAACTTTCACTCGACTGTTCCTCTAATACTTATCTTTTTACTTTCTCATATCAGTGTCATAAGCGGTTTATTTGCTATACCCCACCTTGGCTGAAGTTCAAGACTTGAGCTATTGAAAAATCGTGAGTAGTTATTGAT
Organism: Gossypium arboreum; assembly: GCF_025698485.1. NCBI lineage: Eukaryota > Viridiplantae > Streptophyta > Magnoliopsida > Malvales > Malvaceae > Gossypium > Gossypium arboreum. The sequence continues at coordinate 45,328,750 of NC_069070.1, read as the reverse complement.
TAATCTCTGGGAAAGTAGATATAGTTACAGATGCTGAATGGAAAAAAATCTTGGGTTATTTTGTGAGTGGGATACACGATTATCTTAATTGATGATAATCTGATTTTAAATAGATTAAAAGCTAAAACGATGTTTTCATTGCAAGATTGAAAATCTCAGAAATGTGTTAATGAATGGTAAGCTAAACAAGTTCAGTATGAGTTGATTTTTTATTCTAAATTTAAGGTCTGACCTGATGACTGATGTTATTGTTTTGAGATAGAAATTATGTGCAGATGAATTTAGAGCTTATGCAGGAAATTTTTGTACGAGGCTCAGTAGTAGCTTATTGGTTCATTCTAGAAGTAATTCAAATGTGCAGTTATTTAAAATAGATGTTTTGGTGATCAGGTTTCTCATTTGACAGATTGGCCGAGTTATATGTTTCTAAGGTTGTTAGCTATCATAGAGTGTCAGTCCCCATTATTTCGGATTGAGATCCAAGGGCTATATCCCAATTATGGAAAAAACTACAGGAAATTATGAATACGCAGTTGATCGGTAATACCTCATAACCCTACTCTTACTATGGATACGAGTTAGGAGTGTTACAGAGACATATATGGATTAGGATACATATAAAGGCTAGGATACGTACTTGGCATAATCTGAAGGGGCTATGATGTGGATGATGTCGGTTGAGGCATTGGGCTCGATGATTGTGTGGGCACAGTTGATGGGTTAGGTGATTGTATGGGCCTGTTTATGGGCCCGTGCCATCATCCCTTCTCTTTAGATTTAAAGGACCCCATCGTTCCCTTTCCACACAGATTTGCCGACGCCTCTGCTCTTCCAACAACAAATATGGCTTACCATAGATTCTAAACCATGGCATGTAATCCGGGGTACACGCTAACTCTGGGACGATGATCGGTTTGCGATCAGGTATATAATCATACCGATTTTCCCAAATTTCAATATATTCCAACCAGAATAACGACCAATTCGTATTCGTTTTACGTAAGTCGATTCTATGCTGGTTATTGAGCACCTTAGGTTCCTCAGGAATCGATTGTCGAAATCCAAATTGTCGCAATACCTTATCCGTCTAGTGCATCTCGACAATAGCATAGTTGACCAATGGGACATTAACATGCCAAATGTTCAGATTTTGAAAGAATTCATCCGGAATTACTGCCCGTATTGCCTGATCCTCATATGGTGTCCCTTACTTTCGCTTCCAGCCGTTGGTCTAATAGAAGCCGTATATCTTTAAGAGCGATAGGAATTCCAACATAACTTGTCGGATGGTTCCACCTAATTAAATAAATTTTCAGCATATAATTTTATTTTAAATCTATGGAATAATTGTAAAATCAAATAAAAATTTTACCTTGTTATGAGTGGGAATGTATATGGATGGTTCACTTGAGGACGTAAAAATGGAAAGCGAAACCGAGCCTATGATTGTAGTAGTGACAGTTAACCTCTAATTTTTGATTTATTTGGTGGCGTCACCCCGCACATCTCTCGGTATAATGTTGCCAACACGGCAGATCCTCAACTAAGTTCGCTAGCTGCTCTAAAATCAACGAGTTTCAGCAGCCACCTCAGATGTACGAGGTTTCGTGACAAGTTCAGCATCAGATAACCTTAAATCATCTCAAGGATGTATGCCCGAGCATATCGTATTCTTTTTAATTCAGTCGAATCATTCCCTGGCTCCGGGAATGTGTCTTGTAACCAGCCCATCTCGATCCGACCTCCGTAAATATTATCCGGAATCGCACCCAAAAGATGGTAGCATATGGCTCTCCAATCAGCAGATTGAACAGACTCGGTGAGTGCCACACCATCCACCGGCGATTCTAATTGTAACTGGACGTCCTCCAAAGTGATAGTACACTCTCTGCATGGAAGATGGAATGCGTGCGTTTCCGGTCTCCACCTCTCTATTAACGGGATGATGAGTTTTGAGTCCAACTTGCACCCTCGGCCTATAGTGACCGCGTGCCAAAAACCTGCTTCCTTCAAGTAATTTTCTATCAACGGTGATGGCAGACTAGACATGTTACGAATATAACATTGTAACACTCGATTTACAATGTTATAAAAATTATAAAATACAAATTAATTAAAATTACATAAATGAAAAATATTAAACAATATTCAAAAATTAAAATTAATTAAAATTATATAAATAAAAAATATTAAATAATATTCAAAAATTAAAATTAATTAAAATTACATAAATAAAAATATTAAATAATATTCAAAATTTAAAGTAAACCGTTACCATTTTCATTTGTTCGACGGAGATATGTTTATGATCGAGACGAATTAATTCCCCAACCATTGCTAACACGATCAAATATTTTTGAAATTATAAAAAAATAATAGGAGGAGAGGGGGGCCTTATACTTTTTTTTTTGACCGTTGACCCCCCAATAGTCAAAAAAATTTAGCTTTTGGGTATGCCCTCAAGGGAGCTTTTTTGCCACATCAGCAAAACGCTTCCACGTAAGCACATTTTGCTGATGTGGCAAAAAAGCTCCATTGGGGGCGCGCTTGCTGGCACTTTCCCCCTTAAACGTAGCCACGTAGGCGCGTTTTGCAAAAAAATAACCTTTTTCGGTAAATAATGGTATAATTGACCCATTTCATAAATTTACTAAGAAATGAGCCTTTTTAGGTAATTTAGTCAAATTAGACCAAAAATATGTTTTTTGGTTTCTAAAATATAAAATGCATGCATAAAAAACTAGTTTTATAGTATATCACTTTTCTAAGTTAATAAATTGGTATCCACCGACACTTTTTAAAATATATAAAATTTTCATTAAGTTAAAAGGTATAACAATTTAAAAAATTGAAAAATAATAATATTCTTTTATAAATTTATATTTCTTGTAAACTTTTAAAATTTTATAACTTTTATATATTTTATTTTTAAATAATTTGTATATTAGCTCGGTGATTTTGAATATCACATGTATACTTTTCCACCTCCATCATTAATTTAATGTTGTTGGTCAGCGCTCAAAAGTAATTATTTAGGTAAAAGAATTATATATTGTTTATATTAAGGTGGGGTTATATTTTGTTCTATTTATTAAGAATTAAATAAGTTTTTGTATATTAGATTAAAAATAAATTAGTTATCATGTTAAAATTTCATCCATTTCTATTATTATAAATTAGAAAGTGTATGTCAAGATGAGGTATATATGTCATATCATGTGTCATTGTTTAATTATTTCAACACCACATTAGTTTTTATCGGTGTAAATGGATGTAATTTTAACAAAAAAAAAAGAAATCAATTTACTTTTTAATCTAATATATAGAAATTAAATTACTTATTTTAAATAGAGAAGACAAAATATTAACTCTTAATAGAAACACCTCCATGACCAAACAAAATAAATAAATTTTAAATATATCAAAAGTTAAAATATTCGAAAAGTCATAAGTTTTTGTAAACAAAAGCAAATTAAAAACTCCGTTTTTTTTTTCATTATTGGGAACTGTGGCATTGGTTTCGGCCTAATCAAGCTAAGCCCAAATACTCCAAAGGTCTATTGTTTTATATGGGCTGCTCCTGCCCCCACTTTAAATCCATTTTCACCCCTTAGTTTCAAACCCTTTTTTCTTTTTTTTTTGAACTTTTTCCCCCTATTCCGTTGAAAAGCAAGAAATCCAATTAATTGATGAATATATAACAGTTCTTTAAAATAATATGGGGATCCTATTATTTCTTTGGCAACAATAGCGTAATGAAAGTGAAATCGTATAAGAGGAGTAACTGTAATGAAACCCTTCTTTTTCTTCTTTATTCCCCTTTTAAGGCTTCTCATATGGACCATAAACTTTTCTATGGAAGGTGACAAGGCCCACAATCAATCAAAGATGGGGAAGTTGGCCTTTCCTATACCTAATTTATTACTTAGTTAAATAAAAAAAGAATTGCATTTCTCACTCTATTAACAATTAATAATTCAATTTAAGTTTCCAGCCCAAGATTATATTCTTAAAAATAATTTATGCATTGTATAAATAATTTATTTGATGTAATCATAGATAGAATTCTTGAATACATCACTTAGTGTGCCCACTAGGAAGTTAAAAATTTTCGTTCAAACTCAACTTGATTAAGACATTTTAACCCCTAAAATATGCTACAACTTGAGGATTATATACCCTATTCATTGCCATCATCAACACACTTGATAGCTCGACAACTTAACTACTTTCTTCAAAACCACATATTATATTAATTAGTACACTCCAACCACTACTATTGTTTGAATCGAATTAGACTGTTTAATCGGATTGAACACCAGTCGGGGTATCGATTTAGAGGGGACTTTGAGTCAGTTGATTCGGGAATCGATATGGATCGATTCAACCAGACAAAAAATCTGTTGAACTGAATCTTTTAAATTTTTTTTAATTTTTAGTAATTTTTTAATTGAATCTATCATATTGATAAATCAATAACTTAACTGATTTGATCACTAATCTGATTTAAAAAATATTATGAATATATATATATATTTTGCAGCAAGCTGTGAGGCTGTGACAATGTAAGATGTTGGCGTTGGATTCTCCATTGAAATGTCCTCAAGTTTTTGTGAAGACTTTAGAAATTCAACCAACAGAATAGATTTTGATTAGTGTATTTGAGGAAGAGCTGGGATTTCATTTCTGTCAAATAATGATTAAAATATCTATCAATTATTTTATAATATTCATTTATTTGTTAAATCGAGTAGTAAAAATTTGTTATCTTTAAATAAAATTTTGAATTTAAATTTTATGGATAAAATAATTCCCCCATGGTCTTATCATATCTATAACAAAATCAAACACTTGGTTGTTATAATCTGTTTTATCCTGGTGGAGGAATTTGGAGAATAGATATGATTACCCATAGCCCTGATTGATGCTATAATTAAGCTAGTAAATGTTGACGGACCTTCCATCAAGCAGAAAAAGAAAAGAAAAGAAAATGTATAAAATTGTACATCTAATTTTGCATTGAATTGATATTTGTATAATATCCTTTTTGCATTATAGAATTAATCTTTTTGTATATGATGATGAATATATATCAAATGAAAGGACTAACATATTTGACTTGTTGGCCTCAATTATTAGTGGGTGAAGTCTCTTTCATTAATAATGCCTCCTGCAAACATACACACCCATTTACAACAATGTTTTCCTCACAAGGAAGAAAACCAGGCAGCTTTCTGTAAGTAATAGCTGCAAGCCTTCAGCTTCTATTCCCGACACTTTGCCAAAACAACAATAATAGCCAATTGAATCTTTAATGCAGAGATTAACAAAGTTTAGTATCATAAGATATACAAGGCAAGAAGCTATTATGATGAACAATTGCAAGGTTTTCATTCATAAAAAATGAAACACAGAGTGGGGTCAAATCCATGGACTTCTCGAGACATAAATTGACCTGACGACCACCATATTGACCACCCTTCTTAAGATTTTGTCTTGAGATTTTTTAATTTGTTTGGCAATATCATTCATGATCGGCATACATTTCTCAGGGTAAAGACAAGTGCATAGCGACAAGGAAACTTTAAAAGGAAAAAAAATTATATATAATACTGTGGTCATAATAAATAACATATAGTATATGTTTTTGACTACTCATTGATCCAACAGTAAATGAATTTACATTCATTAAAATTTATACATATATGGTGCATGCGGTGGGGACTTTCTTTTAACTCTCTTTCCAATCAAAGCTTTAAACCCATAAAATTTTCTTTACTTTTTACAGGAAAGAAGATGCGGGTAAAATTGTGTGGAATAACAAGGAGTTTCATAGTTACGAATAAGTTGTTGAGTGTTTTTCTTTCATCTTTTTTAAAGAGTAAGAATGTATATTTATATGATATGATTACTGTCAAGTTCGACCTTGGACAACTGCAATTTTGAGGGTTATTTGAGATTGCAGCCGCCAAGGAACCAAAGGTTGAAAGAGACCCCAAAAAAATATTTTTTAACTTTTAATATGAGAAAAAATAAATAAATAAATAAAATAAATTAATTAAATGTCTAGGATTTTCAATTTTTCATCATAAATGTTTCATCTCCTAGGGTCCAAAATTTTTCAAAATTTATTGTATTATATTTTATAATTTTTTTTTAAAAAGAGGTTTAATTTATTGTTTCGCATAGGGCCCAAAACTGTCAAGAACGAGTCTAATTATTGTTCATTGATATGATATCTTAAGTTAGTTTTATGCATGCTAACACGTATTTTATTCTAGACTTAACATATGTTTATATAATAGGGGTTTGCCTATGTAATGACGTATAAACTCACATTGCATGGTCTCATGTGCTATCTCGTGGGAAGGTGTAAGTTCCCCACCTGTGAACACTTAGTGTCATACAAGTTTGATACGTGAGCTCAGTGTGTGAACCGTGTAGAATCTGACCCGAATTTATTCCGGTTATGAATCGATAATAGTAAGTATTATAACAGTTCGCCCTGATGGCCTGAATTCAAAACTGGATCAAAAGTGAGTGATCCATACATTAAGATGGGGCAGTGAATACGAGAAGAGATGGGCCATATTTTTGTACAGGAATGTAAAGTAAAAGAATGAATGATAAGTAGGTCCTTGTGAGGGTAAAGCCATAAGGAAGCGACTGCATGATTTTAGAAGTGTAGTAAGGTGTTGAACCGTATTGTCTGCCGTGGCGGTGGAGATGTGTTTGATTGTGAAGCCATAGATTTTAGGGTGGTACGGGGAACTTTTTTTAATATTGCCTGTAAAACAGGCAGTAGTCGCAGCAGCATTCAAAACTCTCATGGTTTTGGATTTCGTGTGGACCAACCTCCAAATATCTGCATCTTTGAACAACCTAAACATGGTCCCTTTTCTCTCTCTATCTTTCCCTAAATTGTATATAGACAGGCATTACAAACAAGTTGGCAGTTGCTCTTAAAGTAGAGGGTAACGTGAAAAACTTAAAAAGGGATAAGTTTTTTAATTGTTGTGATGAAATCATGGGGGGTTAAATTGGTAAAAAGGTCAAGGAATTGGTGGTAATGGAACTGTTAAATTAAGGCCTGAAAATAGGTATATTTGTCTCTGGGGAAGGGCCAAACTTTTAGAGAAGAGTACTTTATTGACTTTATGGAACTGAGTTAAGTCCCTAACAATCTTGTCTTACTTTATATTTACTTTTTATCTTGCTTTGTTTTGTTTTTAAATTTTTTATCATTTTGGGTAACTTTTTCCTCATGTATTTCATATAATTACCGCAAGGGCACGTTTGCTTTTCAGAACCTGACAGTATCCACCAAACAACTTGTCAGCCTCACCTCTTTTTCTAATTATTTTCTCTCTAAATGTGAAAGGCAAAACAAATAGGCAAAGGGAGGGCAGAGCACACCAAAAAACCCCCCAAGAAAACAAAAATGAAAGTTCCATGAAAGTGAAAGAAACAAACAAATTGTTGTGTGTAGTAGAGATGATAATATGTGCAATGGGATCCAACTTTTTAATATTTTGGTCTGTGATTTTTGGGTTTCAGTGTCCCTAAATATAAGATGCCAATTCTTTGGATACCAACAAAACTAAACCAGACAAAGCCCTCAGGTTTCAGTGCAATAACAAGGGGCCATTTCCTTACCTGCATGCTCATACTCCTCACATTAAATAATTGAACTAGGCCATATATACATCTGCTCTCTATTATGTTTTTCATTTAATACTTCTTGTTTGGTACCTTGCTTTTCAGTCTATATCCAATTCATACCAATAATTTCCAGTTTAATCTACTATTAATGTTGATAATAAATTGCTTTTCAGTCTATATCCAATTCATAGCATTACTCCTTTAAGAAATTTATACTTATATTTTCACAATAACTATACATTTTCAAACTTAATGTCGAGAAACAATTCTTTAAATTTTAAAATATTTTAATTAAATCCTCAAAAATATTAATATCTTATTAATTAAATTTTTTATTAACTCAGTTATCAACTTTAACATTAAATTATTATTCAAATATAACGTATAACATAACATAAACAAACCATGTATATAAAATTCATTAAAAATTATGAAGACTATTGTTTCTCTCCGGCAATATTCAAAGGCTTGATTTTGAAAACTTTGGCTAAAAATTTTAATTGGGTGTGTGCTGCTTTATAAGGTGGAAAATGGGCAACTTTTTAGAGGAAAGATAAAGTTGAAGCTACTTTGGAGGCAAGGAAAATTATATATATATGTATATTTTTTTATAAAAAAGGTCAACAAAATAAAACATTAATCTAAAATCATGGTTTTACTTGGATTAGTTTAAGAATAAAAATTAATAATAATATAATAGAAAAATAAAAGATGCTTAAAGATTTGGAATCCATGACACTTGGGGGAGATGATTGCCTTTGCAGCTCTGCGTAGCTTTATCGTAGATTGCAGCATGTGTTGAGAATCAATCTTCCATCATCTTCCCATTCTTTCCAACTCAACTTCAACATTAAATAAATCCTCTTACTTTTTTGTTTTTTGGGTATTTGATTATTGTACTTAGATTCTTTTATTTTATTTTATTTTGTACGAATAATATTTTTCTTTGACTTTTTCATGTATTATTAATTAATTTGGTATTAACTTATGTGTCATGATCAAGTCCACGTTAATCAAACTTTAGACTGCTTAAGTAATCATCATACATTCAAAACAATTTTTTCTTTTAAAAGAAAGGGCTTTGTCCTCCCAAAGATTTGATTAAAATTCTTATTACTGTTTTTTTCAATTAAGATGATTTTTTTTTTCAATTTTGAAGGAGAAAGAGTTGGAAAAAATATACATATTTGATTTCGATATATTATCTTCAGTCTATTAATTTTAAATTAATTAATCAAAAGTAAGAAAAAAATGCATTTAAACAGTAAAAACAATTTGTTGTCCTACAAACCGGAACCCTTGATTAATGTTCAAGTATTTCCCATTATTTGGTGTCGTACAACTCGGTCATCATAGAGATGAAAAATCATTCAACTTCGTTTCTCAAGCTGTACCTAATACCTGTGTTTCTTTTTTTCTTTTAAATATATACTGATCAAGAATGTTAAATGAATCTAACCAAACATCAATCAGATCTTCAATTACTGATTTAAATACATTGAGACACTAATTTTAATGTTACACACAAATAATTGCATTAACTATAAATGAGATTGTTGGTACAATTGGTGGGATAGAGGCTGGTCACTGCTTATACCGCGATATGGAGAGCCATAAGATATGGTTCCAAGGTTTTTTAGAGGAAATTGGAAGTAGTGCTGTAAATGAATAGATTTTTATTTATATTTGTTTGTATCAATTCGTATTCGTTAAGAAATTTAAATTGATGTTTAGGTTTATATATTTGAAATTATGTATGTTAAAATTCGTTCGATTAAATTAAAAAAAAACATATTCGTGAACATCAAAGAACATTAAAAATGAACAAACAAACAACAATAAACATATGTATATATTATTTTTGAATATAAAACAATAAAATTTTAGTATTAATAATTATATTGTTTTATATTCAAAAATAATATATACATGAATATGGACATGTGGCAGATCGGACAAGCGGAATGTAACTATTCAAGGAAGTTGACAATCCGTTCCTCTAGAAACTCTACTTTTTGTTAAGAACATGATCTTTTTGGTCACCAAACCTCCCGTGTGTTCAACAACTACATGCCACCAAATCAGAATGAATGATAAGATCTATCTCATTACAAACATCCTCGTCCCATCGAATATATCCGCCCTATGGATCTTGCAATGATGACTTGATGGCAAGTCCAACACATTAACACCATCCTACACGAGACCCTGCCTATAAATACCCCTAAAAATGATGAAGAATGGATCGAATCTCAAACATACTAGCTTACACTCTGCCAACTTAATCTTAACAATTAACCTTCAAACTCTTTCTGCCTATTCTTTATAATCTTCGGTTCTTCGCATTGATTGGGTGAATTAGCCTTCTCCGATTCCACCATATCTTCCTCCATAATCTTGTTTTGTTGTATCATTAGATTAACAATTGATGTAGGGAATGTGAAGAACATGGCATCACAGTCTCAGAGCAACATCCCCATTGACCTAACTAACCTTGGCAACCCACTCAACTCCTCCTTCCCATGATGCTTCCATCCCAACCAACTCAGGATCTTATTCTGGTTCAAACTCCACCCACAATCCTTATTCTTCCCAACTAACAAGGCTTTCTTTGTGTTGGGAAATGTGCCCATATTGTAGTAAACATGTAATTATTATTTTTATTTCTTTGAACGATGAATAAATAAAGTAAATTTTGTAACATCCCGAATTAGGGTCTGGTCAGAACAGTGGTTTTGAGACCACAAATCCGAGATAGAAATAATTATTTTTTGATTCTCATGAGGTTTATGTTATGAATACATGCTTGTATGAAAGTTTCATGAAGAAATTCTATGCATAAAATGTCTAATTACATTTTAAGGATCAAATTAAATAAAGTGCAAAACTTGCATTCTAGAAGCTTTAAGCATGAAATTGCATTAGATATTGAATTAGAGGGTCCTAATTAGCAATTTGACCAATTTCTATAATTTTGGACAAAAATAGACATGCATAGGAAAAATGTAAAAGAGAAACCCTAGGGGTATTTTGGTCATTTGGTAATTAAAAGAATAAAAAAGGAAAAATAAGTTAAAATTGGTGTCCATCTTTTTCCTTCATTGCCGAAAATTGCAAGACACCATAGGTAGGGTTTGTTCAACATTTTCAAGCTTGATTGTAAGTGCATCTTAACCCTGTTTTTAATGTTCTTTGCATTTTTAAAGTTCTTGAAGCATGATCTACCCATTTCTAACTCTATTTTGAGCTAGGGTTCATGTATAAAATTTGACCCATGTGTAACATGCATGTATTTTGATGATTAATGAAGGAATATGAATGTTTGATGCATGATAAACATCTTTTACTAGGTGATTTTTAGTGAAAACACTTAAACAAGGGACTTGTTTGTAAAAGTGTAAAAGAGAATAGTAATAATGTGAAATAAAAGAAAATATGGGCTGATATGAGCATAGTAAAGGTTTGGCTAGGCTTGGGTAACCAAGAAAATGCATGCATTTCATTTTACGAGTCTAGGGACCAAAGTGCAAATATGTGAAAGTTTAGGGGTCAAAATATAAATTTGTAAAAGTATGAATTATGGACCCACTTGAACAATGTGAATAAAAAATAAGTTAAATGTGGCATTATAGATCAAGAAAAACGTGAACTGAGACTTGATCGAGGAAAGAATAAAGTACACGACGATTAAGCTCGATTATCATCATCATTTTGTATCGAGGTAAGTACACATGCAATTAATGTGGTGTTGTGGTATGTTTTAATGCTTTAATATATTGTAATAAATGTTTTATTATAATAATGAGTCATATGCTTGCTGATTGTTATGAAAGCATGAATGTTATTATGGTCGTTATCCACAACGTTATGAGCAAGTACGATGGAGATATTATATGCAAGTGAGGAAAAATCTCGTTCGAACCTTAGGAATAGTTTAGAATACAAGTGACATGTCACTAGGAACTAAGACGTCTGAACTCGTTGAGTAGTTTGGGTTCGTGAGATATGTGGCATCTGAGCTCGTTGAGAGGTCCGAGTTCATTATGGATGTGTTACATGTTATGTGGTAGCTTTGGCTACATTTGTATATGTGGTATTTATGTGCAAGGTTTTTACGTATCCAATAGTATTCTGAGAGTTCAACGGGTAATGTAATGAATGTAATGAGAGTCGCAAGGAGGGCATATGAAAGATGTATGGTTATGGATACCTTACGATGAGTACAGGTATGTATGCTAAACCTATGAGTAATGTCTTAATAAAGATCGATTTACGATGAACAAGTATATATGTGCGTATGATGAGTAAGTAGAAAGGTTTGAATGATGAATAATCTTTATGTATATGTTGCTATGTTTCTGCATGTTTATTCATTACTATCATTTCATATTATTTGTATGTGGACTTACTAAGCTATAATGCTTACTCCCCTCTCTTTTCCATCCTTTGTAGTTCCGCCAAGCTAGCTCGGGGATCGAAAGTCGTTTGAGTATTCGATCATACTATCAAAGGACTATTTTAACACCCTATCCCGTAAATCACGCTGAATAGGTAAGGGCATTACCGACTTGTAACTCATGTCGAACAGTAAAATTTTAAACTTTTTCTTGAAATAAAGATTATTCATTTAAATAAGTACTAAGCACAGCCAGAGAAAAAAAAATTTAAACTTCACTAAGTAAACATTCAAAAGATGCCATTTTCGCATGGCTTATATACATTAACCAAAAATATACTTCCGCCACTAGTCTATTCTATACATGCCATAAAATAGTTCTAAACATAACAGTAACAAGCAGTGGATAGTGATAGTGTGACTAATTGCTGACGATCCCCGAGCCTGTAGCTTCACAATGAGATCTATAAAACAGAGAAAACAAAGTAAACGGAGTAAGCATTACAATGCTTAGTAAGTTTTAAGTAGTGTCAACAGATAACAATCAAATTATAACATAGTTGTTCGTATTTTATTTCACTCTTCCTTCTGCATACCATCCCTTTACCGAATATGCACATCTCATCATATACAATAGGCAGATAAACTTTCACATAAAAGTGAGCTCATGTGACATAGATATATTGTATGATTTCACATAACCTCTCACACTGATCCAATGTCACAAAATCATAGGAATCGTCTCATAGATTGCTCTCGTATGCATCACATAACTACCTTATGACTTAGTTCAAATCAAGCTCACATATAAACTTGGAGTACATACCTGTTTAACCTTTCACATTGAATATATTTATAAGCAATTCTTATCATGAAGTCTTATAGCTTTAACCTCTACTCGGATTATCGGTGAGACCTTTAGCTCAGACAAAATCTCCACACGAAGTTATCGGGTCTTACCCGGACAAAATCTCCACACGTAGTCAGCGGGTCTTACCCGGACATAATCTTCACACGTAGTCATCGGGTCTTACCCGGACATAATCTCCACACGTAGTCATCGGGTCTTACCCGGAATATATTTCCAAGTTTCATGTACATTTAATCACATGTTACAACATTCACATCGACTGGCATATTTGTAATTCATTTGCCTCATCAAATATCTAATAATACACACCTTTCACATTTGGTCGTTCGGCCACAATATACGCACATCGCCTACATATTTCACACTATCCATTCGGCTTTACCTCATATACATATCCCATATATATATTTCACATTAGCCATTCGGTTTTACCACATATATGCATGTTCATATTCATCACATTGGCCATTCGGCCTTATCACATATATGCATGCTCACATTCATCACATTGGCCATTCGGCCTTATCACATATATGCATGTTCACATTCATCACATTGGCCATTCGGCCTTATCACATATATGCGCATTCACATTCATCACATAAAATCCTAAATCAAAATATAAATTTTCATGTATTCACATCACAATTATCCAAATATACTTCACATACCACATATACTATCATGTATACACTTTGTCTTGGCCGAATCTACATTAATCATTTTCCAATGAATAATTCAATTTTACGCCATACTATCATTTCATATTCGAATACTCATAAACTTACAATTTCACAAATTTTAATATCAAAGATCCATCTAACACTCATATATCGTTTTACAATATCACGATTTAGAATTCACGTATGGGTTTAATCAATAGCTTATGAGTAACTAAAACAAGTTTTATCCATGTTTACAACAAAATCACATATTCACTACGAGCTGTTTTCCTGAGCAGTAGTCACTAAATTATTTATAACTAGAGCTAAAAAACTCCAAATCACTTGCTGTTAATTTTCCCTAAATATAGACTCGTATATCTTCCATCCATAAAATTTCCAGAATTTTAGGTTTGGCCAATCAATACCAAATTTTTCTTAAAGTTTCCCCTGTTTCACTATTTGACTAATCTGACCACTCTTTACTACGAATCAAATTTTTCATTGTACAGAATTCAAAATGTGTTCTATTTGATTTCATTTGAAACTAGACTCATTAAAGAGTCTAAGCATATAAATTTTATCTTATAACCATTTTTGTACAAATTATAATGATTTTCTAAAAACAGAATAGGGGATTTCGGAGTCATTCTAACACTGTCCCACACAACTTTAAATATCTCTTTATAGGGAATTTCTTTGCTTACACGGTCTCTTTTATAAGAAACTAGACTAACTAAGCTTTGATTACATATTTTATTCAGCCTGTAATTCCACACCAACAATTTATAGTGATTTTCTAAAATCACGTTACTGCTGCTGTCCAAAGCAAATTATTACAATTTGCTCTTAAATTTCCAAGTCCAAACACTTATGAACTTACCATTTGAGTTTAAGACATATCATGGCCACATCATATCTTATTAAATCAACTCATTATGTCCTATTATGATTGAATTTACTCAACGTTTAATCACTTAAAACTTTCCTCAGAAGTGGTCGACGATTGGATGTCCACGGCTATTCGTTTACTTTCTCTTTTCCCTACCCGACTTTGATCCTCTTTGCTCTTAAGCTTAAGTAAAACAATAGATTGCTTAAGTACTTAACTAATATTATTCACTTAACAATCACATTTGGCAATCACATATCATTTAATCTTTGATTAACCAATTTAACACATACCAAAATCCAATCATACATCTAACCTTTATCTCAATACCAAACCGAGTTATAAGATCATACATTATACTAAGCATATCATTAAACATACCTATTCAATTTAGCTAATTTCATGGCCGATTAATCACCTTACCCCACATTACTCAATGCCGAATATTAACCCAACATCACAAGCATAATCACCATGAAACTTACCTTAATACACATTTTATCCCATTGCTTAGAATACATATATATATATCATCAAACAAATATTTATTCACATAACAACAATTCAAGCACATCAAAGCATAGTCGAATGTATCATTCTTCTTAAATTCAAAAATAAATACATGGGCTAACTTCAAAATCTATTTAACAACTCAACTTTATAAACACATATTCGGCTAGGAAGAAAGATTGATAATTTAATGACCTTAGCTTAACATATATATATACAACCTAAATCCCTTTCTTAACTCGTGATTCACTAACTTGGGAGTTATTTTCTAACAAATTTTAACTTACTCTAATACCGAATGCTACTCAAGCTTTAAGCTCATGTCCTTTCATTATTAAGCAAATGTTATAACATAACTAACATCCCTTTTTCAATTTGAGCATCAACACATCAAGAAATTAAACACAAAGATTCATAGCGAAACCTATACATAACATCATTCAAGGTTTAATCCCTAAATTCATGCACACAAGAACCTATTGAGAGATGTATATAAAACAACATCTAGTTAGTACATTCAAGCACCTACGGCATTCCCTTCAATTTAATACTAAGACAAACCAAAAGATTTATTCATGTAAATTCAAAATTTCAAGTTCATCTCTTTCACATATAAATACCAAAATTAAGTTTTTACTAGCTTAAACTCTATTAAACCTTAAAACATCAATCTATCCCCTACCATTTTCCCCATGGCCGAATGCTCAAGACACCATAAAACTAAAAATTTTGTCATGGGCTATGTAATGAACTTAATATCTATCTCAAAATCTGCTAAAAAAAAAATCCATAAGCTAACATGAATTTCTCACCTTATTTATGACTTAGAATCACCGAATGGTTGCTCCTCTCTCCCTCTTAGAATCGGCCAAGAAGAAACAAGAATAAAGACTTGTTTCTTTCACCCTTTTCTTCTTTTCTTTACTCTATTCGCCAACTTGAGCAACATGATAACCTTTTTTCTTTTTTTTTTTTTCATCATTTTCCTTTTTCCCTTTCTTTATTACTAACTTTTTATTTTATTTTATTGTTTCCTACATACCACATTATCACAAAGTGTTTATAATATGGTTAATCCCATAGCATGGCCGGCCACTAGTTCATCTTTTGGGTATTTTGACATGCAAGGACAACATTTTCTAAGATGCATCAATAGGCCACTTTAACATTTGCCTAGCACATTTCTAAATTTTCTCACACAAATCCTATTTAGCAAAATTCACTTACAATTAACAAAATTCAAACATGAAATTTTCACACATGCCTATATACATATAATAAGCATCAAATATAATGGTTAATTATTTTTATGACTCGGTTTTGTGGTCCCGAAACCACTTTTCGACTAGGGTCTCTTTAGGGGTGTCACACTATTGGGTATAGTGAAATTATTATTTTAAGTATGGCATGTATAGGAAACTTGGTCATTTTGTGATATGTGTCATGCTATTTGGACAAATTGTGAAGGCCTATGATAAAGATAATTCATTTTGTAATGGCCATGTGATATGGCTCATATTTGATCATTTGGGTTGTAATCTAATTACCCATGCATGCACGTGCTAGTGTTTTGATGGTAGGATATGTTATTGCTTGGTGAGTGCATGATAACGATGTGATATGTTGTTGATCGATGAATGTATGGTAAAGTATGAATTGGGTGTTAAAGGATAAGGGATGACCTAATGGCTTAAAATGACTATAAGTATGAATGTACAATTTGAAGTCATGATAACAAGTTTAATAATGCATGAAATTGGTGTGGAATGCCTCTAAATAGTGTAACAAATGAATATGCAATAGGAAGACTTTATGAAGATGTGAAACTGTCATGGTGTGGAATATTTGAGTGCTTAAATATGTCATGTTGTATGTTATAAAGTATGTTTGAATGTATGAGTGATTGTGGGTGACTATTGTCTTGGAAAATAGCCTTTATATGGTCCAGATGGGTAGACACACGGGCGTGTGTCTAAACTGTGTGTGACACACGGTTTGCCCCATGGACGTGTTGAATGGTCGTGTGTCCCCTGCACCTAAAATTTCTAAGTCAGTATACATGGTAGTAAACACACGGGCAGAGAGACATAGCTGTGTGTCTCAGCTGTGTGGAGGACACGGCCTAGCATACGGGCGTGTGCCTTGGCCGTGTGCCCCTAAGTGAACACTGATGTCATAAACAGAATGTCCAGGTTTTTGGATACGGGCGATGACATGGGCGTGTCTAGGCCGTGTGAGAGACACCGGCCAGGGACACAGGCGAGTGCTCAGCCGTGTGAAAACCCTTGTAGGTTCGAAATGAAAAATAAATTTTAGTAATTCCACACGGGTAAGGGACACAGGTGTGTCCCAATACACACGGGCATGTGCATTGCCTCCACACGGACGTGTGAGGCTTAAACCTAGAAACTTTCTTAGAATTTTCTTAAGTTCTCAGTTTAGTTCTGGATTGCTTTTAATGCTTTTTATGGACCTCATAGGTTCATAATAAGGATAATATGATCTTGTTTGATCGGTTTTATTTTGGAATGAAATTTTATAACCTTTATTTTGCGAAGATGCCCTGTTTATGTACGGTAATGCCTTGTACCTTGTCCCGGTCTCGGGTACGAGTAAGGAGTGTTACAAATTTCACATTTCACTATTATGTCTTTTGTATTTTTGTCTTTCATATTTTGCATACATAGTGGAATTGTGACAAATAAATATTAGCTCATTAATTGTTTAAGTTTAAACTGATGACAAGTGGCATTGTAACAAAGTTTTGTGACAAAGAAAACTTACTTCAATAGATAATCTAAATGAGTCTGTAATCCCGTAAAAGAATCAAAATGGTCATTTGATTCAAATACTGAGAAGGATTATTATGTCGTTTACTATTTCAATTAAGAAGATGACTAGTCCTGACTATTGGAGCAGTTGACTCCATGGGTAGAAATAGATATATTCATTGAAAGAATAATACATTGGACTGGACCCAAGATGAATTAATTCTGAATCCGTTTGTAAATTAATTCATTTGTGACATTCATAGTGTGATTTACCTAAATCCCGAGTTAGTCACTGACCATGTGTATGTAACTCATGTGCTTTGATATAAGCGGAGTCTTATGCTCTAAAGATGATCAAGTTGATAGTCGGTATGTTGGGTACATGGCTTGTGTATGGCATGGCTTTACTACCAATAGTGGAATTCATGACTCAATTAAAGAGTTAACAATATCATCTCATTGGCATTGTGTGGATTGATAAATATGGAATGTGGCCATGGGTTGCTTGTTCTCAAACGAGCAATTTATCACAGTCATTTGTTGACAGTTATCATATTAATCATTAAGAAGATATGTAACGCCCCAAATAGAGCCTAGGATTTTTAGGGGTATTTTAGGAATTTTGGTCTATATGAGTTTGGAATTTCATAAGGTTAGTACTCGATAGTATTTTCAACTAGGGCATCTGAACTGTCAAATCAATTCTTGAAAAAATATTCTAGAAACCCTTAATTTTGAAAAAAAATATTGATTTGTAACAATGTAACAGCCCGATTTTGGGCCTAGTCGGAACAGTGGTTTCGAGACCACTAAATCGAGGTTGGAGAATTTTTTTTTATTTTATGCGTTGTGGCATGATTATATGAGAGTATGAAAATTTTGGTGAATTAATTTTAGTGATTGCATGCTTAATTGGGAAAAAGGACGAAATCGCATAAAAGGTAAAAAGTTTTATTTTACTTAACAGACATACCAAATAGCTAGAAAGCCATAATTGAAGGTCTTTAAAGGGCAATTAGACCCCCTCTAAGAGGCATGGCCGGCCATAGGGACAAGGAAATTAATGGGTCAAATGATTAGGTAATTTGATGACCTAATTTTGACTAGAATAAAAATAAAATAAAGAGAAAAGATATCATATTTTTTTCTACCATCTTCTCCACCGAAAATTCAGCCATTGTAGGGGGTTTTGACCTTCAAAATTTTCAGCCACTCTCTACTCTTGCAAGTAAGTGACCTTGATGGCTTTTCTTAAAAATTTTTACATTTTTAGAACCCTTGTAGCATGAGCTTTCAAATGAAGGGACTATTTTGCAAAATGGATGAAAGTATAGGGTTTTTCCATGATAGTAGACATGTTGTTTTCTAAAATTTTATGGAATAAAATGAACCATGGTGGAGAAATAAACAACTTTTGTGAAGAGATTTCTCATGAAAACCCTAAAAAGGACGATTTTGCATAAGTTGTAAAATAGGTCATAAAGGTGTGAAATATTGAGAATTTTGGACTTCTTCTAGTGTAAAAATTAATCGACTAGGCTTAAGATATGAAGAAATTCAATAAAAATCAATTTTCGGACCTAGGGGTAAAATGGTCATTTTGCTCAATTTTAAATTGTTGAGTATCTAGATTAATAAAATTATTAAATTCGTGAATTTTTATGATTTTAGATCAAGAATTACAAAATTCGGGCCTAGACCGGGGAAAAGCGAAGCAAGTGGACTAAGCCAAACTAGTCCTCTACATTTTGTAATCCGAGGTAAGTTGTATGTAAATAATACAACTACATTGTTATTATATGTGCTTGAATTGGGATAGCATGAATTGTTTGTTTGTGGAAATAATCATGTATGATGAATATTGAGATAGTAGGACTCTCATTTGAACCTTATGAAATAAATCAGATATTTAGGCCATGACATTTGGGATATTTGTGCACTAGTGTAAGACATGTTTGGGACATACATCGACCACATTATGAGAGCCAGTGTAAGACCATGTCTGGGACATGACATTGGCCACATTATGAGAGCCAGTGTAAGACCATGTCTGGGACATGACATTAGGATTGAGACGAGAGCTAGTGTAAGACATTCTGGGACATGCATCAGCCTCGAGGTGTAAGCTAGAGTAAGACATGTCTGGGACATGCATTGGCTACATGATGTGTCAGTGTAAGACCATGTCTAGGACATGGCATCGCCTTAATGTGAGAATCAGTGTAAGACCAAGTCTGGGACATGGATTCGACATTATACCCTATGTTTGAGACTCAGTGACCATCCGATAGATTTCAAATGGTTCAACGGTGAGAGTTATAGTTTAAGTTAAACGAGAAAAGTATTTGTGAGTGATACAGGTACCTAAATGAAATGCATGAGATGTGAGCTTAGTATATGCTAGGTAAATTGTGTTGGATAGTGATGAGTAAGTTGTGCTTATGCCTATTTTAGTGTTATAAGTGTGATGATGAATGGTATAGTTGTCGTTATTTTTATTTTCATGCAACTTACTAAGCTTTATACTTACCTTATTTCTTTCCATTTTCTTATAGTGCCGTCTAATTAGCTCGTGGAACAATGGACGTCGGAGGCATCGATCACACTATCAATCGAAGTACTTGGTATAGTTAGATTTATTTATTTTGATTATGGCATGTATAGACCTTGACTTTAGAATTTTGTGTCATTGTTAATTGGCCAAATGTGTTGGCTTACTTTAGTATTTTGATTCATTTTGTACAAGGCCATGGAAATGGCTAAAGTTGAAAATTGTTATATGAATATAAGAAGTTGTTTTCATGAATGGGTAATTTTGTTGGTTGTTTTAGTAAATATAAAATGTGTAAAGGCCTTAGATGTGGTTGTTGGATTGATGAATCATATTATGATGATCTTTAGCATGATGGATGTTGTTATTTTGTGTTTCAGGGTGGCAAAGGGCTTGGTAAATAGCACTATGTTGTCCACACGGGTAGACACAGGGGCGTGTGTCTAGGTCGTATGTAACACACGGCCAGCCCCATGGGCGTGTTGTTCGGCCGTGTATCCCCAGTCAGTATGCATGGTAGCAAACACACGGGTAGAGACACGGCCGTGTGTCTCAGCCGTGTGAAGGACACGACCTAGCACATGGGTGTGTGCCTTGGCCGTGTGACCCTTAAGGATTGTTGATGTCAGAAACAGAATGTCAAGATTTTTATACACGGGCTATGAAACGAGTGTGTCATGGCCGTGTGAGAGACACGGGCATGTTTCAGGCCGTATGAAAACCCCTGTAGGTTCGAATTTAGAATTTAATTCACACGGACGTGGGGCACGGGTGTGTCCTTAGAGGCTTAGGCCGTGTGTGTCACACGGGCCATCAGGACGGCCGTGTTATAATGAACACACGGGCGTGTTGCCCTTCCACATGGGCGTGTGCCCTGTTTCAAGGGTTATATTTTTTTCTAAAGTCGGTTAAGGACCCAACCAGTCCTAAGTGGTTCCCAATGGACGTTTGAGGCCTTGTAGGCCTTTGTTAAGGAGTTTAGTTAAAGTTTTAAATTTAATCAAGTTTAGATGATTCAAGAACATTGAAAAGCATGTGTTTAAGTGTAGTAACGCCTCGTATTTTGTCCTGATGTAAGACTCGAGTGTGGGGTGTTACATTTAGTGGTATCTGAGCCATGGTTTAGTCAGTTCTAGGACTAACCTAGCATGAGTACGAGTCTAGCTATACATGGCATAGTTGTGTATTGATAGTGACACGACTCTTGACGATTATAAATTAAGTTTTTCATATTGTAAATGGATCCTGACGTAGCTACGACAGATAACGTGGAACGTAATGTACCGGCTCCCGCTGAAGGGACTGAACCAGTTTATAATGGGCCCGTGACGATGAGTCAGGGCGGAGGAGCTAGAGAAGCTTACCTCTATATGATGGACGCGTGGTATTCGGGGTTCATTCGTGTGAGTCCGAATACTCCACCTCCCCTACCTCGTTCGATTCCTCAATATGCCCCTACAGCTTCGCAAGGAATAGATTTGGTTAGGAGAGAGAAACCCCAGTAGATAAGATATGAAAGCAAGAGGCAGAGGAATTTTGGGCTAACATTAATGATGACCCGGAGAGAGCAGAATTTTGGTTAGAAAATACCATTAGGGTATTTGATGAGTTATCGTGCACACCTGAGGAGTGCGTGAAGTGCGTAGTGTCACTCCTACGAGACTCAGCCTACCAATGGTGGAACACCCTTGTGTCGGTTGTACCAAGGGAAAGGATTACATGAGAGTTCTTACAGGAGGAGTTCCTGAAGAAGTACATTAGTCAAAGGTTTATGGACCTGAAAAGAAAAAAGTTTTAGGGCTGAAGCAAGGTCGTAGGATGGTGACTAAGTACGAACATGAGTTTGTGAGACTCAGCAAATATACACAAGAGTGCATATCTACAGAAGCTATTATGTGCAAGAGGTTTGAAGATGGTTTGAATGAAGACATTCGTCTATTAGTTAGCATCTTGGAGATAAGGGAATTTGTAGTGCTCGTGGAGAGAGCATGTAAGGCCGAGGAATTGGCCAAAGAGAAGAGAAGAGCTGACATCGAGTCTCAAGACTCAAGGAAAAGACAAATAGGGAAATCACAATAGACCTCATCTAAGAGACCAAGAGAGTTTCCTACCTATTCAAACGCATCAGTGGGGTTCTCGAATAAGAGCAAGAATAAGCAACATACGGTGTCTAAAGCCCAAGCCACTTCTGTCGCGAGTGTTGCTTGTGCTCGGCTAAATAGGCCGGAGTGTTCACAATGTGGTAGATGTCATTTCAACAAATGCCGAGCGAATGAAAGAGGTTACTTCAAATGTGGATCTTTGGACCACTTCATCCTATACTGCCCTGAATTAGATGAGAAAGAGAAAAAAATAAGATGTGAGGGCGAGTAGTGCTCCTACGAGGGGTAGACCACAGAAGAACCCGGGCAGTGGGGTTAGCAGTAGAGGTGCCCCTAGAGATTTAGCTGTGAGGTCCGAGGGCCGTGCGCCTGCAAGGACTTATTCCATTTACGCTCGCGAAGAGGCATCTTCACTAGATATGATTACGGGTACTTTTTCTCTTCACGATATCTCTGTTATTGCTTTGATTGATCCGGGGTCTACTCATTCCTATGTATGCATGAAATTAATACCCAGTATGAATATGTCTGTTGAGTCTACCAAATTTTTGATAAAAGTGTCAAACCCGTTAGGTAGGCATGTGATAGTTGATAAAGTATGTAGAGATTGTCCTTTGATGATTAGAGGTTATTGTTTTTCGGCTAACTTCAATACTACTACCATTTGATGAATTTGACCTAATTCTTGACATGAATTGGTTAACTGCTCGTAATGTGATAGTAAATTGTGGTAGCAAGTTCATTGAAATGAAATGTAAGAATGGAGATATTATTAGAGTTAAATCAGGTGAACAGGATAACTCAGCAGTACTGGTTTCGCCTTTGGCTACCGAAAAATATTTGAGAAAAGGGTATGAGTCCTACCTAGCATTTGTGTGGAACACCAAAGAGTCAGAAGTGAAAATTGAGACAGTTCCGGTGTTATGTGAGTATCTGGATATGTTTCCGGAAGAGTTTCCCGGATTACCTCCAACCAGAGAAGTTGAGTTTGGCATCGAGTTGGTCCCTGGTACGACATCTATCTCAATTGCTCCGTATAGAATGGCTCCAACGGAGTTAAAGGAGTTGAAGGCTCAGTTACAAGAGTTAATGGATAAAGGTTTTGTAAGACCAAGTTATTCACCGTGGGGTGCTCTAGTACTTTTTGTGAAAAAGAAAGACGGGTTGATGAGATTGTGTATTGATTACCGACAACTCAACAAGGTAACAGTGAAGAAAAAGTACCCCTTGCCAAGGATCGATGATTTGTTCGATCAGTTGAAGGGAGCCACCATGTTTTCTAAGATCAACTTAAGGTCGGGCTACTATCAGTTAAGGGTTAAGGAGCAAGATGTACCAAAAATCGCATTTAGGATTAGGTATGGGCACTATGAGTTTCTTGTTATGTCCTTCGATTTAACAAATGCTCCTGTGGTGTTTATGGATTTGATGAACCGTATTTTCCGGCCTTATTTGGATAAGTTTGTAGTGGTCTTTATCGACGACATACATATTTATTCACGTGATAAGAGTGAGCATGCAGAGAATCTGAGAACTATTTTACAAATCTTGAGAGATAAACAATTATATGCCAAGTTCAGTAAGAGTGAATTTTGGCTTAAAGAAGTTGGATTCCTAGGACACATCATGTCGGGAGATGGAATTAGAGTTGACCCAAGGAAAATCTTGGCCATTGTTGAGTGGAAATCGTCGAAGAATGTGACAGAGGTTCGAAGCTTTTTGAGTTTAGCTGGATACTACAAAAGATTTGTAAATGGGTTCTCAATAGTGGCTACTCCGATGACAAAGTTATTACAAAAGGACGTCAAGTTTGAATGGACAGAGAAATGCCAACAAAGTTTCGAAAAATTAAAGGCCTTGTTGACCAAGGCTCTAGTTTGGTGCAACCAGAATTGGGGAAAGAATTCGTGGTATATAGCGACGTCTCCTTAAATGGATTGGGGTGCGTACTCATGCAAGAAGGCAAAGTGATAGCATATGCCTCGAGACAACTAAAGCCACACAAGAAGAATTACCTGAAGAACGATTTAGAGTTGGCCGGCATTGTGTTCGCGCTGAAAATTTGGAGACACCATTTGTATGGCGAGAGATGCCGAGTGTTCACTAACCATAAGAGTGTAAAGTATTTGATGTGTAACACCCATTTTGGGCTTAGTCGGAATAGTGGTTTCGGGACCACAAATCCGACGATGAAAATTTTATTTTTTAGTATATTTTTATGGTCTACGATTTCATGGAATAATTTTGTGAAAAATTCATTCGAAAATTTTGACATTCGGGCACTTAATTTAGTCAAAAGGACTAAATCGTAAAAAATACAAAAGTTGAGTTCTACATACTAGAGGTGTCCAATTGTTATGAAATTTTAAAATAAGGGTCCTTAAATGGTAATTATACCATTGGTTAATTGCTGGACAAAAATAGACATGAAATGGGTGTAATAAAATATTTTTAAGTTAGGGGTATTTTGGTAAACTAATAATTAAAAGCATTAAAAAGGGAAATAAGCCAAATTAGCTATCATCTTCTTCATTCAACCGTTTCTACCAGCAACAGCCATGGATAAGGTTTGTTCAAACTCCCAAGCTCGATTGTAAGTGCTCCTTAGCCCCTTTTTTAAAGTTCTTTACATTTTTGAAATCCAGTAACTTTGTTAAGCTTATTCTAGCAATAATTTAACCTAGGGTTTATATTTGGAAAAATATCCATAGGTGAAATGTGTTTATTTTGATGTTTTATGGTAGAATATGAAGCTTGAAATTGTGTTAAAGATTTTACTAAGCGATTTTACGTGAAAACGAGTAAAACGACATAATCGGTAAAAATAGCTAATGTTCATAAGTACATGTTAGAGTGTGAATTTGATGTTGCTATAGAAGGGAAAAATGATCATCATGTCATAAAACATAAGAAAATAGGATGAAGTTTAATTTACGAGCCTAGGGGAAAAAATGTAATTTTGACAAAGTTTAGGGACAAAATTGTAATTTTTCCAAAATATGATTTTGGGTCAATTTGAAAAATGTGAGTCCTAATTAGGCCATATTTGTAATGATAGAGCAAGGAAAATTGAAATTCAGGCTAAAATCGGCAAAATACCAAGTTGTGGACAAAATGATAAAAATGGCCATTTTCTTATACGAGGTAAGTTCGTGTGTTAATAATAATGCAACACCATACTTGAATTGTAATTTTCTATTGTTATGGCATAAATTGTATGATTTAATATGTTTAGGAGAAGTTGATGGATGGTGTGTATGATATGGAAAATGTGATGCTTGTTGTGTCATATGAAATTGAATGGCAAATTATTGTTACATGAATTGAATTTTAAATTACTATTATATGGGTTGTATGAATTGCTAAACGGTTGTACCTGATGAGATTTCGACAAGTTTGTATGTAAATAATTTATCGATTCTATTTATTTTATTATATTTTGTTATCATATGAAATGTGGCTGCTTATAGAATGATTATTTGTTGTTGCAAATTGAAAAAGGACTATGAATAAATTTGTAACATGTTGGGAAGTGAGGAATTTCCCGGTTGAGCTTTTGGAATAGAAACGATACGAATGATCTATTATGAGGTCATGTGTGTAGTACTAAGTGCAGGCTACTACGTGTACCGGATAATTAGTCGCATGTGTAGTACTAAGTGCAGGCTACTATGCGT
The DNA here is from genome assembly GCF_025698485.1 of Gossypium arboreum. Classification (NCBI taxonomy): domain Eukaryota; kingdom Viridiplantae; phylum Streptophyta; class Magnoliopsida; order Malvales; family Malvaceae; genus Gossypium; species Gossypium arboreum. Next base: position 45,302,656 of record NC_069070.1, on the reverse strand, counting down.
ACCCAATAACTTCGATCATGTGTGTAGTACTAAGTGCAGGCTACTACGTGTACCAGATAATTGGTCGCATGTGTAGTACTAACTGCAGGCTACTGTGCGTACCTGATAGCCTTGTCTACAAGTGTGAAAATATGTGTAGGCAATTGAGTATCAGTTATTATTCCGAAGAGTTCAACGGAAAAATTGATTAAGTAAAAATACATGTGAACATGATTATGTGATGAATAAGTGCAGGTATATGTTTATGAAAGTTATGAGCAATGTGCTCGATATTTGAGTGAACTTCGATAAGACAAAATGGATTAAGTGAAATTATGTAAGAGTGAATTTTAGTAGTAAAACAGTGTTGGACAGCAACAGTTGTGTGACTTTGAAAATTCACCAAAAATTGTGTAAGTTGAATTAAATTTCAAATAAATTATGGAATTAAATATTAATGAGTCTATTTTCATATAAAGGAAATAGAGGGAGCAAAAGAGTTCTATATTATGTGATATTCTAATTTTTGTGAGACAGTGTCAGAATGAATTCAAGATCCCCTGTTTTGACTTGGAAAAATCGTTAAATACTGTATAAAAATAATTATGAGTTATAATTTATATGAATAGAATCCTAAATGAGTCTAATTTTATGAGGAATGGATGGGAACATCATACGAGTCCTGAAATATGAGATAAATAATTTTTAGTGAAGAGAGGTCAGAACTATTGGACAGCAAAATAGGGGAAACTTTAATGAATAAACTGTACTAATTGGCTAAATAAAAAATTCTATAAATTTTATGGGAGAAAGGTATATGAGTCTAGTATCAAGGAAATATAACAAAACTAAATTTTGAGTTTTGTAGCTCCAGATATGAATGATTTAGTAACTATAACTCGATAAAACAGCTTAACCTAAACATGTGTAATTGTACAATTATAGTGTTTTATCTTGAAAAGCATGTTAGTAATTGCTTATTAATTTCATATGGACTTACTAAGCGTAAAGCTTACCCATCCTCTCCATTTATTTAGTATTGGCAGGTCTGCTCGAGGTTGGAGATCGTCGGAGGCAAAATTACAATATCAAACTATCATTTTTGGGAGAATTAATTCAAATATTAGAAATATCAAGTGAGTGGCATGTATAGGAAGTTGGTTTGTGATATGTATTATTATTATGACTTTGACCATACGTATCAGTTTGCATTGAGTTATCGTATATGATCATGAGATGTGGTACTTATCCATTATGGTTTATAAGTTTAATTAATCATGCCATGTCCTATGTTTTGATGTGATGATATAATTATCTTTGTTTGTTATGCATGATTGGTAATACATCAGGTAAGTTGAATGCAGGCCAGTGAATCATGAATTAAATGAAAATGAGTAATGTTGCATTGAATATGGATGTTTAATGGACAAATTGGTAACTACATTATGATAGTATAAAATGAGAACAAGATTTAGCATGTCTAGTTCTAGTTAATGTAAGAATGTATATTATATACAGGATGGTAAGCAAATATGTTTAAAGTGAATGACATGCTATTGCATGATAATAGATGTGTAAGTGCTCATTTATGCCACATTATATGTCTTTAAATATGAGTCTATGCATGTGTTCGAAAAGTTTTGAATTAAATGAAATTTTATGGTCTAGTTTTCGTCTATGTGTATGGTTAAGTCTGGTAATGCCTCGTACCCTGTTCCGGCCTTGGATACGAGCAATGGGTGTTACATGATGACTCAGAAGGAGCTGAATTTATGGCAATGAAGGTGGTTGGAGTTGATAAAGGATTACGAGTTGGTGATTGATTACCACCCCAGAAAGGCGAATGTAGTTGCTGATGCTTTGAGTAGGAAACCATTGTTCACCTTGAGGGCTATGAATACTCAGTTGACTGTGATTGATGATGGCTCGATTCTAGCTGAGATGAGAGCTAGACCTATGTTCCTTCAAGAGAAATGTGAGGCTAAAAAAAGTGATGAGGACTTGCAAGCTAAAATGGCTTAGTGTAAGACGAGAAGTGAATTAGAATTTTGTATTAGTACCGATGGTTGTATAATATACCAAGACAGGATCTGTGTACCCAAGGATAAGGAGCTCATTTAGAAGATTTTACGAGAGGCACATAGTGGTTGCTTGTCTATCCATCCGAATAGTGCGAAAATATACAATGACTTGAAGAAAATGTACTGGTGGTCAAGAATGAAAAGAGACATTTCTGAGTTTGTCTTTAAGTGTCTAATTTGTCAACAAGTGAAGGCCAAACAGCAAGTACCCTCAGGTTTGCTTCAACCTGTGATGGTTCCCGAGTGGTAATGGGACTGAGTAACCATGGATTTTGTGTCAGGGTTGTCTTTGATGCCAAAGAAAAAAGATTCCGTTTGGGTCGTTGTTGATAGACTCACCAAGTTGGCACATTTTATACCAATGCGTACTGACTACTCCCTTAATAAATTGGCTGATTTGTATGTTTCGGAGATAGTGAGACTTCACGGGGTGCTCTTGTCGATTATGTCAGATAGGGATCTAAGATTTACCTCGAGGTTTTGGAAGAAGTTGCAAGAAGCTTTGGGGACAAAGTTGAATTTTAGCACAGCTTTCCACCTGCAAACCAATGTCAGTCAGAAAGAGTAATTCTGATATTGGAAGACATGTTGCGGTGTTGTGTTCTCGAGTTCCAAGGCATTTGGGAAATGTAACACCCCTAACCCATATCTAATCGCCGGATTAAGGTTAAGAGGTATTACTGAACTAAACATTTAATTATCACATTCATATAGTCCTTAAACATAATCCAAAATCAAGCTGAAAACTATACAAACATTCAAGATCATATGCCATATTCATATGGCTAAATATTTACATTTACAAAATATCGTTCTCAACAGTCTAACCTATACATGCCACATCAACTCCAAAATATAATAGTACCAAAATGATCGATAGTGTGATGAACTGCTGACAATCCCCGAGCCGGTGGCCAAAATCAACAATCTATAAAACAGAGAAATAAAGAACAAAGTAAGCTTTCAAAGCTTAGTAAGTTTTAAGCGATACAAACAATTTAAACTTGTCATTTAAATCAATCATTTAGTACCACAAAACTAATATTCTAATTACAAATCACTGGGCCGAATATACACAAGCACACCAATTAAAAAGCCTATTGGCCGAATATATATGTATATAAATATATGAATACACAAAGAAATTTCAGCACATACTTTACTTTACTTTATAGCTCATACAATTAATTTAAGTCACATACTTCCATATAATGACAGACATCGACCGAATAGGTCATGCTCTTATTCGTAGATATAGTAATCATTCACACACATATATCGTTCTTTGGTAATAATAATTCACTTTAAAAAGTCAATTCACATACGAGTACATAATACGTACCTAAGTATCATAATGTATCATACATAATCAATAGTAGTTTACCTCGAACTTTCGAATTCATAATCTTACTTGAATCACCGGCGTTAATCTTGCTAGGTTTAAAACCCGAATCCAGTCACCAGCACAAAACCTGTGGGACTTTAAGCTCGGATATAATACCAGCACTAAGCTCATGGATTTAACCGGATATAATACCAACCTGAAGCTCATGGATTTAACTCGGATATATTACCAAAGACGAAGCCTATGGGATTTAACTCGGATATAATTCCAGCATATAGCCTGCGGGTCTTTAAGCCCGGATACACATCAAATATCATGCATATTTAATCATATATTAACACATCTCATTCAACATATCAAATTAGTAGTCATTTGCTACATTCGGATATAAGCTCCATATGAACACCATCATTTACATTTCGGTTCAAAAGTCATACATAAATATTACATATCCATTTCATCATTCAAGCTTAACCCATAGTGACCATTCGACTATAAGTCATATACATAAATTATTTATCACACAACTTAATTCAAGTAGAACCAAAAGGTCACAATTCATCTAATATATATACATATCAAAGCATCATCAATTATATACTAAAGGTGACTACTCAAAAATTACCTCGGATATACTTGAACGGTTGCGGAAAGGCTACTCAATTACTTTCTCTTTTCCCCTATCAAACTTTGATCCTCTTTGCTCTTGAGCTTAAATTCAAAAATTTTAAACTAGTCATTATTCAACTATTCAAGCATTACTTCAGGATTATAATATATATATTTGACTTTCACACATATAGATCATAGTAAATTTATAAGAAAACATTAAGCAACTCATTAACAAATTTTTTTATCAATGTTTACCACAAAATCACAAATTCACAATAAGCTATCTTTCTGAGCATCAGTCACTAAATTATTTATAACTGGAGCTACGAAACTCCAAATCAATTGCCGTAAAATTTCCCTGAAAATAGACTCATATATCTTTTATCCATAAAATTTTCAGAATTTTTAGTTTGGCCAATCAATACCAGATTTTTCTTAAAGTTTCCCCTGTTTCACTGTTTGACTAATCTGACCACCCTTTACTACGAATCAAATTTCTAATTGTACAGAAGTCAAAATATGTTCTCGTTGATTTCATTTGAAACTAGACTCATCAAGATTTAATTACATAATTTATTCAGCTTCTAACTCCACTCTCACAATTTATGGTGATTTTCCAAAATCACATTACAGCTGCTGTCCCAAGCAGATTTACTACAATTTACTATTTCACAACTCTTTGCATTTATATTATTTAAACATGTATATCACAAATCAATTTCATCACATATCTATAATTTCACTTAAGCATAATCTCAATCCAAATATATCCATTGTCCATATATCAAGCTTACTTAAAGCTATTTATAATTTATTCATATCATTAACCAAATATAGTTATGCAACCAAAACACAAATCATACATACTTTATACTATGCATATCAAAATAACTCCAACCATGATCGGATATAACCAAATTTAAACATGAAAATTAAGCCATTTTCGAACTCCTATAGCTCATTCGGCATTTACAAAATCATACCATTAGAATTCATGTACAATACCGAACCTTTAGACATTCAAACATCTACCCTATTCTTTTCAAATCATCTAAACTACTTACATGAACATTAAACTATCTCAAACATCACTCATTTGTAATTATTCATTAAAACTTGAAGACAATCATCTATCCTGTGACAGCCCAAAATTGACCCTAGTCGGAATGTGGTTTCGGGACCACAAAACCGAGGCATAAAAATAATTTAAAATTTATTTTGATGCCTATAATATGTGTATGCTCATGTATGACATTTTTTGATGATTGATTTAGTGTTATAAAGGTGAATTCCACTAGAAAGGACTTAGTAGTGAACTTTGAAAGTACGATAGGGAAATGTGTGATGACTAATTAAAGCATGCATGCAAAATAATGGACTTGCATGTCAAATTCCCCTTTATAGGTGGTGGCGGCCATGACATGGGTTATGGGCAAAGAAAACATGTTGAAACATGTTTTGTTAATGGAGCATGAAAGAAATGATTAATAATTAGATGTGGGAAGAGAAACAAAAAAAAATGTGTGTGAGAGTGTAGCATTCCCCCATTGCAGTGCAACTAAGAAGGAAAACAAAAATTTTGTTCATCCTTGTTCTCTCCTTTTGGCCGAAAATACTAAGGGAAGAAGAGATTTTGCTTCATTTTATTTGTTTAGAAGAGATCTAGAAGGAGATTTGGCTAAACTTGCACCAAGATTAAGGTATGTATGAGGTTGTGTCATGAGATTCATGCATGTTTTAGTTGCCAACTTGATGTTCATGTTAGCCATGGTTCAAATCCTTGTTATGCCATGGAAGTGGTATTTGGTCAAAGTTGATATTGTGATAAAGCCATTGCATGCTAAGTGTGAAGCTTGCGATGATGCATGCAATGATGGATTGTCTACTCTTGAAATTTCTTTGTAGCCATCTTGAGTAAGACATTGAGTTTTCTTTTGTTTAACCATGATTGAAGTTGAAAGGGCATGATTGTGATGTATTCGACCATGATGCATTCATGAGCATGGTTCATGCTTCTTGCATGTTAGTTGAAATTTGTGTTTTGGATGGCTAGGGACACCTTGAAATTGACCATGCACATATATGTATATATATGTTTGCACATGATGTTTTGGTTATGAAGTAAGTGATGAATATGTTTGTTTAAAGAAGAAAATGTTGAAGAATGCTTGTGAAATTGCAAGTACATTCGCCTAGTACACATATGATGTGGAAATCTTAGAATTTATTGTTGAATTGGTGCAAGTATGACTAAGTATATTCGGCCTTAGGTAGCCTATTGATGGCCTTAGCTTTTCCTTGATGCTTGAATGAATTGTATTGAATTGCTTGATGTAGTATAAAATGTGCATGACCATTGTGTATTCAAGCTAAAGGGTGGCCATATGACCATTTAAACTCCTTGTCATATTCGCCATAAGCTAGCATAATGAGGTTTTAATAAATTGAATTTGTTTGAATTAGCTCAAGAGCTTAGAGGGCCACAATTGGACAAGGGAAGGAAAAAGTGATCGAATAGCCGTAAAAGCCGTTCGACAACATCCGAGGTAAGTCCTCAAGAAGTGACCCTACTTGAATTATGTGAAATGAAATATGGATGTGTAATGATTATTGATTTATGTGTGTATGAGTATTTGAATGATACCGTGCTAAGTCCCAAGGCGATTATGCTAGTGATTACATTTGTGTTTGAGCCTTAGTAACGAAAATGAAACATGAATGTCTAATGATTATTGATGTATGTGTGCATGAGCAATTGAATGATATCCGGGCTAAGTCCCGACGACATTTATGCTGGAAATTATATCGAGTTAAGACCAAGGCAATTGTGCTAGTGGCTACATCCGGCTAAGACCCAAAGGCATTCGTGCGAGTCGTTCTATCCGGCTAAGACCAAGGCATTCGTGCACGTGGTTATATCCGGTTGTATTCGAAGAAGCTTGGGCTGGAGGTGAGTGTTGGCTGCTGTAATAAATTCCATTAATACGCTCGAAAAGCCCAAAGAATAAGGTATGATTATATGTGCATTGGAAAAGTCGACATGCTTGAGCAACATTCGCTCAATCGACTAACGAATTTCAGCTATTGAATTGGTTGATACCTTGTGAAAGTATAAAATGATGAAGTGTGAAGTAAGAATGATTATGTGAATGTGTATTAATGAAATGATGCATTTGGCTATGTGAATGTATTGCTTTAATTAAAGCTGATTTTATTCCTTGAGACTTACTAAGCATAAAAATGCTTACCCCGTTGCTTTGGCTCTCTGTTTTATAGATTTTGCTCGATAGCAATCGGATTCGGGATCATTAAAGTCGAAGTCATCTACACTATCAAAGCCTCCATTTTGGTATAAATTTTTGGTTGAACTTTGAAATGGCATGTATAGGACTACCCCTTGTTGGTTCAAATATGTTGTGATGTATATGTGTACGGCCATGCGAAAATGGCTCGTAAAAGTGAAGTACGAACTTAGACTATTTGCGGTTTGTATATATATATATGGTGTCATGATGTGATTATGGATTGGAAATGGGAGTGTTGGTCACATGATCAGCCATTGGTATGGTTAAAATGATCATATGTGAACCTATGTATGGCAAGACTAGTTGGTTCATGGAGACTACAAAATAGGTAAGACCTACCTTAAAAACAGATGCTGCCAGCTGCAGTGACGTGAATGTGAAAAATCACCAAAATTTGTAGGAATGGTATTAAATAGTGAATAAGCTATGTAAATGAACCTTGATGAGTCTACTTTCATATGGAAGAAACGAAACGGTCATAGGAGTCACATGTTAAGAGATATTAAAGCTATTGTTAGACAGGGCCAGAACGGTTTCTGGGTCCCCTGTCGCAACTTTAAAAATTTACTATAAATTATCAAGAAAGAATTAGGAGTCATGCCTTATATTTACAGATTCCATTTTGAGTCTAGTTTCATTAGAAACAAACGGCACCAGTATTAAAGCCCTGTACAGAGAGATATTTAAGTTGTAACGCGCGGAGGTCAGAGCAGTCGATCCCTGTAACATGGGTGACTTTAACTAATAAACTGTACTAATTGGCCCAACCAAAAATTCTAGAAATAAATCCATGGATGGATATATGAGTCTAAATTCAGGGAAAATTTACGAAACCAGTTTCCGAGTTTTGAAACTTGAGATATGATTTTTAAGGCGACGGTGATGCAGTTTTCCAGCCTGACTGGAAATGTCAATTGGTGGGCGAAATATGTGGATTTGGCTTGTTAACCCCTCGTGTCCGACACCGGCGATGGTCTCGGGTTCGGGGTGTTACAATTTTATTGGTATCAGAGCCAGGTTTAGTCGATTCTAGGACTACCGTGATGTGTTTGGGGTCTAGCTATACATGCCATTAAATGATGAATCGATAGTGTGGTGGTTTCTGACAATTTGACTTTGTGTTTGTTTATAGTAATGGATCCCGATCCCAACCGAGCGATAGCTGATGATGTGGAGAGTGTGGCGCCTGCTCCCGCGCAAGGGACAGCGCTGGCGGACTCTCAACCTATGGCCAGCAATCCGAATGATGAGGCTAGGCAAGCCTTTTATAGTGTGATGAATGATTGGTTTAACCAATACATTCGAACTAACACGGCTGTTCCACAACCTCCATTCCCGACAAATGCAACCCCCGCACCTATAATACCTCCGAAACCGACCAAATAAGGTCAAGTAAGCCCCAATCGACGAGATTCAAAACATGGGGCCACTGAATTTAAAGCTACGGATGATGATGATGCCGAAGCGAGCTGAATTTTGGTTGGACAACACTATCCGGTGCTCGATGAGCTATCTTGTACACCGATGAGTGCTTAAAGTGTACCATCTCCTTGCTACGTGATTCCGCCTACTATTGGTGGAGTACTCGACTGTGGTGCCTAGAGAGCAAGTGACTTGGGAATTCTTTCAAACCGAGTTCAAAAAAGTATATTAGTCGAGATTCATCGACCAAAAGCGAAGGAATTTCTTGATCTTAAGCAAGGTTCTATGTCGCCATCGACTATGAGCGAAAATTTGTGAGGCTTAGCCGATCTGCGAGAATGCATTTCGTCCAAGCTATTATGTGTAAATGCTTGAGGATGGGCTGAATGATGATATAAGGATGTTCGTTGGCATTCTCGAAATACGAGAGTTCGTAGTACTTGTTGAGCGAGCTTGTAAAGTCAAGAGCTTAGAAAAGAGAAACAAAAGTTGATGTGAGAACTAGAGAATTCGAAAAGGTCCTCGGAAAGTCTCTTCAACAGTATCGAAGAGATTTCGAGATGATGTGAGCCGGTCTAGAGGCGCTACGGGCTTTTCTAGACGAGGACGCGATCGACCCCTGTGACCACACGAGTCACTTGATCGCCGATGGTGGAAATGATCGCCGAGAGAGGCGAGTGTCTGCATTGTGGCAAATGGCATTCGGGGCTGTTGGTTCCGTGATCGCTCCTGCTATAAGTGCGGATCGGCCGACCACCTTATGAAGGATCGCCGGGGTTGCTTGAACAAAATGTAAGTCGAGTGGAAACCCGGTGCTACCATCGCCGAGGTAGGCCACCTAGAAATGTGGGCAATGTTAGTGGCGGTCGAGAGGATCTAGAGATGCTACCATCAGATCCGAGGCTCGGGCTCCTACTAGGACTTATGCCATACGCGCACGCGAGGATGCTGCCTCTCCATATGTCATTACCGGTACTTTTACTCTTTTCAATACTAATGTGATTGCTTTGATTGACCCCGGTTCTACTCATTCTTATATATGTGAAACCTTAGCATCCAAAGAAGACTTTGCCTATTGAGTCTCTTGAGTTTGTAATTCGGTGTCAAACCCTTGGGTCATTACGTGCTTGTCAACAAAGTGTGCAAGAAAAGTCCCCTAGTGTTCCAAGGTTCTTGTTTTCCGGCGGACTTGATGCTTTTGTCGTTCGATGAATTGACGTTATTCTTGGTTTGGATTGGTTGACCATGCACGATGCGGTTGTAAATTGCAAAAGCAAGACTATCGATTTGAGGTGCGCGAATAACGAGATAATTCGGGTTGAGTCTACGGACTTAAAGGGTTGCCACCGTAATATCGCAATGTTGGCCCGAAATATGTAAGAAAAGGGTGCGGCGTACCTTGCGTATGTGCTCGATGACAAGGAATCGAAAAAGAAACCGAATCTGTGCCCGTGGTTTGTGAATACCGGATGTTTTCCTGAAGAATTGCCGGGTTTACCACTGTTCGGAAATAGAATTTGGCATCGAATTGGTACCGGTACCACTCCAATTTCGATAGCTCCGTATCGTATGGCGCCAACGAATTAAAGGAGTTGAAAGCTCGGTTGCAAGAATTGGTGGATAGAGGTTTTGCTCGCTTGAGTTTTTCGCCTTGGGTGCGCCGGTGTTGTTTGTGAAAAGAAGGATGGAACCATGCGGTTGTGCATCGACTATCGTCGACTTAATAAAGCGACGATAAAGAACAAATATCCGTTACCACGTATCGATGACTTGTTCGATCAACTGAAGGAGCCTCGGTGTTCTCGAAAATAGATTTGAGATCGGACTATTATCAATTGCGAATCCGAGATTCGGACGTGCCCAAGACCGCCTTGAGCGAGATATGGTCACTATGAGTTCCTAGTGATGCCGTTTGGGCTTACTAATGCCCTACGGTATTTATGGATTTAATGAATCGGATCTTCGACCATATTTGGATCGATTCGTAGTCATGTTCATTGATGACATCTTGGTCTATTCAAGAAATGAGACCGAACATCTTTGAACACACGAGGTTAGTCTTTGCAAATTTTACGGGATAAGCAATTATATGCTAAGTTCACAAGTGTGAGTTACGGTTAAGAGAGGTTAGCTTCTTGGGTCATGTGGTATCTCGCATCGGTATTCGAGTCGACCGAATAAAATTTCAGCCATACTTAATTGGAAGCCTCAGAAATATTCTTGAGGTTCGAGCTTTTTGGGGCTTGCTTGTTATTACCGACGATTTGTAAAGGTTTCTCAACGATAGCCACGCCGATGACGGCTACTCCAAAAGGATGTTAAGTTCGAATGGACGGAGAAATGTCGAAAAGTTTCGATCAATCGAAAACTTATTTGACGGAGCCCCAATTCTAGTGCAACCCGAATCGCCAAAGAGTTTGTCATCTATAGTGACGCCTCCTCCTTGGGTTAGGTTGCGTATTGATGCAAGAAGGTCGAGTTGTGGCCTATCGTCGAGGCAATTAAAGCCACACGAGAAAAATTATCCGACCCATGATCTCGAATTAGCTGCCATCGTATTCGCCTTAAAGATTTGGCGACATTACTTATTTGGTGAGAAGTGCCATGTGTACTCGGATCACAAAAGTCTCAAATATTTGATGACCCAAAGAGACTTAAATCTGCGACAAAGACGTTGGCTCGAGTTGTTAAAGGATTATGAGCTGGTCATTGACTATCACCCCGGAAAGGCGAATGTGGTTGCGGATGCCTTGAGTCGTAAATCATTATTCACTTTACGAGCGATGAATGTGCACTTGTCTGTTCGATCCGACAGCGTGTTAGTAGCTGAATTGAAAGCCAAACCACTATTGATGCATCAAATTCGAGAAGCTCAGAAAGTCGACAACGAGTTGGCTGCAAAACGAGCTGAGTGTGTTCCGAACAAGGACTCGGAGTTTCAAATCGATGATGACGACTGTTTGAGGTTCAAAGGTCGTCTGTGTGTTCCAAAGAATTCGAAACTCATTTCGATAATTTTGAACGAAGCCCATTGTAGCCGAATGGCAATCCACCCGGGGAGTACGAAGATGTACAATGATTTGAAACGTCGATTTTGGTGGCATGGTATGAAACGAGACATCTCCAACTTTGTTTCGAGATGCTTAATATGTCAACAAGTGAAAGCGGAACATCAAGTGCCTTTAGGATTACTTCAGCCAATCACGATACCCGAGTGGAAATGGGATCGAGTCACAATGGACTTTGTATCCGGACTGCCCTTGTAAGCGAGTAAGAAGGATGCGGTTTGGGACGTTGTAGATAGATTGACTAAGTTGGCTCACTTTGTCCCCGTACGTACAGACTTTTCAATGGACAAAACTAGCCGAACTGTACGTTTCTCAGATTGTGAGATTGCACGGGGTGCCTATTTCCATCGTGTCAGATAGAGATCCGAGGTTTACCTCGCGATTTTGGAAAAAGTTGCAAAAAGCTTTGGGTACCAAGTTGCATTTCAGCACCGCCTTTCACCCCCAAACCGATGGTCAATCCGAGCGGATAATTCAGATACTTGAGGATATGTTGAGATGTTGCGTCCTCGAGTTTAGTGGTTCATGGGAGCGGTATTTGCCGATGATTGAATTCACTTACAACAACGACTTTCAATCAAGTATTAAGATGGCACCCTACGAGGCTTTGTACGATCGTAAATGCCGTACACCATTGTTTTGGACCGAGCTCGGTGAAAGCAAAATTTTCGGGTGGATTTGATTAGAGATGCTGAGCAGAAAGTGAAAGTAATCCGTAAAAGTCGAAGATAGCCTCGATCGTCGTAAGTCGTGCGCGGATCTGAAGCGTAAGGACATCGAGTATCGGTGGGAGATAAAGTGTTTCTCAAGGTATCGCCTTGGAAAAAGATACTCGATTTGGCCGTAAGGGCAAGTTGAGCCCGAGGTTCATTGGGCCATATGAGATATCCGAAGCGAGTCGGTCCAGTGGCATATCGTTTGATTTTGCCCCGAACTCGAAAAGGTTCACGATGTCTTTCATGTTTCGATGCTTGACGCTATAGATCGATCCATCACACGTGATTAGTCCATCGAAGTTGAAATTCAAGCCAATATGAGTTATGAGGAAGAACCGATTCGTATCCTATCACGGGAAGTGAAAGAGTTGCGAAACAAGCGGGTTCCGCTAGTGAAGGTGTTATGGCTCAAGCACGGATAGAAGAAGCTACTTGGGAAACCGAGAACTCTATGAAAGAGCGATACCCAACCCTATTTACGGTAAGATTTTCGAGGACGAAAATTTCTTAAGTGGGGAGAGTTGTGACAGCCAAAATTGACCCTAGTCGGAATGTGGTTTTGGGACCACAAAACCGAGGCATAAAAATAATTTAAAATTTATTTTGATGCCTATAATATGTGTATGCTCATGTATGACATTTTTTGATGATTGATTTAGTGTTATAAAGGTGAATTCCACTAGAAAGGACTTAGTAGTGAACTTTGAAAGTACGATAGGGAAATGTGTGATGACTAATTAAAGCATGCATGCAAAATAATGGACTTGCATGTCAAATTCCCCCTTTTATAGGTGGTGGCCGGCCATGACATGGGTTATGGACAAAGAAAACATGTTGAAACATGTTTTGTTAATGGAGCATGAAAGAAATGATTAATAATTAGATGTGGGAAGAGAAACAAAAAAAAATGTGTGAGAGTGTAGCATTCCCCCCATTGCCGTGCAACTAAGAAGGAAAACAAAAATTTTTGTTCATCCTTGTTCTCCCTTTTGGCCGAAAATACTAAGGGAAGAAGAGATTTTTGCTTCATTTTATTTGTTTAGAAGAGATCTAGAAGGAGATTTGGCTAAACTTGCACCAAGATTAAGGTATGTATGAGGTTGTGTCATGAGATTCATGCATGTTTTAGTTGCCAACTTGATGTTCATGTTAGCCATGGTTCAAATCCTTGTTATGCCATGGAAGTGGTATTTGGTCAAAGTTGATATTGTGATAAAGCCATTGCATGCTAAGTGTGAAGCTTGATGATGATGCATGCAATGATGGATTGTCTACTCTTGAAATTTCTTTGTAGCCATCTTGAGTAAGACATTGAGTTTTCTTTTGTTTAACCATGATTGAAGTTGAAAGGGCATGATTGTGATGTATTCGGCCATGATGCATTCATGAGCATGGTTCATGCTTCTTGCATGTTAGTTGAAATTTGTGTTTTGGATGGCTAGGGACACCTTGAAATTGACCATGCACATATATGTATATATATGTTTGCACATGATGTTTTGGTTATGAAGTAAGTGATGAATATGTTTGTTTAAAGAAGAAAATGTTGAAGAATGCTTGTGAAATTGCAAGTACATTCGGCCTAGTACACATATGATGTGGAAATCTTGGAATTTATTGTTGAATTGGTGCAAGTATGACTAAGTATATTCGGCCTTAGGTAGCCTATTGATGGCCTTAGCTTTTCCTTGATGCTTGAATGAATTGTATTGAATTGCTTGATGTAGTATAAAATGTGCATGACCATTGTGTATTCAAGCTAAAGGGTGGCCATATGACCATTTAAACTCCTTGTCATATTCGGCCATAAGCTAGCATAATGAGGTTTTAATAAATTGAATTTGTTTGAATTAGCTCAAGAGCTTAGAGGGCCACAATTGGACAAGGGGAAGGAAAAAGTGATCGAATAGCCGTAAAAGCCGTTCGACAACATCCGAGGTAAGTCCTCAAGAAGTGACCCTACTTGAATTATGTGAAATGAAATATGGATGTGTAATGATTATTGATTTATGTGTGTATGAGTATTTGAATGATACCCGGGCTAAGTCCCGAAGGCGATTATGCTAGTGATTACATTTGTGTTTGAGCCTTAGTAACGAAAATGAAACATGAATGTCTAATGATTATTGATGTATGTGTGCATGAGCAATTGAATGATATCCGGCTAAGTCCCGCGACATTTATGCTGGAAATTATATCCGGGTTAAGACCAAGGCAATTGTGCTAGTGGCTACATCCGGGCTAAGACCGAAGGCATTCGTGCGAGTCGTTCTATCCGGCTAAGACCAAGGCATTCGTGCACGTGGTTATATCCGGTTGTATTCAAGAAGCTTGGGCTGGAGGTGAGTGTTGGCTGCTGTAATAAATTCCATTAGTACGCTCGAAAAGCCCAAAGAATAAGGTATGATTATATGTGCATTGGAAAAGTCGACATGCTTGAGCAACATTCGCTCAATCGACTAACAATTTCAGCTATTGAATTGGTTGATACCTTGTGAAAGTATAAAATGATGAAGTGTGAAGTAAGAATGATTATGTGAATGTGTATTAATGAAATGATGCATTTGGCTATGTGAATGTATTGCTTTAATTAAAGCTGATTTTATTCCTTGAGACTTACTAAGCATAAAAATGCTTACCCGTTGCTTTGGCTCTCTGTTTTATAGATTTTGCTCGATAGCAATCGGATTCGGGATCATTAAAGTCGAAGTCATCTACACTATCAAAGCCTCCATTTTGGTATAAATTTTGGTTGAACTTTGAAATGGCATGTATAGGACTACCCTTGTTGGTTCAAATATGTTGTGATGTATATGTATGCGGCCATGCGAAAATGGCTCGTAAAAGTGAAGTCTGAACTTAGACTATTTGCGGTTTGTATATATATATATGGTGTCATGATGTGATTATGGATTGGAAATGGGAGTGTTGGTCACATGATCAGCCATTGGTATGGTTAAAATGATCATATGTGAACCTATGTATGGCAAGACTAGTTGGTTCATGGAGACTACAAAATAGGTAAGACCTACCTTAAAAACAGATGCTGCCAGCTGCAGTGACGTGAATGTGAAAAATCACCAAAATTTGTAGGAATGGTATTAAATAGTGAATAAGCTATGTAAATGAACCTTGATGAGTCTACTTTCATATGGAAGAAACGAAACGGTCATAGGAGTCACATGTTAAGAGATATTAAAGTTATTGTGAGACAGGGCCAGAACGGTTTCTGGGTCCCCTGTCGCAACTTTAAAAATTTACTATAAATTATCCAGAAAGAATTAGGAGTCTTGCCTTATATGTACAGATTCCATTTTGAGTCTAGTTTCATTAGAAACAAACGGAACCAGTATTAAATCCCTGTACAGAGAGATATTCAAGTTGTAACGCGCGGAGGTCAGAGCAGTCGATCCCTGTAACATGGGTGACTTTAACTAATAAACTGTACCAATTGGCCCGACCAAAAATTCTAGAAATAAATCCATAGATGGATATATGAGTCTAAATTCAGGGAAAATTTACGAAACCAGTTTATGAGTTTTGAAACTCGAGATATGATTTTTAAGGCGACGGTGACGCAGTTTTCCAGCCTGACTGGAAATGTCAATTGGTGGGCGAAATATGTGGATTTGGCTTGTTAACCCCTCGTGTCCGACACCGGCGATGGTCTCGGGTTCGGGGTGTTACATATCCCCTTCATTGATTACCATGACCGAAAATTCAAATCATCCCCAAAGAATCAAAATTTTAACATTATAGTCCATCAAACTTTCATTCATCAATTTCTATCATCAAACACAAATTTTTGCAATTTCCTATCATGACCGAATGCACAACTAACCAACACTTAACAAATTAATTCATGGTTTTAAAGTAGAACCAAGAGAGGAACTCAAAAACATGATTTTTTAACCAAATTATCAAGAACTTACCTTGAATTTATCTTCCCCAAGTGACCGAACATTCAAGAGCTTCCCTTCCCCTATTTGTTTTCTTAAGTTCGGCTATGATGAACAAGGATGGACAAGCTTTGTCCTTTTCATCATTTTGTTATTTTATTTCCCTTTATTTTATGATAATAAAGCCATTAAATCTCATAGTGCTAATTTAAAATGCATGATCCATTTATTCTCATCATGATGGCCGGCCACTACACCTTAAGATGGGAATTTTGACATGCAAATCCACCTATTTTATACTATAAGTTATTTGGCCACTACAATTTAGCCTATAGCATTTTCAAAAATTTTCACATAAGTCCTATTTAATAATTTCACATACAATTGAGAAATTTTCACACATGAACTTTCAGATATAATAAGCACCGAATATAACATCTAATTATTTTTATGACTCAGTTTTGTGGTCCCGAAACCACTTCCCGACTAGGGTCAAATTAGGGTTGTCACAGGAAAGGTATTTACACTTGGTCGAATTCGCCTATAACAACAGTTATCAATCAAGTCTGAAAATGGCACCTTATGAGGCATTATATGGGCGTAAGTTCTGAACTCCTTTTTATTGGACCGAGTTGAGAGAGAAATAGATTCACAGGGTCGATTTGGTCAAAGAAATCGAGGAAAAGGTTAAGGTGATTCATGATTGCTTGAGAGCCTCATCGGATAGACAAAAATCCTACACGGACTTGAAATGGAAAGAAATCGAGTTTCAAGTAGGGGACAAAGTGATTTTGAAAGTATCCCCATGGAAGAAAATCCTTAGATTCGATAGAAAAGCAAAGCTGAGCCTGCGGTTTATTGGCTCTTATGAGGTGACTGAGAGAATTGTGCCGATAGCATACGATTGGCCTTGCCTCATGAACTAGAGGAAATTCATGATGTATTCCATGTATCGATGTTGCGCCGCTACCGATCTAACCCCTCACACATGATTTCACCAGAAGAAATTGAAATAAGCCCGGATATGACCTATGGTGAAGAACCGATTAAGATTTTGGATCGAGAGGTCAAAAAGTTAAGGAATAAAAGTGTAGCACTCATAAAGGTTTTGTGGCATAGACATGGAGTTGAGGAAGCCACGTGGGAACCTGAAAAGACTATAAGAAATCAATACCCGAACTTATTCGCCGGTAAGATTTTTAGGGATGAAAATCCCTAAAGGGGGAGAATTGTAACAGCCCGATTTTGGGCCTAGTCGGAACAGTGGTTTTGCGACCACTAAACCGGGGTTGGAGAAATTTTTTTTGTTTTGTGAATTGTGGCATGATTATATGAGAGTATGAAAATTTTGGTGAATTAATTTTAGTGATTGTATGCTTAATTGGGAAAAAAGGACTAAATCGCATAAAGGGTAAAAAGTTCTATTTTACTTGACAGACATACCAAATAGCTATAGAGCCATAATTGGAGGTCTTTAAAGGGCAATTAGACCCTCTCCAAGAGGCATGGCCTGCCATAAGGACAAGGAAATCAAGGGTCAAATGGTTAGGTAATTTGATGACCTAATTTTGACTAGAATAAAAATAAAATAAAGAGAAAAGCTATCATATTTTTTTTCTACCATCTTCTCCACTGAAAATTCAACCATTGTAGGGGGTTTTGAGCTTTAAAATTTTTAGCCACTCTCTACTCTTGCAAGTAAGTGACCTTGATGGCTTTTCTTGAAAGTTTTTTACATTTTTTGAACCCTGGTAGCATGAGCTTTCAAATAAGGGGACTATTTTGCAAAATGGTTGAAAGTATAGGGTTTTGCCATGATAGTAGACATGTTTTTTTCTAAAATTTTATGGAAAAAAATGAACCATGGTGGAGAAATAAACAACTTTTGTGAAGAGAATTATCATGAAAACCTTAAAAAGGACCATTTTGCATAAGTTGTAAAATAGGTGATAAAGGTGTGAAATATTGAGAATTTCGGACTGCTTATAATGTAAAAAGTAATTGACTAGGCTTAAGATATGAAGAAATTCTATAAAAATTGTTTTTCGGACCTAGGGGTAAAATGGTAGTTTTACAAAAGTCTAGGGGCAAAATGGTCACTTGCCCAATTTGAAATTGTTGAGTATCTAGACTAATAAAAATATTAAATTTGAGAATTTTTATCATTTTAGATCAAGAATTACAAAATCTGGGCCTAGACCGGGGAAAAGCGAAGCAGGTGGACTAAGCCGAACTAGTCGTCTACATTTTGTAATCCGAGGTAAGTTGTATGTAAATAATACAACTACATTGTTATTATATGTGCTTGAATTGAGATAGCATGAATTTCTTGTTTGTGGAAATAATCATGTATGATGACTATTGAGATAGTAGGACTCCCGTTTGAACCTTAGGAAATAAATCTGATATTCAGGCCATGATATTCGGGATATTTGTGTGCTAGTGTAAGACCATGTCTGGGACATGCATCGGCACATTATGAGAGCCAGTGTAAGATCATGTCTAGGATATGCATCGGCTACATGATGTGTCAGTGTAAGACTATGTCTGGGACATGGCATCGGCACGGATATGTGAGAGTCAGTGTAAGACCATGTCTGGGACATGGCATTGACATTATACCCTATGTTTAAGGCTTAGTGACTATCCGATAGTATTTCAAATGGTTCAACGGTGAGAGTTATAGTTTAAGTTAAACGAGAAAAGTATAACTGTAACGCCCTGATTTTTGGGCCTAGAAGTATTGGGCCTTGAGTCTGGGTTCGGGTGAAAAATGGCACGAATAATTTGGATGTTATTATTATTTCGTATGTTTAGTTTAGTAATTAAATAAATTATGAAGGGTTTTTGGTGTGGGAAAAAAGGCCTAAGAGTAAATTTAATTCGAGGCAATTCCTGAATTTTAATTTTAGGAGAGAGGGTTCTGGCAATATGGGCTTTTAAAGTTGAGGTGGTAAAATAGGAAACAAATAAGGCCTTGGTAAAGTGGCAAGGTGGCGCCACTAAGTTCCTAAAAAAAAGGCGTCTGGGAAGGAATTAAAGGTCCAGGGTTCAAGTTGCAAGGTAGGCATATTGTTATTTTTTTTAGGCATGTGAAGGGCATGTGATCACTTAAGTGAATTTCGGCAAGGGCCTTAGGGAGGTTGGGCCGATTGTTTTAGTTGATATTAGGGTTAGGTTCTTTTCTTTTTCTGTCTTGGAGAATTAGGGTTAGCCACCTGAAAGCTTTCACTGTCATTCATCCTTTCTGAGTTCTCACAAAAGCCGAAAACGCAAAATCCTTCTCCTTGGTGCCGATTTCTTCTTCCTTTCTATTTCCTCCATTTTCTTTCTTCCTTTTTGCTTTTTCTTCTAGCTGAAACTTTCTGATCACCTTACTCACCTCCTCTGTCGATCCCATCCTTCACAAAACCTCTATAGCCGATTGCCATAAAAGCCGAAATCTCGAAAACTCACTTCTTGTGTTGATTTCTCCAAGCCAAAATCCTTCAGTTATTTTTGTTCTTTTTGATCAACTTTCATCTTCTCTAAACCCTTAGTATCTATCGGCAACATTACTTCAAAGTTATAGCCTCAAATCGTCATCTTCTTCATCACTTAGAAAGCAGAAATACCATAGATTTAGGGACTTATAGTTGAAACTTCAGATCTCTTGGATTCGAGTTCTACTATCGTTTAAAGGATAGATCTGTATCAGATCTGTGTAGAAATCAAAGAGGAATAAGTGGTAAGTGCTCATCACCTCAGATCTAGTCTTATTTTACAATTTAGAAAAGCCGAAGTCCCTAGAATCTAGGGAGGCTGTCGATTTGGGCATAGGGCCTTAAGGGTCTTTAACCGATGATTTCTTTTGGTGATTAGTGTCTTCTAGAGGTTTGATCGAAGGCTTGGATTCTTGGAGCAACTAGACTTGGACCGAGTCATTGGTTTTCGTCAAAAAGGTAAGATTCTAAAGGCTTTAGGGGCATGGTTCGAATATGGGTAGGTGAATATTGGGATTGGTTGTTGTGGGTTGCAATCTAAGAATTGTGGTAATCAATTGTAGGACATCGTAAGGGACCTCAGTAGTAGTCGTTGTGAAACAGGTGTGTATCGAACACCCTCTCATAGTTCAATTCTGCAAAAGCCGAAATGCCGAAATTCTGACATTTCATGGGCTTGTGAGTGTGTGAGTGCTCACAAGACGTTTAGAAATTATTAGATCTGAAATTGAAAAGTGGTAAGTTAGTCATGTGTAAAATTTCGTGCACTTCGGTAATTGGGGCTCGATAGGCTAAAATTGGCCCAATGGGCTCACGGGCCCATACGGGTTAATAAATAAAAAAATAATAAAAATATATAATATAAATTTTTTTTTCAATAAGTATGTTCTGTTAGACTGTAGAATCAAAACTGCTTAAACCGATAAACTGGTCATAAAACTTGGGTTAAATGGGCTTAAATTGCTAATGGACACTGTAGGGCCCATTAGGGGTTTTAGGGCCCAATGGCTAAAATTGTGAAATTGAGACAAATAAATTATTGCGATGTCAAATGGGCTAGTAAGGACAGTAACATTCGTGAGAACCCTTAAAATGATAAAATTACTGAAATACCTTTATAGGTGAAAAATTTACAGATTTACCCCTAGGAGCAAAATTACTGATATACCGCTAGGGTTAAGGTTGACCTGAATGCATGTTTGACTGTTACTATTTACTGCATGCCATATTATTATTATCTGATGCATGGGAATGGGTTATTGATGGAGGAAGCACTGAAAGTGGCTTGACCACGTATTGGAGGCTTTGCCTCAACTTACTGATATCTGAGCAGCAATGTTGCAACTGTGGAGTGTAGGGCTAGGTGGGTTGAGCTATTCCCTACATGGAGTGTAGGGCTGGTACGGGTGGAGTGTAGCGGTTGGTTATAGGCTGGGTTGGGCTTGCATACACGAATATGTCTGTTTTGTTCTAGAATGGGCCTATGGGCCATACTGTTATCCGAAAAGGGGCTAAGGCCCAGTTTATTGTATTCTGAAAAGGGCTTCGGCCCAGTACCTGCTGCTATCTGAATAGGGCTTAGGCCCAATGGGCTTGAGCTGACTTGGGCTTTGGATGGGTTTTCCATACACACTGAGTTTTCCAAACTCACCCCCTTTCTCTTCCATCCTTGCAGGTGAGCCCTAGTTGGTGGACTTGGAGCTGGGCGGGAATTAGAGTGGCCACGAAGATTAAATTTATGGTTTTTTTTAAATAAGTTTCAATTAGTTTCCTTTTAAATTTCGCATTTATTTTTGATTATTTCTATTTTGGTTAAAGTTGTAATAAGGCCGCTCTATTATTTTTTGTTTTGGGTTTTTTAATTGGTTAGCTCTAGGGCGCGTTTTATAAAAGTTACTTATTTTCAAAATATCATGATAACTGAGCAAAGCTTCCGCAACGTAAATGTTTTCAAAGGAAATAAATATTTTAAATAGACTTAAACTTAATTTGTTGTTCGTGGACAAGTAATAAGCTTAAAGTGTGGCAATGGATGTGTGCATGTCTAGGATTGGATCATGGAAGAGCTAGGTACTTAAGCAGTCTAATTGACTCACCTCCTCTTTTCTTGAATCCTACCTGGTGCGCAGCTTCCATTCACTTTAATTTAAAACGAAAATGTTCTTTAAACACTAAGAAATGTTTTAGATAAAACATGACTTCTCTAATAACGCTTCAATATGACATGCCAGATTCGGTCGTAATGTCTAGGCTGGGTTTGGGGTGTTACATTTAGTGGTATCAAAGCTCGGTTACAACAACTCTGCTGTGGATCAGGGTCCGAAAAGCTTTTCGAAAAATTTTGCTAAACTTAGGCCCAAGAAGGGTATTTTGGAAACGGTTTTGGAAAATTCTTTTCAAAGATATTTTACAAGGTATACATGTTTTAAGGTTCAATCTTAAAATGGTTTAAGTTTTTCTGTGTTTCTGAAATCTGATAACCAAAGAAGTGGCACACTGAATCCCTGGCACCAAGTCTGTAAGTATTTTTATTCTGTACTGTACTGAAATATTGTTATACTACTATAAATAGTACTGAGACCCTACTATGATTCTGTAGTTAGGGTAATACTGAAACTATAGAAACTGAGACAGTAGGGAAAACTGAAAACTTTAGAAGACTGAGACTATAGCTAGGATACGATATTGCGAAAACAAGAACTTTGAAATACTCGTTATGCATAGGACATCTGTATAAATATTGAAATTTTTGAATCGAGATCTTGATAGTTATTGTTATGCATGCTGATAATGTAGAGTGTTGATATGGATTCTGAGGGTAAGCAAAGTCTGCCAACTTCGGGTAGCGGTAACTCAGAGCTTGGTACTGAGGCACTGGCCGAGTTAGTAAGGAAAGTGGTAGAGGAAGTATTGGATACTGAAATTAAGGAAATTAGGGAAACGCTTCAAGTAGGGTGCTTGGAGTGTAAGAAAATGAAGGATCCTAGTTCTCAGAGAACAGAGCCTCGTTCTGTGAGACATGTTAAGACGCGACCAAACTTTCCAACCTGCAAGAACTGCAACGGGCATCATCCGGGTGAATGCCATAGGAAGACAGGAGCATGCTTTAGATGTGGGTCCAAGGAGCATCGAGCTCAGGATTGCCAAGCTTGTTTTATTTAAGTGTGTGCTACGAGTTGTATGCATACTTGATAGATGTTTCTTTACTTTAGTAATTAGACATTCTGGGTCATACTAAGAATTATTTTTAATTAGAGTGCGCAGTAGAAGCATAGTGGTTTGACTTGAGTAATACGGTTAATTGATAGTTTAAAAATTTCGAGGACAAAATTTCTTTAAGGGGAGTAGAGTTGTAACGCCCCGATTTTTGGGCCTGGAAGTATTGGGCCTTGAGCCTGGGTTTGGGTGGAAAATGGTCGAATAATTTGGATGTTATTATTATTTCATACGTTTAGTTTAGTAATTAAATAAATTACGAAGGGTTTATGGTGTGGGAAAAAAAGACCCAAGAGTAAATTTAATTCGAGGTAATTCCTGAATTTAATTTTGGGAAAGAGGGTTTTGCCGATATGGGCTTTTAAAGTTGAGGTGGTAAAATAGGACATAAATAGACCTTGGTAAAGTGGCAAATTGGCGCCACTAAGTTCCTAAAAAAAAGGCGTTTGGAAAGGAATTAAAGGTCCAGGGTTCAAGTTGCAAGGTAGGCATATTGTTATTTTTTTAGGCATGTGCCGGGCATGTGATCACTTAAGTGAATTTCGACAAGGGCCTTAGGGAGGTTGGATCAATTGTTTTAGTTGATATTAAGGTTAGGTTCTTTTCTTTTTCTTTCTTGGAGAATTAGGGTTAGCCACCTGAAAGCTTTCACTGTCATTCATCCTTTCTGAGTTCTCACAAAAGGCAAAAACGCAAATTCTTTCTCCTTGGTGCTGATTTCTTCTTCCTCTCTTTTTCCTCCATTTTCTTTCTTCCTTTTTGCTTTTTCTTCTAGCTAAAACCTTTTGATCACCTTACTCACCTCCTCTGTCGATCCCATCCTCCACAAATCCTCCATAGCCGATTGCCATAAAAGTCAAAATCACGAAAACTCACTTCTTGTGCCGATTTCTCCAAGCCAAAATCCTTCAGTTATTTTTGTTCTTTTTGATCAACTTTCATCTTCTCTAAACCCTTAGTATCTATCAGCAACATTACTTCAAAGTTATAGCCTCAAATAGTCATCTTCTTCATCACTTAAAAAGCCGAAATACCATAGATTTAGGGACTTATAGTCGAAACTTCAGATATCCTGGATTCGAGTTCTACTATCGTTTTGAAGATAGATCTGCATTAGATCTGCGTAGAAATCAAAGAGGAATAAGTGGTAAGTGCTCATCACCTCAGATCCAGTCTTATTTTACAATTTAGAAAAGCCGAAGTCCCTAAAATCTAAGGAGGCTGCCGATTTGGGCATAGGGCTTTAAGGGTCTTTAACCGACGATTTCTTTTGGTGATTAGTGTCTTCTAGAGGTTTGATCGAAGGCTTGGATCTTTGGAGCAACTAGAATTGGACCTAGTCATCGGTTTTTGGCAAAAAGGTAAGATTCTAAAGGCTTCAGGGGCATGGTTCGAATATGGGTAGGTGAATATTGGGATTGCTTGTTGTGGGTTGCAATCTAAGAATTGTGGTAATCAATTGGAGGACATCGTAAAGGATCTCAGTAGCAGTCGTCGCGAAATAGGTGTGTATCAAACACCCTCTCATAGTTCAATTCGGCAAAAGCCGAAATGCCGAAATTCTGGCATTTCGTGGGCTTGTGAGTGTGTGAGTGCTCACAAGACGTTTAGAAATCATTAGATCTGAAATCGCAAAGTGGTAAGTTAGTCGTGTGTAAAATTTCGTGCACTTCGGTAATTGGGCCTCGATAGGCTAAAATTGGGCCCAATGGGCTCACGGGCCCATACAGGTTAATAAATAAAAAAATAATAAAAATATATAATATTTAAAAAATAGACAATAAGTATGTTCTGTTAGACTGTAGAATCAAAACTGCTTAAACCGGTAAACTGGTCATAAAACTTGGGTTAAATGGGCTTAAATTGCTAATGGACACTGTAGGGCCCATTAGGGGTTTTAGGGCCCAATGGCTAAAATTGTGAAATTGAGACAAATAAATTATTGCAATGTCAAATGGGCTAGTAAGGACAGTAACATTCATGAGAACCCTTAAAACCGATAAAATTACTGAAATACCTTTATAGGTTGAAAATTTACAGATTTACCCCTAGGAGCAAAATTACTGATATACCCTTAGGGTTAAGGTTGACCTGAATGCATGTTTGACTGTTACTATTTTTTGCATGCCATGTTATTATTATCTGATAAGGTTAACCTGAATGCATGTTTGATTGTTACTATTTACTGCATGCCATGTTATTATTATCTGATGTATGGGACTGGGTTATTGATGGAGGAAGTACTGAAAGTGGCTTGACCACGTACTGGAGGCTTTGCCTCAACTTATTGATATCTGAGCAGCAATGCTGCAACTGTGGAGTGTAGGGCTGGGTGGGTTGATCTATTCCCCACATGGAATGTAGGGCTGGTACGGGTGGAGTGTAGCGGTTGGTTATAGGCTGGGTTGGGCTTGCATACACAAATATGTCTGTTCTGTTCTAGAATGGGCCTATGGGCCATACTGTTATCCGAAAAGGAGCTAAGGCCCAGTTTACTATATTCTGAAAAGGGCTTCGGCCCAGTACCCGCTGTTATCTGAATAAGGCTTAGGCCCAATGGGCTTGAGCTGACTTGGGATTTGGATGGGTTTTCCATACACACTGTGTTTTCCAAACTTACCCCCTTTCTCTTCCATCCTTGCAGGTGAGCCCTAGTTGGTGGACTTGGAGTCAAGGGATTCGAGTGTACGAAGATTAAATTTCTGGTTTTTTTTAAATAAGTTTCAATTAGCTTCCTTTTAAATTTCGCATTTTTTTTTGATTATTTCTATTTTTGTTAAATTTGCAATAAGGCTGCTCTATTATTTTTTATTTTGGGTTTTTAAATTGGTTAGCTCTAGGGCGCGTTTTATAAAAGTTACTTATTTTCAAAATATCATGATAACTGAGCAAAGCTTCCACAACGTAAATGTTTTCAAAGGAAATAAATATTTTAAATAGACTTAAACTTAATTTGTTGTTCGTGGACAAGTAATAAGCTTAAAGTGTGGCAATGGATGTGTGCATGTCTAAGATTGGATCATGGAAGAGCTAGGTACTTAAGCAGTCTAATTGACTCACCTCCTCTTTTCTTGAATCCTACCTTGTGCGCAGCTTCTATTCACTTTAATTTAAAACGACAATGTTCTTTAAACACTAAGAAAGGTTTTAGATAAAACATGACTTCTCTAATAACGCTTCAATGTGACACGCCAGATTCGGTCATAAGTCTAGGCCGGGTTTGGGGTGTTACAATAACCATGTTGTGAGTGATACAGGTACCTAAATGAAATGCGTGAGATGTGAGCTTAGTATATTCTATCTAAATTGTGTTGGATAGTGATGAGTAAGTTGTGCTTATGCCTATTTTAGTGTTATAAGCGTGATGATGAATGGTAAAGTTTTCGTTTTTTTATTTTCATGCAACTTACTAAGCTTTATACTTACCCTATTTCTTTCCATTTTCTTATAGTGCCGTCTAATTAGCTCGTGGATCAACGGACGTTGGACGCATTTACCACACTATCAATCGAAGTACTTGGTATAGTTAGATCTATTTATTTTGATTATGGCATGTATAGGACCCTGACTTTAGAATTTTGTGTCATTGTTAATTGGCCAAATGTGTTGGCTTACTTTAGAATTTTGATTCATTTTGTATAAGGCCACGAAAATGGCTAAAGTTAAAATTTGTTATATGAATACAAGAAGTTATTTTCATGAATGGGTAATTTTGTTGGTTGTTTTAGTAAATATAAAATGTGTAAAGGCCTTAGATGTTGTTGTTGGATTGAGGAATCATATTATGATGATCTTTAGCATGATGGATGTTGTTATTTTGTGTTTCAGGGTGGCAAAGGGCTTGGTAAATAACCTTATGTTGTCCACGCAGGTAGACACAGGGACGTATGTCTAGGCTGTGTGTGACACACGGCTAGCCCCATGGGCGTGTTGTCCGACTGTGTGTCCACTGCACGTAAAAATTTCAGTCAGTATGCATGGTAGTAAACATATAGGCAAAGACACGACCGTGTGTCTCAGCCGTGTGAAAGGCATGGCCTAGCACACGAGCATTTGCCTTGGCCGTGTGACCCTTAAGGATTGCTGACGTCAGAAACAGAATGTCAAGATTTTTAAACAAGGGCTAGGACATGGGCATGTTATGGCCGTGTGAGAGACACAGGCCATAGACACGGACGTGTGTCGGGCTGTGTGAAAACCCCTGTAGGTTCGAATTTAGAATTTAATTCACATGGGCGCAGGGCACGGGCATGTCCCTAGAGGCTTAGGCCGTGTGTGTCACACGGGCAATCAGCATAGCCGTGTTATAATGAACACACGAGCATGTTACCCTTCCACATGGGTGTGTGCCTTGTTTCAAGGTTTATTTTTTTCTAAAGTCAGTTAAGGACCCGAACCGGTCCCGAGTGGTTCCCAATGGACGTTTGAGGCCTCGTAGGCCTTTGTTAAGGAGTTTAGTTAAAGTTTTAAATTTGATCAAGTTTAGATGACTCGAGAACGTTGAAAAGCATGTGTTTAAGTGTGGTAACACCTCTTATTCCGTCTCGGTGTAGGACTCGGGTGTGGGATGTTACAAACAAAGTCAAAATAGTAGGCATTTATATTGCAGTTTTACTATTTTGTAAAATTGAACCTATTTCATCCTCTTTAACATGTTTTTCATGTCTATTTCTTCTCCCTTTCAAACTTGTGCTGCCCCTTTCTTTTCCCTTGCTTTCTCTATTGATTTTTGAGTTCCAAATCACAATACATTGATTTCCTATCATTCTTAAGTCAATTTCCATCATAAACCTTGAAGAAAAACACCCAAAACTCCATAGATTTCATCATCATCTTGAAACGTGGGGTTTCCAGAATTTCATCAAAACTTATTCATTCTTCTGCCAAAGGTAATCATTCATTTATTCATAAATTTTTAATATTATTTAGACTTGAAACCTAAATTATTAGCCCTTGAATCACATTTTCTAAATAAAGGCCAAAAATAGAGCCATTAATGGTGGATGTCAGGGTTTTGCATAAAAACTTGGTTTCAAAGTGTTTTTCAACTCATTTTAGCATTATTAGAAGGTTTTCAAACTTATCCTAAATTTTCATTAATGATTTTTCATGTTTTAATGAATTTTATGAAAATTACCTAAAAGATGTCAAAAAATGTCGATACCATGAATTAAGTAGATTTGCCTAGTTTGAAGGTTGCGAATTAGGTGTAGACAAATAATCAAATGAATGGAATAGATTTTAAGCAAAAAGGTTTAGTATAGATCGAGATATCAGTTTATAAAGTTTGTTATGATAATAGTTTAAGTTAAATGAGGACTTAGCTTAAAGCTTGTGTTTTAGTTAGTTTGAGTGAATATTTGATATTTGACTTGTGTTTTAGTTAGCTTAAGCTTCAGATTCGTTAGAGATTTCTACGAGCTAGAGAATGTTAGTTGAGCTTTCGATTTTCGACAAAAGCATAAAGTGGTGAGTGTATGGAATTGCTACTCGTAAACACGAGTTGTGTGATAATTGAAAATTTAGACGTAGCCTAAACCCCTACTCTAAATTTCGAGTGTAAGTTTTCTTGAACTATACTTGTCTTGTGATTATGTGGTTGTATAATATGCAAGATATGTGATATGAAGATATGGTGCTTATTGTGTAAAGTGTAATTATATACATGTAATAAATGTATAATATATATTATATGAATATACTAGTGTTTTGCGAAAGATACTAAAATGCAGTGATTTTGCACGGATAATTGGTAAGTAATATGCATTGTTTCTTGGATATTTTGGCCTTGTGATCTTGGAACTATTAGATATAGTTGGCATGCCATAGGATTATGAGTACTCACTTATATGTATAGAGATTTTTGGGCGTTGTGACCCTGGGACATGTTTGGAGGGATAAGGGAATAAGAGCTAAGCTCCATTCAACTGGTCATGTGAGGGGAAATAAGAAGAGTGTTAGCTATACACTTCACTTTTGGGACATGTTTGACTCTACAAGTCTAAGGAGATCCGTGTATCCAATGCGTGATGATAGAGCTTACTACTTGTTTCATAATCCAAGTGCCATCATATCTCATCTTATCTTATGCTATATAATTGTGTGGAATATGTTCGATGCTTGAATGATTATGTATATGTGCTATGACAATAACTTTTAGGCTATGCATGATTTAGTACTATGTGATGCTAGACCTAAGAATGTACTAATTATGAATAATTGTCTGGTTGTGTTACATGATGATGTGTTTATGCTTGGTCATTCTTGCATTCACTGAGCTTGTAAAAGCTCATTCCCTCATTTCAATATTTGCAGATTAGTGACATCATGGTGTGGGTTCCAAAGAAGTGATCTAAGAAAGTCTGGTGATTCTTCGCAGGTGTTTTATTATTCTTATCTATTTTGGGGAGATAGGCAATGTGGTAGAATCTATTTGAGTTGCTGATTTTTGGACATTTGAGCTTGTTTATGTGAACTTCATGTTATTAAAATGTTAGAATACTTAGTTATTAATGTTAGCATGATGAAAGTTGTTCGGACTCGGTTTTGATGTTTTATGCTATTGAGTAAGCCGTATGAATGATTATTGAACTTAGTACTTAATGCATGTTGATTAGGAACTATTAGAGATGAGATAATTGCACTCACACGCTGTAAATTTAGCTCCAGAAGTAGAGGTATCAATATTGGAACTTAAAAATCGATACCTCTGTGAACTAAAACGTACAGCAAATAAAATAGAGATTTGGTATCAATACCCTTTCTTGAGTATCAATACGCGAGGAAGAAATATTGATACTTGGTTCGGAGGTACCAATAATTTTTGACAGATGGGTTTTTGAATCAAGAAACAAAATGCTCAATTGGTATTGTTTTTACACGTGGTATTCAGGACATTATTGATACTTGGTTACCAGTATCGATAGCTACGGACATTTTTGTGAAACCTTGCTAATTAGCCCTTATGGTTGATTCTGGACATGTATATGACCTATTAACGAATGATTGCATGTAATAATGTTAATTAACCATTTGAACGCATCAAAATTTTTTCGACTAAACAAATGATAATCGATTTACTTGAATCTAAGCTTCCTGTTTAATGTAAATGAGACGAGATGATAGTGTGGCATCCCGTATTTGGGTATAAAATAGGATTTTATTGAGTGAACAAATTTAACTCAAAGAAATCAAGGTTATCATATGAAGGTAACACACACATGATGAGATCACTGGACAAAACAGTTGGATGAATTGTTTTCGTAAAAAGTATACAATAATGAGTTTTCAATCATGGTACTTCTTGTGTACTGACTCCATGATTTAATAATCACGAATTATTAGAATGCTACTTCTAGACATAATTACAATTACTAGAGCCTAATTGTATATGTCTGATTGGTCCCTCTGCTAGCTCAAAAAAAGCTCGATTAGAATGCTTTTGAATTAGAAAGAAATTCTACGACTTTGAAAATAATTTAAATGAGTTAATTTATTCAATGTGGAATTAAATTGGACAGTCGTAAGAATTGTTCAACTACAGAATTTGATTAAAGAATTTTCTATAAAAATTAATTTGAAAAATCTAAGTGGTTTTTGGAAAAATTAAATTTGATAAAGTAAAATTAAATTAATCAAATTAATTAAAATTAATGTTATTTTGGAAATTAATTTTTCAAGTCAAACAATTGGCCCAATGGGTAATTGAACCTGAAAATTGGACCTAAGATCGTAAATTGGGTCTGGGAGCCCAAAACCAAGACCAAGACACAAAAACTGGTCAAATCAGGCCTGGTATGTGAAACTGGGCCAACGGTCCAACCGATAGTTGATCAGATCGGTGGGGCCATCACTGGCTTAGACCGAACCAATAGTAACCGAACCAGCTCGGGGTGCTGGTGGCTGCGACGACGACATTTTGATGTCCAATAAATGTTCGAAGGTGGCGGGTCTTTAGTAGTGGAGTAGTGGAAGAGTTACACTTCTACTGAGACTCTACCAGAGAATTTGATTTCAGATTAAATATTCCAAAAATAATATTATTTTAATAGATTTAATATTCAATTTAATTTATTACTTATCTTAATAGTAATTTATTAATAGAATATGAAAGTGATTATCTTAATATTAAATTAAATTTAATGTTTATATTGTAGATAAATATTCTACTAATTTAATAAGATTTAATATAATATTTATCTTGTTATATTAATTTAATATTAAAATGATTAAGTTTAATCATAATTGAACTCTCTAAACTCTCCTATATAAAGAGAGCCTTAGGTCATTATTTCACTCACTTGAATTCAAGAGAAAGTTGTAAAGAGAAAATTCTCTGAAAAGATTATTTTAGAAAATTTCTAAAGATATTTTTTATTTACAACTTGGCCCAAAAGTTTAGAGAAATTGTAAAATTACCCAAATGGTAATTTTTGTGAAAATTTTCTAATTCAAAGTGAGCCCACACTCAACAGACGTGACCTTTAGGATAGAGGAGAAGACTACTCAGTCGAAGTGTTCATCCTAAACGAATCGAAAAGGTACAATTTTGATTAAGTGTTACTTTAGATATCACAACCAAATTCTTGTTTTGGAAAATTTTTTAAAACTTTTGTTTTTCCCTAAATTTATTTTTCGCTGCATTTTCCAACACTTTGCACTATGCATCCACCATCCTAGCATCTTTGGAACAACTCATGAAGGCCTTGAATGTACCATTGAGTTCTGATCTAGCTATTTTGACCACACATACTATTTTTGTCCCTCCAACCACCACCGAGCCACAACCATCATCTAATATATTCTTCTTGGCCATATGGAGTATGCCTCGCAGTAACATCACCCCACTAGCTTTGACTTCCACCCCATTAAATCAAGGATCTCACCAACAAGTTTCAAGGTCCTAACCCCATGATATAGAGATCTAAGAAAAGCTACGATGTCTGGAAAAGTAGTTTTCTCAGCAAGAACATTGCTTCCAGAAGCAATAGGAGCGGCAATGTCTTCTTGAGCAAAAGGTTATCAAAATGAGTGATTAATTGTTAAGATATGGACAACACGAAAAGGCCCTAGACGGGGAGACCCAATTCGTTAGGAGTACAAGGCTCAATCGAGTATCTGTAGAGATCGAGATCACAACAATCTTGGTAACCTACCCAAGAATAATGGTAACCTCATGGTTGTATCCTAAAATACCCAAGGTAACAACAATGCTTACTTTGAAAAACAACTTAGAGCTTTCAGAGTAAAAATATTACAAGAAATGAAAGGAACCAAAATAGATAAATCTATCCGAAATTATTGTAATAAGTCATTGGCTCCAAAAGTACTTGGCCACTACATCTTGGCTTCTTTTATGTTACAACTCGATTTTGATCGGTATCGAAAAATACGGTTTTTGAATCCAATTCCATAAATCAAGTTAGGGAAATCATGAATAGAAGGATTTTCATACTTAATATGAAAATAATTAATGAAAGGTCGTGTAATTAAATTGAGAAAATTGATCTTCCATGAACTATACTATTATTTACACCTCTTTCTATATAATTTTAGCTTGTTTTATATTTTGTGAATAAAGTTTGTTTAATAGTTAAATCAAGTCATTTTAGTGTTTATTTATGATTTCAAAGTTGAAGTAGTATTTTATGTTTTTTTTTATTGTTTTTATGATATTTTCAAACTTAAATAAGATTATGTGTGTAACTACCCACCCAACGAAGTCTTTGTAACACCATAAATGTAACACCCTTTGCCCGTATCCAACGCCGGGATAGGGTTCAATGTGTTACCGGACTTAAACTCAACCAACTATATAAAACTGGGCTGTAAAATTTTGATCAATTTAAAACTTTTCATTTCACATACATTTTGTCCCTTAAACCGGCTCACAAGGCCCAAAACATGTATTAGAGGCGGTTCGGGACTAAACCAAGAACTTAAGAAAAACTCGAAAAATTTCATGCTTTAAGGCTCCACAGGCCTGTGTGGCTTGGGACACGCCCGTGTGCAACACTGACTTTAAAACACGGCCATGTCACACGCCCGTGTGACCTATCCGTTTACTAAATTGACTTAAAATTTTAAGTGTAGGGGACGTACGGTTGGACAACACGCCCATGGGGTAGATCGTGTGTCAAACACGGTTTAGACACATACCCGTGTGTCTACTCGTGTGGACAATTACAAGGCTATTTTCCAAGCCATTTGTCACCCTCACAACATATGCACATATACTTATCCAGAAACATACAACATGACATAAATGAGCTCTTAAGCATCTACAAACATGTTATGCTCATGACAATTTCTTATGCAATAAATATCATAGAATTTACTCACATCATTACCTCATACTTGTCATAACTATCATTACGTCACAAACCTCATGTCCATCACTAAGAATGCATAATCATATCCACAAACCATTCACGAGGCATTATTAACTATTTACCAATCACTTAATCTTACATCAGTTACTACCTTATCAATGAATCTCAATTAAATCTCTAGGCATACATGCTGTAAGCCACATCACAAGAGATAATAACATATATGCATAAGAATAATCATATAGGCCGATAATGTCATTAGCCAACATAGGCCAATTTACAAGACTACATACTACCTTAATAACAAGCCAATGCCTTTGGCTAAATCATAATATCACACATTCAACATTAAAACCTTATACATGCCATAGACTCGAAACATTAGGATTTACTTATGCCGATAGTATTAACTCGACAGTATGATAATATCCTTGACGGCCTCCAACCCGAGCTAACCTGGCAACCTTAGAGAACATGAGAGAGAAAGGGGGGGTAAGCTTTACGGTTAGTAAGTTCATATGAAAACAATAAGCAACTCATTAACATGTTTTATCAATGTTTACAACATATTCTCAAATTCACAACAAGCTGTCTTCCTGAACAACAGTCACTAAATTATTTATATCTGGAGCTACGAAACTCCAAATTAAGTTCTGTTAATTTTCCTTGAAAATAGACTCATGTAAATTTCTACCATAAGATTTAAAGAATTTTTGGTTTATCCAATTAGTACATTTTATTCTTGAAAGTTATCCCTAATTCACTGTCTGACAGTTCAGACCCTTCTGCACTAAAGTTCAATTATCGCATAGCATAGGACTCAAATAATGTTCTCGTCTACTTCTATTGAAAAAAGGATTCTAAACATATAAATTATAACTCATAAATGTTTTTTTACAATTTATAATAATTTTCTCAAATCAGAACAGGGGATTTTGAAGTCATTCTGACTCTGTCCCACGCAACTTCAAATATCTCATTATAGGAAATTCTTTTGCTTACAAGGTTTATTTTATAAGAAACTAGACTCAATAATATTTATTTAAATATTTTATTCAGCTTATAACTTATTTTCTACTATTTTTAGTGTATTTTCAAAGTTACACTACTGCAGTAACTCAAATTTGTCAAGGCTAAGTTACTCATTCATGATCATTGTTCACAAATTTAATACAACATCATTTCATCCATCATGGTAAGAACACATATTTATGCATCATAGATCAGCATATACCAAGGAATTCCAATAGGCTTAGTGTACATACCTGCACAACTCGTAACATAACTCAAGTGCATACTCACCAATGACTTGCCTCATTGGGACCATCGTCAACTCTTTCCTCGGATTACCCGTTGAACACTTGGAATACTAATTGGATACTCGGAAAAACCTTTGCACATAAGTGCTTCAATTGTAGCTAAAGCTACCTCATATCTCATAACATTTAAACGCTCACTCTTGAGCTAGTCATCTAGACTCATAATTCCTAGTGACACGTCACTCGTATCCTATTTTATTCCTAAGGTTCAAACGGGATTTTTCCTCGCTTATCAAGGATTTGTCTCATCATATTTATATTAATCACATACACATTAATATTTGTACAATTCATGTGATGATAACATTTAAATACATGTATAGCATGGCATTATATACATACGAACTTACCTCGATACCACAAAGGTGAAAAATACGTAATCGTTCATAAATTGATTTTCCCCGTTCTAGGCCCAAATCGCATTTTTCAACATCTAAAACACCACATTTAGCTAATTAAAATGATGTACTAATTAAATTAGTCCATTGACACAATTTGGAAAAAATTACAATTTTGCCCCTTTATTTTGCCAAAATTACCAAATTGCCCCTAGGCTTGAAACAAGATTTTTATTCAATTTCTATACTCTTTAAGCCTAGATAAACCATTTTCATAACTATGGAAACTCACAAAAATTATTATTATACACATTAACAACCTATTTTACAACTTTGCATAATAACCTTTTTAAGGTATTTTCATGCAAATTTCCTTCACAAAAGTTTTTTATTAGGAAACTAAAACTTATATTCTTCCATAAAAACTCAGAAAATAGCACATATACATTCATGGAAAAACCCTAGACTCTTAATCATTTTGCAAAATAGTCCCCTCTTATAAAAGCTCATGCTTCAGGGGTTCCAAAAATGTAAAAATCTTCAAGAAAAAGCATTAAAATCACTTACTTTCAAGGAAGTTTCTTTGCTGAAAGTTCAAAGCTTCAAACCCTTTTCTTTTCTGGTATTTGGTCAAAGAAGAAGGAAGAAAATGAAAAATTTGAAGCTAATTCCTTAGGGTACCATTTTATCACCTAATATGACATCACCATTTGAAATTTCTTATCCCATGGCCAGCCAAGCCATATTTAGGGGTCTAATTTCACTTTAAAGGCCCCCGATTTTAATACTCTAGCTATTAGACACATTTGGGGTACTAAAATACAACTTTTACCTTTTACGCGATTTAGTCCTTTTTCGAAATTGGACTAGAAATCGCTAAAATTAATATACCAAAATTTTCATGCACCTTTATAAACATGTTATAACACATAAAATACTATCAAAATAATTTTCTCCAGCCTCAGAATAGTGGTTCCGAAACCACTGTTCTGACTAGGCCTAAAATCGGGCTGTTACAATCAACCTGATCCGATTTGTCGAATCCAGATCTCGGGTATTACAAACTATATAGAAGAGAACTTAACCTACTTATAAAAAATTCAATAAATGGCTAACTACTTAATTACAAAATGTCGAGCTAAGATACATAGTATATACAACAAGTGAATACAAGTACAACGCATGGTAATTAAGTTACAAAAATGTCTATCTTAAAATCCTAATCTATCATAGATGACGCAGGGCACAGATTTCTACACCCTGGCTCAGGCTTTGAACACACCCCCAACTCACTCTATCTGCATAATAAACCAATACGCCACTCCTTGGGCGTAGTCTTGGCATCGTCCCTCCTGGCGCAAACTCGCATCAATTTACCTGTAACATATCACATACATAGGTAAGTTCATAAGAACTTAGTGAGAAAAACATCCTTTACCTATACAATGCTTGCGAATTTTTACCGAAGAATTGTTAAGACGTTTTTATTATTCTGGTCTTTCAACTTGTTTCTGGAGAATGCTTTTTTAGAATTTCATTCTTCATTCTTTATGGATGTCACACCTTACTATGAACTCATTATTTACCTATCAAACATCTTTGATATGCCACTTACCTCTTTCAATATGATATTTCATAAGTCTATACCTATTTCCCTTACAATGGTCAATAGAACCAAAACACTGTTACTCTTGTATACATAACTTTAAGCCATAATTTCACCACAATTCATGTTTGATCACATTTATAGATAACAAGTACCTTCCTTTAGATATATAATATGAAAAATCCTTATTCAAAATACACTTCTTTTATGTTTAACCACCACCTCTTCAGCATCTTATCACTTCATTATTCACAGTCGAATCATGGTCTTGCATAACACTTTACCGTAGCCCATGAAGACACTATGCCTTTCTGATATTTCTAATCACAGTAACAAGCCATACTGGTCACTCCAAAATAGTTTAATATAAAATCTACTACATGAACCATTCTTTTCAGCCTTACTAGGATATGCCACAAGGGCGCTACTCTTACACTTTGCCACGTAAGCCGTTCTTTTAGGTTTTTATCAGAAAGGCTATCATGTTAGAATTTTCCATACAGGCTATTTATTCATAGTTTGCCACGAGGGAAATTATTAAAGTGCTCCATGAAGGCGTTCCATACGGAGTTTGCCACAAGAGCCTTCCTTTTATATTTCGCGATAAAGGATTTTCTTTCATATTTCACCAAAAAGGCTTTTCTTTCTCGCCGTGTTTACTATATAAATTCGCCTAGACTCATGTTATGTGAGGTTTGCCCATCATCGTCTTGGGACACGTAGGGAACCCCATTGGGTAATAGCCTTCTTTTAGTTCCTCTTTACAGGGTGTCATGGCCATGGACTTTTTCTTTTAGAATTTGTGTTTAAAGTCCCGATGTACTCCTTTTAGAGAACTGCGGAGACAAACAAAGACTTACTTCACAGGCCATTCATACATTAACACAAACCACATTCATCTATTAACCTATCATACCCTATATCATACATTCAAGACACATATATATGACCGAACCTAATTTCTTAGGTTCCATACATAACATGCGTTCTATTTTCAAAAATCACTCATACAGTTACATAACCATCACACTATACTTTTCTAACTTTGGTTTCATTATTCTTAGTTTCTACAAAAATATTTCATATGAACAATATTCATAAAATAGTCAGCTTAGAGGCTCACCTGATTCTAACCCACTATAGTTCAGACTTCAAATCTAGACTTCCACCATGAAATCACTAATAACTACTACTACAAAACATGGAAACCCATCAAGATCTATTCATATACCCCTTTTCCCATCATTTCTAACATTGGAAATCCCTAAGCAATACTGTATATCTTTCTCTTACTGATCTACCAGATCTAATAGACTTACCCTCACAAAAAACATGCAAAGTCATTAACCTTACCTTGACATGGGGAAATCACTGGTAAAGATCCAGATATACAATTCCTATTAATGGAAAAAGGAAATATTTTAAATTCTTTAAGATTCAGGTAACAATACTTCTTGAGGAAGGTGTAACATACCTTACCTGTATCCGAAGCCGGGACAGGGTTCGAGGTGTTACCGAACTTAAACATTCACAAACATGTAAAATCGGACCATAAAATTTCATCCAAATTAAAACATTTCAAACACATGTAAATCATCCCTTATATAGACCTTCGAGGCCTAAAACATACATCGGAGTGGTTCGGGACTAAACCGAGGACTTTAGAAAGCTCTGGGAAAACTTAGAGAAATTTTCATGAAACAGGGTCACACGCCCGTGTGGACACAAGGACACGCTCGTGTGTCTTCAACACGCCCGTGTCCTCAGGCCGTGTAACTCTCTG
Source organism: Gossypium arboreum (assembly GCF_025698485.1). NCBI lineage: Eukaryota > Viridiplantae > Streptophyta > Magnoliopsida > Malvales > Malvaceae > Gossypium > Gossypium arboreum. The sequence goes on along the minus strand of NC_069070.1, from coordinate 45,264,154 downwards.
TTTATGTTGTCAGCAAAACAAATTGATCCACGCGGCCAAGCCACACGTCCGTGTGCTAGGCTGTGTCCTCCACACGACTGAGACACATGGCCGTGTCTCTGCCCGTGTAGCCAACAGTTAGACTATTTTCCAAGCCTTATGTTGTCTTTAATTCTCTCCCATACTTATGCACATTATAGACACACATTATAACATTAATTTAATGGTTAATCATCCTTTAGTAGAATTCCGTTAAAGCATTTACATGTTGTCATACATGTGTTTATTACCTATACTTATGTTACACCAAGTTAGACATTTCAATTCACATTCTACAATTGTCCATATTCAATAATTTTCAACTTACTACCATGCCACACATTCATTCCATGGCTACGACCACCTCAAATGATCTTAGAGCATTCATCATGTACATGTGTTATATTAATTATTCATAACAACCAATTATAAACACATCACAAACATTAACACATAGCAAGAATAATTAGGCTTACAAGTCATGTAACACCCCTTACCCGTATCCAAGGCCGGAACAGAGTACGAGGCATTACCAGACTTAACAATACACGTAGATGAAAATGGGGCCATAAAATTTCATTTAATTCAAAACTTTTCGAACACATGCATAACAAACAAGGCTAACTATATCATCACATCAAAATGTAGGACATGGCACGATTAATTAAACTTATAAACCATAATGGATAAGGACCACATCTCATGATCATATACGATAACTCAATGCAGACTGATATGTAAGGTCAAAATCATAATAAAAATACATATCACAGACCAACTTCCTATACATGTCACTCACTTGATATTACTAATATTTGAATTAATTTTCCCAAAAATGATAGTTTGATAGTGTGATTTTGCCTCCGACGATCTCCAACCCCGAGCCGACCTGCCAATACTAAAGAAATGGAGAGGATGGGTAAGCTTTACGCTTAGTAAGTTCATATGAAAATAATAAGCAATTACTACCATGCTTTTCAAGATAAAACACTATAATTGTACAATTACACATATTCAGGTTAAGATGTGTTATCGAGTTACAGTTACTAAATCGTTCATATCTGAAGCTACAAAACTCCAAATTTAGTTTTGTTAATTTTCCTTGAAACTAGATTCATATATATTTCTCCCATAAAATTTCCAGAATTTTTGGTTTAGCCAATTAGTACAGTTTATTAGTTAAAGTCTCCCCTGTTTCAGAGTATGACTACTCTGACCTCTGTGCACTACGAACCAAATTTCTCCCTATACCGAATTCTAACGACCATGAAGTTTGTTTCCCTTAAAAATAAACTCAACAAGGAATCCATCCATGTAAGGTATGACTCTTAATAATTTTTTTACAATTTATGGTGAATTTCTAACGTCAGAATAGGGAATCTCGAATTCATTCAGACCCTGTTTCACAAGAATTCAAATATCACACAATATAGAATTCTTTTTCTTCCCCTGTTTCTTTCATGTGAAAATAGACTCAGTAAGCTTTATTTTAATATATCATTTGCATTTTTAGTCAAATTCCACAATTTTTAGTGAATTTTCAAAGTCATGCAACTGCTGCTGTCCAACACTGTTTTACCACTAAAATTCATTCTTACATAATTCCACTTAATCCATTTTGTCTTATCGAAATTCACCCAATTATTGAGCACATTGCTCATAATTTTTCATAAACATATACCTACACTTATTCATCATATAATCATGTTCAATTGTATTTTTACTTAATCGATTTTCCCGTTGAGCTCTTCGGAATAATAACTGATACTCAATTGCCTGCACATATTTTCACACTTGTAGCCAAAGCTATTTGGTACGCATAGTGGCCTGCACATAGTCTACACATGAGACCAATTATCCGGTACACGTAGTAGCCTGCACTTAGTACTACACACGTGACCAATTATCCATTCATAGTATAATAAGACACAACTCAAATATCAAATCAGCTTTTAAGAATTTACATAACATGTATCCCATATTTCATATATCACTTGTCATGTATCTTCATTTTGTTGCATTTCATGTAACATTCTTTCATGTCATATTTCCACATCATAAACACCATTCCATCAACTTTTCCAATATATTAAATCATAAAATATATGCAATAATAGTAAGAAATATAATTTAAACATAACATTGCATTATTATTATCATACGAACTTACCTCGATCCAGAAACAACAATTTACCATTTTAGTCCATAACCTTGTATTTTCTCGATTTAAGCCCAAATCTCAATTTCCTTCATAATCGAGCTTGGAAGCTTGGAAACCCTAGCCATGGAGTCTCCCTTGGTATACACGTCCATGGTGAAGAAGATGAGCAAAATTGGCTTTTAATTTTGTATTTTAATTCATTTTCCCCCTAAATGACCAAAATGCCCTTACTACTAAACTTTCCAAAAATTCCATTCATGTCCAACATTTGTCCATAAACTTTGAAATTGGTCAAATTGCTATTTAAGACCTCCTAATTAATATTTCAAAGCAATTTCATACTAGAAACTTCTAGAATGCAAGTTTTGCAACTTATTCAATTTAGTCCCTAACTACAAATTAAGCACTTTATGCATAGAATTTCTTGACGAAATTTTCACACAATCATGCAATCATATCATAGACCCAAAAATAATCATAAAATAATTATTTCTATCTCGTATTTGTGGTCATAAAACCACTATTCCGATTAGGCCCTAATTCGGGATATTATAAGTCATAACCATTTAAGCCACATCTCATGGCCATATACAATAAATCAATATAAGCCGATACATTTGGCTAATCATAACAACATCTAACATAAAAACTAGTCCTTATACATGCCATTCACATTAAAGTATTTAATACACATATGACAATACTCCAGAGTTGTTGGCTTGATAGTGTGATGCTGCCTCCGACGGTCTCCAACCCCGAGTTGACCTAAGAACACTAAGGAAATAGAGAGGAGGGAGTAAGCTTAAAGCTTAGTAAGTCCATATTAAAATAATAAGGAAATTATCAACATGATTCCATGAAAATGTAATCATAATTACAATTTTGCTGATTTTCTGGTCATGATGTTTTCTCGAGTCATAGTTACTAATTTATTTATATCTGGAGCTACGAAACTCCAAATTAAGATCTGTTAATTTTATATGAAACTATACTCATATATATTCTTACCATAAAATTTTCATAATTTTTTCTCTAGCCAATAAGTACAGTTTATTCATTAAATATACCCCTATTTCACTGTCTGACAGTTCTGATCTCTCTTCACTAAAAATTATTTATCTCATTGTATAGGACTCCAAATTGAGAACCGCTAACTTTACCAGAAACTAGACTCATTAAGTATTTTAAGCATGCAAATTATGACCCATAATTATTTTTTTACTATTTTTAATGATTTTCCCAAATAAGAATAGGGGATTCCAAGATCATTCTGACTCTATCTCACAAAAATCCAATTATCACAAAATATTAAATTCTTTTTCCTTCACTGTTTCTTTTATGAGAAAATAGACTCATTAAGATTTAATTTCATTTCTTACTCAACCTCTAATTAAATTTCTACCATTTTCGGTGATTTTTCAAAGTCACACAACTACTGCTGTCCAAAATTGTTTTATTACAAAATTTCACTTTTACATAATTTCACTTACTCCATTCTATCTTACCAAAAGATTCGCTCAACTATCGAGCACATTGCTCAAAACTTCTCACATAGATATACTTGCACTTATTCATCACATAGTCATGTACGTATGTATTTTCACTTAGTAAATTTCTCGTTGAACTTATCAGAATAATAACAGATACCCGGTGGCTTGTGCATATACCACCTTTGTAACCGAAGCTCTCTAGTACGCATAGAAGCCTGCACTTAGTACTACACATGTGACCTATCAATCTGGTACACGTAGTAGCCTGCACTTTGTACTACACATGTGACTTAACCATCTGATACACTTAGTAGCCTGCACTTAGTACTACACACATTATCGAAGTTAACGGGTACGCATAGTAGCCTGCACTTAGTACGACACATGTGACCTATCAATCTAGTACACGTAGTAGCCTACACTTAGTACTACATACGTGACTTAACCATCTGATACACGTAGTAGTCTACACTTAGTACTACATATGTGATCGAAGTTAACGGGTACGCATAGTAGCCTGCACTTAGTACTACACATGCGACCTATCAATCTGGTACACGTAGTAGCCTGCATTTAGTACTACACACATGACTCACAATGAATCATTTGTATCTCTTTTGTTTCGAAGGTTCAATCGGGAAATTCTTCACTTTTTAACAATTTACTAACTCGTTCTTAGTCAATTCCAATTCGTAGTTTACATCAATTGATCATTCTATAGGCAACCACATCTCATATAATAACAAAAGATAATAACATAAAAAGAATCAAAATATTATTTACAAACAAACTTATTCGTTTCAAAGAAACATCATATTCCATCAAACTTCCAAACCTTTACCGGATGTACTCGAATTGTGGCTTCATCCACATAGTAATATCTCATAATCATATGGTATTGCAACATTTTCATCATAATAGCAAAACATCAAGAACATGTTATATCATCAAAATAATCACATAATATCAAATTATTCACATATATATACTTATAATTCGTGTAATATCGAAGCATTAGCATTCAAATACAATATTGCATTATTAAAATCACATGAACTTACCTCGGGTTCGAGTACGACTATATATTCTGATTTAATCCATAATCTCATTCATTTATAATCTATTCCCGAATCTCATTTTCCTTGATAATCGAGCTTGGAAGCTTGAAAAACCCTATCTATGTCTTCTTCATGCAAGTTTCGGCCATGGGGTAGAAGATGGACAAAAATTGACTTTTAATTTTGTTTTTAATTCATTTTTATTACTAGATTACCAAAATGCCCCTAACTTAAAAATATTCTATTTCACCCATGTCATGTCCACTTTTGTCCAACAAATTATCCATTGGTCTAATTACCATTTAAGGGCCCTCCAATTTAAAATTTCATAATAATTAGACACGTCTAACATGTAGAACTCAACTTTTGCACTTTTTACAATTTAGTCCTTTTGACCAAATTGAGTGCCCAAACGTCAAAATTTTCGAACGAAATTTTCACGAAATCATCCCATGAAATTGTAGACCATAAAAATATAATAAAAACAAATTTTATTGTGTTAGATTTGTTGTCCTGAAACCACTATTTAGACTAGGCCCTAATTCGGGTTGTTACAGAAGGAAGAAGAAAAACTCTCCTTTTTTCTAACTTGGATATCCATATAAATAACCTAAGCCCATATTAGAACTTGATACATGCCTCAAACTTTCAAGACTTCCTTTATAAGTGGTTTACAATTGTAAATGGAAATCCAATATTTTTATAATTCTAGTTCATCCCTTCGTCCCTTCCTAAATACCTTGTTTGAACGTAACTAGCATAATAACTCAATAAACTAGGCATAGAATACCTTTGGCGATAACCCAATTTACCCAAAAATCCTCAAAACTTATACCAATCCTTTCTTCTTTACAACTTAACACATTCAGAGAACAATCCTTACATAATACTCTAACTTCAACCTCGCGCCCAACCTATGCACCGAAAGCATCAATTGGGCAGATCAGATTGCGTCTTATAGATTATCCTCATACTATTCGGTAGAACAAAGGACCTGCCAAGATTGGATGTTACAATTTCTATATCTGATTATTGTTTGACATATAGTTGGTAATATAAGGGTAGATAAGAGTAAGTAAGTGTTTGTTTTGGACAAGCATAGATTTGTTACTGTTATGCCAATTCTCGAACTCTTAGTTTTGGCGAGATTTGTGGTTGGGCAGACTCTTCTGTTAAGTATAAGCCACCCTAGTCGCTTTGGCAAACTAGTCAAGTTCGTAGTTAATTAGATTTGTTTATTATTTTAGTAAGGTAATTTAGTTAGTTAAGTTGGGATTTAGTTAGAATGGAACTAAGCTATTGTAGATGAAAAGACTTAAATTATGATAAGTGCACTTAATCAAGAGAATCAATAGTGTTAGTGGAATTATCTAATTCTTCCACTAAACCTTGTCTCCATGCTTAAGTATATAAGGATAGTAGTGACTTCTCTAAAAACCTTTGTGTCTTCTTTGTTCTCTTCTTTCTTCTTGATTTTCTTTGAACTATAAAAACTTAAGTCTAGAAAACCTCTCTGAAGTTGGGTTTGCTGTATTCAGCTAGCTTATACATTTGTACTAGTTCACTAGTAATTATTGATGAACCCTACGTTATCTTCAAAGTTATTTATGTATTTTTAGTTTTTCATGCATAGATGTTAGAATAGTGTGTAAGGAAAGAAACTTCCTGATTTTGGATTAAGTGTTGACGATTTCTGCATGCATATTTAGATTTGATAGATTAGTGATTTGATATTTTTAGTTATCCTCATTTTTAGCTCAAGAAGATAGTAAAGGTTCGAGTGATAATGGCAAAAGACTTACTTTATAGACTTCACTATAATTTCTAGTGAGTTTGTTCTTACTTCCATGTGTTGTGGTCTTTTTTATTTTAAAATTGTATAAGGTAAGTATTTTTTCTTTGTAAAGAATAAAAAATGTATGTATGTGAATAATGGTTTTCCAAAGTTGTAACGATCTGATATTCAGGGGTGTCAGAAAGTGAGATTCGGGACTCTATTCCCGTAAAACGAATTATAAATTGAATTATAAGTCGCATAAAGGTTAAAAGTTGAATTATAAATTGAAATAAACTAAAGCGACTAAAGTAGCAATTGTGCCACTTCATTATTGTTTGTGTATAGGTGGCCGGCCATGGGCTAAGTAACATGCATGTATATATATTATATGTTATAATATAAAGTTAGTAATAATAGTTATAATAAAAGAAAGGCAAAAAAAAGAAAAAGAAAAAAAGAATGATAGTGGATGCATGCAAATTAAACAAAGAAAAGAAAGAAAATGAGAAGAAGCATGGCCTAATGGGGTTTGAAGTTGAAATCCAAATTGGTTAGTGCAATTTAGTCCCTATACTTTTAATTTTTATAGTTTTGGAATTTCAGTACCTAGGGCTACTCGACCCATGTTGTAATTTTTAGTATTGTTCAAGATTTTAAATGTTGGCATTGTTAAATTGTTTAAGTGTTAGGGATTAAATAGATAGATTTTTAAGTTGAAAATGAAAAAGGACTAAATTGTAGAATAAATTGTTCATTTTGAGCAATAAGGACTAAATTGTGAAAAATTCATAATTAAGGGGTTGAATTGGAAAAGAGGAAGCTAAATTTAGTTCGAGTGAAATTAGTATAAAAATATAAAGTTAAATGTGAAGGCTAAAAACTAGTCTCAATTTAAGGACTAAATTGATGAATAAGCAAAATATAGTGTGAAAATTGAAATTTTATGTGAAATTTTATGTGTAATATTAATGTGATTTAATTGTTTTATCCATAGCTAACATCATACCAGAATCCTAGAGTAAAAAGGAGAAGGATAAAATCGATGTCGAATAGTTCGAAATTCATGGTTTGTGTTTTTATAATTCGAATTAAATAGTAGATTGTTGCATATTTAAATTGTTTGCATATGGTGAGCATTTGATGTGAGTACTTGGTACTTGAGTTTGAATTGAATTCAAAGTGGAATGGAAATAGATTAACTTTGTATATTATGAAATATGTGGACTATATGAATATTGAATTGATTATATGTGATAATGTATATATATATATATATATGTGTGTGAAATTGAGACATTGGTTGTATTGAAAAGTGAAATGAAACCCTATTAACTACTAGGGCTAAGTCGAATATAGATGCCATGCGATAGGATAGGAAGAGTTCAAGGATTACTTTGACCTCGAGTCGATAAGGCACTGGATGGAAATTTGTTTTGGTTTAACTGATGAGACACTAGGTGTCAATTTATATAGCGTTGGGTGCAGTTATTACTTTAGATTTATCTGATGAGGCACTGGGTGCCAAATTGGTGTGTTGATTGGATCTGTGTATTCGTCGGAGTCTGAATCATATTAATAGGAAAAAAAAAATTGACGTGTTCATATTGAAACGATATGTTTGAGAAATGGAAATGAGATGAGAAAATATTGAAATGACAATGAGGACAAATGAAATATGAAATAGTATATTGTGGTGAATAGGGATTGAATTATGAGAAATGAGATATGACATAATGAAATGAGATGTGGAACTTGAAAAGAATTCAAGTATTGAACAAAGAAATGAATTATGCCAATTCATGAGTTGTCATATGCAAATGATATATGAAATGCCTTGAATATATGTTTGAAAATTTGAAAATCTTAGTAGATGTGAATAACGAATAAGCAAAAATTATACTATTGAATTGAAGCACATGAACATAACTTATTTGTTGCATATTGCATTTTAATTTCTTATATCAAGTTTATATTATTTGGATTATAAAAATACCACTGAGTTTTACTTAGCGTGCGATTTTATTTTCCGTGCGTAGGTTAGGTACGTTTAGACGTAGCGCTGACTCAGCATCAAATAACAAATCCTGAGCTCAAGTGTGGTGATCTCTTATTTTGTAATGGCATGTACTTAGGGAGTCTTTTGCTGATATTGTTATAAGGTGTTGTTATCTTAGTTGCTAGTGAAATGATAGTTAACTGTGTATATGATTGTGGTTGAGGCTATGTTGATAAGTTAGCCTAATGCTTGGTATGGTTTTGGTTAAAAGCTTAATAGCTTAAATAGCTAAAGATTAGTTCTATATAGGTAAATTTGATATGGATGGAAGTCTTGAATGATTAGTGCCTTTTTGATATATTTGAACATATAAAATGTGGTACTCATGAGGGTACATTGGTTATGCATATTAGGTGATGAATTTGGTATATTTTGGGCATGTTTAATCGTGTTTTGAGTAGGTTAAATGATTGATAATTGAGTTGCTTAGTGTTCAAGCAAGTAGGGAATGGTAAACTTGAGTTTTAAGGTACTTTTAAGTGCACACAGCCTGGCCACACGGGCGTGTGTAACACATGGGCAACACATACGGGCATGTGATCCAAGTTAGTGAGTCACACGTACAGAGACACGGGCATGTGCCCCAAGTCAGTGAGTTACACAGGCAAGGACATAGGTTGGGGCACGATTGTGTGTCCCAACTTCGAGAGTCACACTGCCTGGGGTGTTCCATACGGCTTGGCCACACGAGTGTGTCTCCCATTTTTTTAGGAATTTTTGAAAATAACCCTAAACTTCCAGAATTGTTCCTTATTAGTCCTTGCTTATTTTTAAACTATTTTTAGGGTCTCGTAGACTTGAAATAGAGGCTGTAAGAGTAACTTTTAATCTAAATTGGAATGGATTAGTAAACCTATATTTAGTACATGCTACTAACATGATCGAAGATGAAGAAAATAAATAGTCGGAGTATTGACCTATACTTTGATGCTAATAACTGGAATAGTCTTATGTGCAACCAATTTCTAGCACTCGAGAGGGGATAAATAGTGATAAGAGTGTAGAAGTGGCAGACCAAGTTTAGCATTTCATAGCATGATTAGTTATTCGATTGTTTAAGATCCTAGTATGTAAGTATTAGATTGTCGTGACCTGCCCTTGTGTTTTATAATGTTATTGATTAGCTTACATGTTGATTATGATTGATTAAGTGTATGATTCATTAATAATGCCCGTGACCCTAATCTGATCATGAAGAGAGGTTAGGGGTACACTTAGTGGTATCAGAACTACAAGTTTAGCCGATTCTCAGACTAAATCGAGCTCAGATTTGGGTCTAGAGGTACATGCCAAAGTTGAGTCAAGTTGAGTCGGGATTTGGATGCTGATTATAATTGTTTTTGTTTTATAGTTAAAAGTTGGCAAGCGAATCTGATAATGAAAGTGAACAAGAGTTTTACTCAAGTGATAAGGATGTTGATGATTGTGAGGAAACAGAGTTGGTAACTCAGAATGTTAACCTAACCGGTGCTCAACTACCTAATGTTGACCAAGATAATAATGATGGAGCAAGTGGCTCGAATTACTTAGAGCTACTACTTATGCACTCCAGCGTGTTGCGGGAGCTACATTTGCTATAATGCCTACACCTATTGTTCGACAGGCTCCAATAAAATATTTATAGATATACTGTGCAAATGAAATTTTGGGGTTGAAAGTGGTTGATCCCTCAACAGTGAAAGTTTGGATTGAACCCACTAAGTGTGTTTTGCAAAAACTTGAATACAACCCATGCTAAAGCGTGATTTGTGTTGTTTCTCTACTGCAAGGAGAAGCGCATACCTTATGGAAATTAGTGACATGCCACGTAACATTGAATAAGCTAGTTGGGAATTCTTTCAAAGGGAATTCCAAAAGAAATACGTTGGAGAATTGTATCTTGAAGATTGAAGGCAAGAGTTTTTGCTGTTAAAGCAAAGTGGGATGTCAATGGTTGATTATGAATGGGAGTTCGTACGACTCAGTAAGTACGTTATACAATCTAAAAATGAAAGTTGTAAGCAATTTCCACGCGGGCTACATGATGAACTACAAGTAAAGCTGGTATCGCATCGAATTATAGAATTTGCTAATCTAGTTGAACAGGAAAAGATGGTAGAACAAGCCTTGGGACTTAATAAAAAGGCTAAGGTTACTGGCACTTTTGGGAAGCAGTTTGGAACTACTAGCTCTAATTCGCAATTGAAATGAACTAAAGAATTTCGCGGTGGCTGGAAATCAACTTTTAATTCCAACAGATCTGATAGAAACTGTGATCGACAATTGACTGTGTCCACGAGTAGTGTGCGAGGTCTGTCCAGGGATACTGATATTCAAAATTGTAAGCATTGTGGGAAAAAACATTGTGGTGAATGTTGGAAGCTGAATCGGGCTTATATACGCTATGGATCTGCAAAGCGTTTTGCTCGAGAATGTCCAAAGAATGAGAATGCTACTCCTATTACGTTTCAGAGGTCTGTGCCTGCATTTAGGGGTGGTGGTTCATTTGCTAGAGGCGGTGCTAGGAAAGGAAATGATGCTGTTACTCACCAGGCAGAGGCCAGAGCTCCAACATGAGCTTATGTTGTACAGACATGTGATGATGGTGGTGCTGACAACATTGTGGCAGGTATCTTTTTATTGCATTCAGAACTTGTTTATGCTTTGATAGAATTGGGATCTTCATACTCATTTGTTAATGCTGAGTTAGTAAAATCGGGAAGTTTAAAAGCAATGATGTCTAGAGTATCGATAGTTGTGTCAAGTCCTTTGGGACAGTCCGTAATAGTAGATCAGGTGTGTAGGCGATGTCCATTAGAAATACATGATATAATTGTCCTTGTTAATTTGTTGATAAAGCCATTTGGCCACTTTGATTTAATTTTGGGAATGAATTGGCTTACTGAGCACGAAATGATTCTAGACTATCATAAAAAGAAATTTGTGGTTTAGAGTGAAGATGGTAACATAATTGAAGTAAATGATGTTTGAACAAGTTGATCAACTTGTATCATTTCAACAATTTGAGCTAATAAACTTCTCAATCAAGGCTGTGAAGCTTTTCTAGCCTATGTTATCAACTTAAATTCTAGTAATAGCCAGAGCAGTAATATTTGAACTGTTTGAGAATTCCCTGATGTGTTTCCCGAGGAATTACTAGGAATTACCAGGATTACCACAATTGAATAAGTTGACGATTAAGAATCGGTACCCCTTCCTCGTATTGATGACTTGTTTGATTAACTAAAAGGAGCTTCTGTATTTTCTAAGATCGATTTGAGATTGGGTTACTATCAATTGAAACTGAAAGATAGTGACGTACTTAAGATGGCGTTTCGTACATGTTATGGCCATTATGAATTTTTAGTGATGCCTTTTGGGCTGAATAATGTTTCGGTGGCATTCATGGATCTCATGATCCGTATTTTCCAACCGTATTTGGATCAATTTGTAACACCCCTAACCCGTATGTTTTTTCGAAATAGGGTTATGAAGCATTACCATACAAAGGGAATAGTTAAACATACATTTCATACATTATCATAAACACATTAAAAAAACAACCATTCATGTACATATCGTCCCTTAATTGAGCCCTCAAGGCCCTAAAATTACCTTAGAAGTGATTTGGGACTAAATTGGAAACAATTTAGAAAGTTTAGGAAAACATCAAAAAATTTACAAAATAGAGGTCACATGGTCGTGTGGCTAGGTGTAACACCCTTAGCCCGTATCCATCGTTAGGATAGGGCTACAGAGCATTACCGTAAAACTATAACATAAAAAACTTACATTTGAAAACAATTCATTAAACATAGAATAATCAATTCGTATTCATGCATATCATCCCTTATTCGAGCCCTCGAGGCCTTAGAGACACTTTAGAAATGAATTGGGACTAAATAAAAAAACTTCAAAACATTGAAGAAAAAGTTAGAAATATTGAAATTGCAAGGGTCACACAGCTGAGATATACACCCATGTCTAAGGCCATGTAACATTCAAAATAGGGACACATAGTCATGACCTAACCCCTGTTCGTGCCCGTGTCTGTGTAACTCTCTGACTTGGGTCACACGACCAAGCCACACACCCGTGTGCTAGGCCCTGTAACTTTCGAAATGGCCTTACACGCCCGTGTGCCAGGCTGTGTAACTGCCTGACTTACAACCTTTAAAACCTAAAAGGGACACACAGCTGTGTCGTATGGCCATGTGTCACACATGACAAAGACACACGCCCGTGTCTTTGGCCATGTAAACAAGAAATTGGCCAAAATCAATCCATTTCCTTCTCCCAACTCAAACATGTACCTAAACACATTTTCACATATGACCAAAGCATCAAAACCTACCCAAAACATTCATAAGAATGCCCAATTCACTATACATTAATCCATACAACCTGTATGCCAATAAGGCACCTCAATCATCAAACATCAAACACCAAACACATATAAACATGTGCATATTTAGCCATACGTTAACCATATACACCAAAACTTATTTCCATACCAAAAATACCACAATTGAGTACATTTCAACATACCAAAATTTAGTTATCAAAACATGCATCAATTTACCCATACACACATACTACCTCAAGATACCATAAGTACCATGTAACACCCCTTACCAGAGTTCGACGCTGATACCGGGTACTAGGTATTACTGTTCACAAATCACATACACATGTACTAAGTCAGATCATACGAGCTCATTAAAATTTACAACTTTTTTGAACTTGTTTAAACTCCTCAATATGGGCCTACAAGGCCTCAAACATCCATTGGAAGCCATTCAGAACCAACTCGCATCCTTAAACCTAATTTTTAAAAATGACTCTTGAAACAGGGCACACGCCCGTGTGGAAGGGCAACACGCTCGTGGGGTTCACTATGACCTGGCTGTGCAGATGGCCCGTGTGGTTCACACTGCCTAAGCACAAGGGGACACGCCCGTGCCCCGAGCCCATGCCAATTAAATTCTAAATTTGAACCTACAGGGTTTTCACACGGCCTGACACATGCTTGTGTCTATGGCCCATGTCCCTCACACAGCCATGACACGCCCGTGTCTAAAAACCTTGACATTCTAGTTCTGACGTCAGCATCTAATAAGGGCCACACGACCAAGGCATAGGCCCATGGTCAGAGGCCGTGTCCTTTACATGGCTGAGACACACGGCCCGTCTCTCTGCCCATGTGTTTACTACCATGCATACTGACTTGCAAATTTTACGTGTAGGGGACACACGACCAAGCAACACGCCCATGGGGCTGACCGTGTGGGAGACACACACCCGTGTGTCTACTCTTGTGGAAAAAATAATGCTATTTACCAAGCCTTTTTTTCTTACCACCCTTACTTACAGTAACCTACATAACATCTAACATAACAAATCCACACAACAATATAAGGTCTAATCAGCTACACAAGGCTTTATCTCATTCATGAAAATATTATCATTTGCATATATCAATAATAAACATTAGCCATTATCCATGGCTTTATACAAAATGAAGGGATTCATCCCAAGCCAACACATTTGGTCAAATTAACATTGACACAAAACTCAAAAGTCTAAGCCCTATACATGGAATATTCAAAATAATAAAACCAACTATACCAAGTGCTTCGGTTGATAGTGTGATCGATGCCTCTGATGTCTGATGATCCTCGAGCTAATTAGGCGGCACTATAAGAAAATGGAAAGGAGAAGGAGTAAGCATAAAGCTTAGTAAGTTGCATGCAAATAAATATAACAAAAAATTACCATTCATCATCGAGCTTATAATACAAAAGTAGGCATAAGCACAACTTACTCATTAATGTCCAATACAATTCACATAGCATATATTGAGCTCACAGCTCATACATTTCAAATAGGTACCTGTACCACTCACAATATGGTTATACTTTTCTCGTTTAACTTAAACTGTAACTCTCACCGTTGAACCATTTGGAATACTATCGGATATTCATTAAGCCTCCAAAATAGGGTATAATGCCGATGCCATGTCCCAAACATGATCTTACACTGGCTCATCCATCAAGTCGATGCCATGTCCTAGACATGGTATTACACTAACTATCAAAGTCGAGGCTGACGCCATGTCCCAGACATGGTCTTACACTAGCTCTCACATTTCCGTGCTGATGCCATGTCCCAGACATGGTCTCACACTGACACCTCTATATGTGCCGGTGCCATGTCCCAGACATGGTCTTACACAGGCTCTCATAATGTAGCCAATGCATGTCCCAGACATGTCTTGCACTAGCTCTTGTCTCAAGGCCAATGCCATGTACTAGACATGGTCTTACACTAGCTCTCATAATGTGGCCGATGCATGTCCCAGACATGTCTTACACTAGAACACAAATAACCCGAATGTTATGGCATGAATATCCGATTTATTTCTTAAGGTTCAAACCTGCTATCTCAATATTCATCATACATAATCATTTCCAAAAACAAGCAATTTATGCTATATCAATTCAAACAGATATAATTAAAATGTAGTTTTATTATTTACATACAACTCACCTCGGTACTCAAAATGTGACGACTAGTTGATTTAATCTACTTGCCTGGCCTTTCCCCGGTCTAGGTTCAGATTTTGTATTTCTTGATCTAAAATGGCAATATTTAGTCATTTTATCATGAATTAAATCTAAACGCTCAATAATTTATGGTTTGGGCAAAATGACCATTTTGCCCCTAGACTTTCACAAAATAACCATTTTACCCCTAGGCCCGGAAATCAATTTTATCCAGTTTCCTTATTAGTCAAGCCTAACTGACCATTCATCTCTCTTATGACAACGCCAAATTTCCAATAGTTCGCAACATTACTATTTATTTTACAAACTTTACAAAATGGTCCTATTAGGGTTTTCATGAGAAGTCCCTTCACAAAAGTTATTTATTTCAAAACCATGATTCATTTTCTTCCATAAAATTTTAGAAAAGAACATGAACACTCTCATGGTAAAACTCTAGACTTTCAACCATTTAACAAAATAGTCCCCTTGTTAGAAAGCTCATGCTACAATGGTTTTAAAAATGTAAAAATTTTCAAGAAAAGCCATTAAAGTCACTTACTTGCAAGACTAGAGACTGACTAAAATTTTTGAAGCTCAAAAACTCGTATAATGGTTGAGTTTTTGATGAAGAAGGAGATAAGGAAAAAGATGATATCTTTCTTTTTATTTTATTTCGTTTTGGTCAAATAAATTACCAAATTTCCACTTAACTTTGACTTTCTCTATCTTTTGTCTCCTATGGCTGGCCATCACTTATCCAAGGGTCTATTTACCCTTTAAAGACCCCAAATTTTGGTTCTCAAGCTGTTTAACACCCTTAGCTATCAAAATAGAACTTTTGCACTTTATGCGATTTAGTCATTTTTCACAATTGGGCTCACAATCGCTAAAATTAATTCACAAAATTTTCATACTCTTATATAATCATGGCACAACACATAAAACAATATTAAAAAATATTTCTCTAAACTCGGATTAGTGGTCCCAAAACCACTGTTCCAACTGGGCCCAAAATCAAGTCGTTACAATTCTCCCCCTTAGGGATTTTAGTCCCCGAAAATCTTTCCGATGAATAGCTACGGGTATTGGTCTCTCATAGTGTCCTCGGGTTCCCATATGGCTTCTTCAACACCATGTCTATGCCATAATACTTTAACAAGTGCAATACTCTTCTTGAGCCAAAATCTTAACCGACTCTTCGCCATAAGTCATGTTCGAGCTAATCTCAACCTCTATTGGGAAGATCATATGCGAGGGGTCCGAACGGTAGCGACGTAACATAGACACATGGAATACATTATGTATCTTTCCTAACTTTGATGGCAATGCTAATCGGTATGCTACCGTTCCAATTCTCTCAATCACCTCATAAGGTCTAATAAACCATGGACTTAATTTGCCTTTCCTTTTGAATTGGAGAACCTTCTTCCACGGGGATACTTTCAAAAACACTTTATCCCTGACTTGAAACTTGATCTCTTCCCATTTCAAATCAGCGTAGGATTTCTGTCTATCCGAAGCAGCCTACAAACAGTCACGAATCACCTTAACTTTCACTTTGGTCTCTTTAACCAAGTCAACCCCATGTATCTGATTCTCTCTCAACTCAGTCCAATACAAGCATGTTCGACACTTATGCCCATACAATGCCTTATAAGGTGCCATTTTTAGACTTGACTGGTAACTATTGTTGTAGGAAAATTCGACTAGTAGTAAATACTTTTCCCAACTGCTTTGGAACTCGAGAACACAACACAGTAACATGTATTCTAAGATCTAAATCACTCTTTCTAACTGACTGTCAGTTTGTGGGTGAAAAGTTGTGCTAAAATTCATTTTTGTTTCCAATGCTTCTTGCAACTTTCTCTAAAACCGCGAGGTAAACCTCGGATCTCTATCTAAAATAATCGATAAGGGCACTCCATGAAGTCTCACGATCTCAGAAACATATAGATCGACCAATTTCTCAAGGGAATAGTTAGTACGCAGTGGTATAAAATGTTCCAATGTAGTAAGTATATCAACAACTACCCAAACTGAATTCTTTTTCCCTAGTGTCAAAGGCAACCTTGACATAAAATCCATGGTTACTCGGTCCCACTTCCACTCAGGAACCATCACATTCTAAAGTAAACCTGAGGGTACTTGGTGTTCGGCCTTCACTTGTTGACAAACTAGACACTTAGAAACATACATAGGCCTTCACTTGTTGACAAACTAGACACTTAGAAACAAACTCAGAAATGTCTTTTTTCATCCCCGATGACCAGTACATTTTCTTCAAGTCGTTATACATTTTTAAACTACCCAGATGTATAGACAAGCAACCACTATGTGCCTCACATAAAATCCTCTGAATCAGCTCATTATCCGTGGGTACACAAACTCTATCTTGGAACATCAAGCATCCGTCAGTACTAATCCAAAAATCTGATTCAACACTCGACTCACACAGAGTTCTCTTGGCTTGCAATTCACCATTGTTATTCTGAGCTTCACAATTTCTTGGAGAAACATCATTCTAGCCTTAAATCTGCTAGAATCGAACCATCCTCTGACAAGGCCAATTGGGCATTTATTGCTCTCAAAGAAATTAAGGATTTTCTACTCAATGCATTAGCGACCATGTTCGCCATTCCTGGATGGTAGTCGATAATCAACTCATAATCCTTTATCAACTCTAATCACCGTCATTGCCGTAAATTCAGCTCCTTTTGTGTCGTCAAATACTTTAGACTCTTATAGTCAGTAAATACTTGGCATCTCTCGCCATACAAATGGTGCTTCTAAATTTTCAACGCGGACACAATAGCGGCCAACTCTAAATCGTGCGTCGGGTAGTTTTTCTCGTGTGGTTTTAGCTATCTCGAGGCGTAGGATATCACCTTGCCTTCTTGCATGAGCACGCACCCTAACCTATTCAATGATGCATCACTATACACCACAATCTCTTTTCCCAATTTCGATTGCACTAAAACTAGGCTTCGGTCAATAAGGTCTTCAGTTTCTCAAAACTCTGTTGGCACTTCTCCATCCATTCGAATTTGACATCCTTTTGTAACCTTGTCATTGGAGTAGCTATCATGGAGAATCCATTCAAAAGTTTTCTGTAGTACCCAGCTAAACCCAAAAAGCTTTGAACATCTAACACATTCCTCGGCAGTTTTCACTCAACAATAGTTGAGATCTTGCTTGGGTCAACTCTAACCCCATCACCGACAGAATGTATCCTAGGAATCCGACCTCTTTAAGCCAAAATTCGCTCTTACTAAACTTGGCATATAACTGCTTATCTATAAAGGTTAGAAAAACTGTACTCAGATGTTCCGCATGCTCACTCTCATCATGCGAATAAATCAATATGTCATCGATAAAGATGGCAATGAACTTATCTAAGTACTATCAGAAAATACAGTTCATTAAGTCCATAAAAACCACTGGGGCATTTGTTAAGCCAAAGGGCATGATGAGGAACTTATAGCGGCCACACCTTGTCTGAAAAGCAGTTTTCGGTACATCTTGCTCCTTAACCCTTAACTGGTAGTAGCCTAACTTTAAGTCTATCTTAGAAAACATGGTGCCTCCTTTCAACTGATCGAACAGATCATCGATTCTTGGTAAGGGATACTTGTTCTTCACAGTCACCTTGTTGAGCTGTCTGTAATCTATACATAACCTCATCGACTCCTCTTTCTTCTTCACAAAAAGTACCGGAGCACCCCACTGGGAAAAACTTGATCTTGTGAAACCCTTATCAATTAGTTCTTGCAACTGTACTTTCAACTCTTTTAATTCCGTTGGAGCCATCCTATACGAAGCGGTCGTGATTGGTGTTGTACCAGGGACCAACTCGATACCAAACTCAACTTCCCTAACTGGAGGAAATCTGGGTACTTCCTCTGGAGACACGTCTGTAAACTCACATACCACTGGTACTGATTCAATCTTTGACTCAGACATTTGAATATTCAGCACAAAAGCGAGGTAAGCCTCACATCCTTTTCTCAAATATCTCACTGTTGACATGGATGATATCACTATAGGCAAGTTATCCATTCTACTTGATTCAACCCGAAGAACATCCCTACTTTCACACTTCAACTCAATAACTTTTCTCCCATAGTCCACTACAACATTATGAGAAGTCAACCAATCCATCCCAAGGATTACATCGAATTCATTAAATGGAAATAACATCAAGGTAGCCAGAAAACAATGATTTCTAATTGTCAAAGGGCAATTTCTACACACTTGGTCAACTAGCACATGTTTGCCTAAAGGGTTGGACACCTTTACCAAAAATTCAAGGGACTCTATTAGCATGTTCATACGAGGTATCAATTCCATACAAATATAAAAGTGGGTAGACCTCGGGTCAGTTAAAGCAACAACAGATATATCATGAGGAGAAAAAGTACCCGTAATCACATCTGGTGAATATGCCTCTTCGTGAGCGCGAATGGCATAAGTCCTTGTAGGCGCTCGACCCTTAGACCTCACAACTATATCACTAGGAGCACCTCTGCTGGTAGCCCCACTGCCCAGGTTCTTTTGTGGTCTACCCCTCGAAGGAGCATTACTCGCTCTCTCATCCTGCCTTTTCTCTTTCTCATCTAAATCGGGTGTAACAGCCCTAAATTGACCCTAGTCGGAAAGCAGTTTCGGGACCGCTAAAATGAATCACCGAAGTATTTGAATATGATATTTATTGTCTAAAATGTGTGAATATGAATGTGTGAAAGTTTTAAGCTTCGATTTAGTCGATTGCATGTGAATTCACTAATAGGACTTATGTGTGACACTTTTAAAATGTGACAAAGTTAATCTATAAGGATCAATTAATGCATGTTATAAGAATGATGGGTTTGCATGTCAAATTTCCAATTATAATGAGTAGTGGCCGGCCATGGATGGGTCATTGATGATAATATGAATTTTCTGTTAGCATTATTCGTTTAGAAAATAAAATAGTGAATTAAGAATGATAAAACATGAGGTGAGTGGGAGGAGAAACCAAAGTTGTCTCACCCTTACTCCCCCATTGCCGTGACTAGAGAAAGAGGAGGAAGAAAAATATTTAGGGAAGAAATTCGGCCAAGGTGGATAGCAAGAGGAAGGTAAGTTCAATGCCATTCTTGAAAAAAAAAAAAACTTATGCACCATTTGGATGATTAGTTAAATTCTACCTATTTTATGGTTTGAAGATAGGTTTTGTATGAGTTAAGTTTATTAAGGTGGATTTGTGTTGATGTCATTAGCATGCTAAGTGTGAAGCTTTGAAATGATACATGTGATGGTGGATTGATGATTCTTGGATTTTCTTTTTAGCATTTGTGAGTTAGTCATTAAGTCCTTTGCTTAACCCATGGCAAAATTTGAAACGGTGTGGTAGCTAGAGCATTCGGCCATGGTAGAAAATGGAAGAGATATATGGTTGTTGTTTCGCGTTAAATTTAGATGAACGATGGTAGATGAGTGTTTGAACTATACAAATAATCATATGTGAGCATTGGGTGCTAAGGGTAAAGAATCGGCTACCTTATTATGTGCCAAGACCGAATGTGAATTTGGTTATGTTTGAGTAATTTATGTGCTTAAAATTGATGTAGTATAAATTATCATGTCCTTGTCGAATATATATTTGATCAAAGAGGAGTTTGTTATTGAATATTGGTTCGGCTACTAAGCTAGGAAATAATTGTTGGAAACATGGTATCTAAGCACTTATGTAGATATATATATATATATATATATATATATATATAGCACTTTAAGTAAAATTGTTCATTTGATAAAGTTGGCTAATAGTTCAAGTAAGGATTACTCTATTTGAGAATGTACATGAATTGAGGGTTGATGTTTAAGTGATGTAAGTATAGGTATATTCGGCTTGTAGTTTTATAAATGTGATATGAGTGTTTTGTTTTCTAAATGAGTAGTATGTTAAGAATGGTTCTAAAATATATATGGATGCCATGTGATTGTGTTTGATTGGGAAGCAAATTGCTTGATTTATCCCAAGAGCTTAGAGGATCAAAGTTGGATAAGGGAAAGGAAAAAGTGATCGAATAGCCGTTGAAGTCGCTCGACAACATCCGAGGTAAGTTTTCGAGTAATGGAACTTAGATTATGATTCGATTAGATCATGTTATATAGCGAATCAAAACCATGCTCTTTGTATGTGGCTATTGAGCCGAAAATGGTAATGGTAGGTAAGTGCCTTGTGTCTGAGTCCTAGTAATGGAAATGAAATAAAAATGTGTTATGATTTGTGGACATATGCGCATGATTATTCAGATGGTAACCGGACTAAGATCCGAAGGCATTCATGCGAGTTGCTTTATCCAGGCTATGTCTCGAAGGCATTTATGCCAGTGATTATATCCGGGCTAAGACCCGAAGGCATTTGTGCGAGTTGCTATATCCGGGCTAAGACCCGAAGGCATTTGTGTGAGTTGTTATATCCGGCTAAATCCCGAAGATACTTGGGTTTGGAAGTGAGCGATCTTGCTATAATAATTTCAATTAATACACTCATAAAATTCCAAACGATAAGGTATGTTTCGTATATGCATCGGAAAGTTCGATTCGTTTTAAATAATATTCATTCAATTGATTAACGAATTTTTGGCCTTTAGTTAGGTTTGATACCTTGTGTATGAATATATTGATTGAAGCGTGAAGTAAGTATAATTATGAGAATGTGCATTTATGAAGTTATTCATTTAGCCATATGAATGTTATACCTTAGCCGAATTAATTTCATTATTCAAAACTTACTAAGCATTAAATGCTTATTCCGTTTCTTTGATTCTCTTTTTTATAGATTTTGGTTAAATCACCATCGGACTCGGGATTGTCGAAGTCGAAGTCGTCCACACTATCAAAGCCCTTTTGGTCTCTTTTAGTTGAACTCTGAAAATGGCATGTATAAGACTACCCTTTTGTTGTTGGTCATGTACCTTTCGGTAATGTATATATTTGGATAGCCATGCGAAAATGGCTTATATATATTTTGAGCATAGCGTTATAATCATTTTGTACGTTGTTCATGGAGTGTTATGGAAATGTTGGTAATGATTAGCCATTGGAATGGTTAATCACGATCATTTTGGTGCTATGTATGACAAAATTTTAGTTGATCCATGGAAAACCATGAAATAGGTAAAGTTTACCTTAAAAATAGATCTTGACAAAGACGGTGATGTGGTTTGAAAAATCACTAAAAGAGTAGGAATAGAATTAAATAGTGAATAAATTATGTAATCTAACCTTGATGAATATGTTTTCATATGAAAGTAACGAAATGATCATATGAGCCGTATTTTATGAGATGTTTAAGTTTTAAGTGAAACAGGGCGAGGCGATTTCGGATCCCTGTTCCGACTTTGGAAATTCACTATAAATTAACCAGAGATAATTAGAAGTCATGTCCTATATGTACAGATTCCTTTTCGAGTCTAGTTTCTTTAGAAACAAACAGAATAAGGATTGAAGCCCTGTACAGGGAGATATCTAAGTAGTCGAACCCTGAAACAGGGGAGACTTTAACTAATAAACTGTACTCATTGGCTTG
Source organism: Gossypium arboreum (assembly GCF_025698485.1). Taxonomy (NCBI): domain Eukaryota; kingdom Viridiplantae; phylum Streptophyta; class Magnoliopsida; order Malvales; family Malvaceae; genus Gossypium; species Gossypium arboreum. Next base: position 45,241,491 of record NC_069070.1, on the reverse strand, counting down.
ACCAAAAATTCTAGAAAATATTTTGTAGATGGACATATGAGTCTAGTTTCAGGAAAAATTTACAGAACTAGTTGTCGAGTTTTGGAACTCGAGATATGATTTTTAAGGTGACAGTGATGCAGTTAGCCAGCTTGTCTGGAAATTTTAAAATAACGGTGTATAAATAAGTGAATTAAGTCCGTTAACACCTCGTGTTCGACTCCGGCAACGGTCTCGGGTACGGGGTGTTACATCGGGGAAGTTTCAAATGAAGTGGTCTAGAGATCCACATTTGAAGCAATCTCTTTCAGCCCATCGACACTCACCGAAATGATGCCGACCACACTGCAAACACTCCGACCTATTTGATCGAGCACTACCAACACTTGCGATGGAAGTGGTTTGGGCTTTAGACACCGTGTAATGCTTATTCTTCTTTCTACCTGAGAACTCCACTGAAGCATTCGATCGGGTAATGAATTCCCTCGATCTCTTAGATGAGGACTGATGTGATTTCCCATCTATCATTTCCTTGAGTCTCAGGACTCGATGTCAGTATTTCTCTTCTCTTTAGCCAATTCCTCGGCCTTACATGATCTCTACACAAGCACCACAAATTTCATCAATTCTAAGATGCCAACTAATAGATGGATATCTTCGTTTAGACCATCTTTAAACCTCTTGCACATGATAGCTTCTATAGATACGCACTCCCGTGCATATTTGCTAAGTCTCACAAACTCACGCTTGTACTCCATCACCGTCCTATGGCCTTGCTTCAGCTCTAAAAATTCTTTCCTTTTGAGGCCTATAAACCTCTGGCTAATGTACTTCTTCCAGAACTCTTCCTGAAAGAATTCCCAAGTTATCCCTTCTCCCAGTACAATGGACACGAGAGTATTCCACCATTGGTAGGCCGAATCTCGTAGGAGTGACACTATGCACTTCACGCACTCCTCAGGCGTGCATGATAGCTCATCGAATACCCTAATAGTATTTTCTAGCCAAAACTCTGCTCTCTCTGGGTCATCATCAATATTTGCCCTAAATTCCTCGGCCCTTTGCTTGCGAATCTTGTCTACCGGAGGCTTTTCTCTTCTAACCATGTCTACTACTTAGTAGCTACAGGGGCATGCTGAGGAATCAAAAGAGGTGGGGTAGGTGGAGTATTCGGATTCAGACAAATGAACTTTGAATACCACGCGTCCATCATATAAAGGTAATCTTCTCTAGCTCCTCCGCCTTGACTCATTGTTACAGGCCCAGTATTTACTGACGCGGTCCCTTCAGCGGGAGCCGGTGCATTACTCTCCACATCATCCACTGCAGCTACGCTAGGATCCATTTACTATATAAATAAAAACACAATTTATCTCGTTAGGTGTCGTCACACTATCAATATACAATTATGGCATGTATAGATAGACTCGTACTCATGCTAGGTTAGTCCTAGAACCAACTAAACCATAGCTCTGATATCACTAAATGTAACACCCCTTACCCAAGTTTGATGCAGATACCGGGTAAGAGGCATTACCGTTCACAAATCACATACACATGTATTCAGTCAGATCATACGAGCCCGTTAAAATTTAAAACTTTTTCAAACTTGTTTAAAATCCTCAATATAGGCTTACGAGGCCTCAAACATCTATTGGAAGCCATTCAGAACCAACTTGGGTCCTTAAACCGAATTTATAAAAATGACCCTTGAAATAGGGCACACGCCCATGTGGAAGGGCAACATGCCCGTGTGGTTTACTATGACCTGGCCGTGCTGATGGCCCATGTGGTTCAAACGGCCTAAGCATAAAGAGACACGCCCGTGCCCTGAGCCTATGCGAATTAAATTCTAAATTCGAACCTACAGGGGTTTTCACATGGCCTGAAACACACCCGTGTCCCTTACACGGCCATGACACGCCCGTGTTCTAGCCCGTGTCTAAAAACCTCGATATTCTGTTTCTGATGTCAACATCCAATAAGGGGCACATGGCCAAGGCAGATGCCCTTGGCCGGAGGCCGTGTCCTCTACATGGCTAAGACACACCGGTCATATCTCTGCCCGTGTGTTTACTACCATACATACTGACTAGCAAATTTTATGTGCAGGGGACACACGGCTAAGCAACACGCCCATGGGTCTGACCGTGTGTGATACACGGCTTAGACACACCCCTGTGTGTCTACCCGTGTGGACAAAATAAGGCTATTTACCAAGCCTTTTTTTTTTGCCACCCTTACATGCACTAACTTACATAACATCTAACATAACAAATCCACACAACAATATAAGGTCTAATCAGCCACACAAGGCTTTATCTCATTCATGAAAATATCATCATTTGCATATATCAATAATAAACACTAGCCATTATCCATGGCTTTATACAAAATGAAGGGATTCATCCCAAGCCAACACATTTGGTCAAATTAAAATTGACACAAAACTTAAAAGTCTAAGCCCTATACATGGCATATTCAAAATAATAAAACCAACTATACGAAGTGCTTCGGTTGATAGTGTGATCGATGCCTTCAATGTCAGATGATCCTAGAGCTAATTTGGCGGCACTATAAGAAAATGGAAAGGAGACGGAGTAAGCATAAAGCTTAGTAAGTTGCATGCAAATAAATATAAAAACAAATTACCATTCATCATTGAGCTTATAATACAAAAGTCGGTATAAGCACAACTTACTCATCACTGTCCAATACAATTCACATAGCATATGTTGAGCTCATATCTCATACATTTCAAATAGGTACCTGTACCACTCACAATATGATTATACTTTTCTCAAACATAGGGTATAATGCTGATGCCATGTCCCAGACATGGTCTTACACAGGCTCATCCATCAAGTCGATGCCATGTCCTAGACATGGTCTTACACTGACTATCTAAATCGAGGCCGACGCCATGTCCCAGACATGGTCTTACACTAGCTCTAACATATTCGTACCGATGTCATGTCCCAGACATGGCCTTACACTGATACCTTTATACGTGTCGATGCCACGTCCTAGACACAGTCTTACACTGGCTCTCATAATGTGACCGATGCATGTCACAGACATGTCTTACACTAGCTCTCGTCTCGATGCCGATGCCATGTCCTAAACATGTTCTTACACTGGCTCTCATAATGTGGCTGATGCATGTCCCAGACATGTCTTACACTAGCACACAAATAACCCGAATGTCATGGCATGAATATCTAATTTATTTCCGAAGGTTCAAAGGGGAGTTCTCCTATCTCAATATTCATCATACATAATCATTTCCACAAATAAGAAATTTATGCTATATCAATTCAAACGCATATAATAACAATATAGTTGTATTATTTACATACAACTCACCTCGATACTTAAAATGTGGCGACTAGTTGATTTAATCTACTTGCTTGGCCTTTCCCTAGTCTAGGTTCGAATTTTGTATTTCTTGGTCTAAAATGGCAATAATTAGTCATTTAATCATCAATTAAATCTAAACGCTCAATAATTTATGATTTGGAAAAAATAACCATTTTGCCCCTAGACTTTCACAAAATGACCATTTTACCCCTAGGCTCAGAAATTAATTTTTATCGAGTTTCCTTATTAGTCAAGCCTAATCAACCATTCATCTCTCTTATGACAACCCAAAATTTCCAAAATTGCAAAACTTTACTATTTATTTTACACACTTTACAAAATGATCCTATTAGGGTTTTCATGAGAAGTCCCTTCACAAAAGTTATTTATTTCACAACCATGATTCATTTTCTTCCATAAAATTTCAGAAAACAACATGAACACTCTCATGGTAAAACCCTAGACTTTCAACCATTTAAAAAAATAGTCCCTTTGTTAGAAAGCTCATGCTACAAGGGTTCTAAAAATGTAAAAATTTTCAAGAAAATCCATTAAAGTCACTTGCTTGCAAGAGTAGAGAGAGGCTGAAATTTTTGAAGCTCAAAATCCCCTACAATGGCTGAGTTTTCGATGAAGAAGGAGATAGGGAAAAAGATGATATCTTTCTCTTTGTTTTATTTCATTTCGGTCAAATAAATTACCAAATTTCCACCTAGCTTTGACTTTCTCTATCTTTTGTCTCCTATGGCCGGCCATCACTTATCCAAGGGTCTATTTGCCCTTTAAAGACCCCAATTTTGGTTCTCAAGCTATTTAATACCCTTAGCTATCAAAATAGGACTTTTGCACTTTATGCGATTTAGTCCTTTTTCACAATTGGGCTCACAATCGCTAAAATTAATTCACCAAAATTTTCATACTCTCATATAATCATTCCACAACACATAAAATAATATTAAAAATAATTTCTCTGACCTCGGATTAGTGGTCCCAAAACCACTGTTCTGACCAGGCCCAAAATCGGGCCGTCACATACCAAAAGAGTACCAACCATAATATTACAAGCCAAACTTATCAACTAACATACATCACAAGTTCACCTATACATGCAATTATAACCTTGGCAAAATGTCAAAATCTACTGATATATTCGCTGGATAGTGTGATAGATACCTGATGAGCTTCCAAACTGATTGAGTTTCTGATAATCTATAAAACATAGGAAAGAAAACTACGTAAGCATATAATACTTAGTAAGTTCGTAAAACGTAAAACATCACTTACCATTTCATTACATAACATTAAATTTAGGCGTAATACAATCCAAACATAAGCGGCACAAGCCTAAGCACCAACAACAACACATCTTAGCATACTTAAACATAATCCACATGAGTTTAACATATATAATCCATTACACATCAACATAATTCATTTGAATTCATCATCTTCCTTAACATAATATGTATTCAATGTAGCTCACCATTTCAATTTTTTTCATAAATACATATCATGGTTCATATTGAAACTTACCATTCCTTTCCTTTTCATGCCTGTTGAACCGTTTAGAATATCATTGGATACACGGCATAGCATACACGAACTATGTTAGACATATAATTGTAACCTTTCCTTTCGTTTACGCCATTACTCACAATAGCTGTGAAATGGGCTTGCTCACATGAGCTTTGGGTCAGAATGTAAGCTACACGATGTTGCTCACACAAGCTGTGGAATATCCACAACAAATGCAGAACCTCAATCATCAATAGGACATTCAAGACTAGCACCCGAAACATGGAAACCCTAATGACATGTCATTTGTATCTTACGAATTCTTAAGGTTCACACGGGGCTAGATAGTCATCATAATGTTGTTGGATTTGCATTATTCAGTTACATAGCAATCAATCTATTAACATATAGATCAAAACAAAACATTAAACGATATATAAACATACGAACTTACATTAAAGATAAAGGCGTAGAAATGGAGTCGACTAATCTGAAGTTTTAGCTTTCCCTCGATCTAACTCCATACGAGGTCTATCTTGATCTAAATAGATAAATTCAATTCATTTTAATTCCTCTATTATTCAATTCAGTTCCAAGTTCATACTTTTACAAAATTACACCTTTGGCCCTAATTGTAACACCCCTAACTCGTAACGAACATCAGATTAGGGTTACGAGGCATTACCAGACAGACAGAACATTACAGACCAATTCAGAATTACAGATACTATTTAACATCATTTCATAAACAATCATCTCTAATTATGGTCTATAAGACCTAAAATATACATTTAAAGAAAGGTCGGAGCTAAACCAAACTTATTCAGAATTTTCAGAACTGAACCAATTCTTTCAAACTGATAAAGTCACATGCCTCTGTAACTAGGCCGTGTGGTACACACGGGCACTAGACACGCCCATTGAACCAGTCGTGCCAAAAAATAGATCCTATACTGACTTTTTCACATGGCCAATAGGCACGCCCGTGTACTATGGCCGTGTGATACTTAGCTAGCTACTGACTTTAGCCCACAGCCATATGACACACCCGTGTGTCGAGACCGTGTGATTCTTAGAAGAATACTACTTTTCTTACACGGCCACAAGGCACGCTTGTGTACCCTGACCGTGTGGCACCAATCAAGCTTGGTTAAAGCCAATTTGCCACCCCTTTTTGGGTCCAATCCTACAAGAAATAATATACAACATTCATGCCAAAATTTCCAACCAATTTTATGCTCAATACATGCTTCATTATAACAAAAGCATATTAACTCATAAAACACTACAACCATACATCATTTGGCACCATCAACCAAATACCAAAACTATATACAACATTTCATTTGCTAGCCAACTCCTATGGCATAATTTATACACATAAAACTTATATACGTAGACCTTCTAGCCTATACATGCCATACTTTAAAATTTTACACTTTCAAAAGTACCAAAATGAGATCGATAGTGTGGTGATGATCCTTGACTATCCTCGAGCCTTCAGTAGCTACAATAACTGTAAAATAGGCAGTAAACACATAGAGTAAGCTACAAAGAGCTTAGTAAGCCAAATACAATTGGTATAATTACTAAAGCATATATGTACCATTCAACCATATAGATTCATAACCATTTCATATACTAATTCATAAACTTAACCATGCTCCTTTGTTTGCAAATATGTCATGCTTCATTTCCATACATATTTCACAGAGATAGAGTTTTTCATATTCAGAAAATTTAGTACGATACAAACGTACCTGCATAGGTTATACAATTCATATACTCAATCTCAGATTTTGTACGATATAATCAGACGGGTCAGAAACGATACAGATGCTCATAATCAAGTACAATACCGACGTCCCAGACGTGGTCTATGTAATTAAATATCGATGTCGATGTCCCAGACATGGTCTTATACGTAAATCTTAATCGAGTCCTGTGTCCCAGACACGGTCTTACACGATGTCACAGACAGATGTCAACTTTACTTAGGAACATACAGAGTTTTTCAGATACTAACATAATATCATACTTTACTCCAAATATATTTATCTGATGCTCAAGGCAAACCAATACAGATTACAATTTATATGTGCAGAATTTATTTCAATCAACACGTAATAAAACGAGTCGACTATTCAACTATTTTGGACTTCCCCTGATCGAAGTCTGATTTTCTTTGTTCTTGATCTAATACAATACAAATTCAACCATTCAATCATTCATTACCTTCAATTTAATCCATATACACATATTTAGGGAACTTTACATTTTAGCCCTTACATTCTCACATTTTGACAATTTAGACCATTTTCAAAAAATCACCAATATGCAAAATTTCTTTACAACAAGAGCTAGCTGAATTTTCATGGCTTTTATATAAGCCCCTACAACATGTTCAATTCACAATTTAGTCCCTCAAAACCTCATTTTCAAAATTTAACCCAAATAGCTCAATTTCATCAAAAGCTCAAAGACAAAACTTATGAACCATCTACCAAGCCTTCATAATTCATTCAAAAACATCACAACACTCATGATATCAACAATTACATTTCATGAAATCTTTAATAGAAACATAAATTCAGACATGGGCTTTGAAGAACACGAAGCAACGATCACAGAAATGTAGAAATTATCAAAAACGGACGAAAATTCATACCTTAATCAAGGATTAAGCTAGCCAAATATCAAAACCCCAATTTGATTCTTTTTCTTGCTTCAATCGGCCAAGAGAATGGTCAAAATGAATACCATTTTATGTTATAATTATTTAACATATGTTTAATTTACAATTGACCAAAATACCCTTTAGTTATAATTCATTAAAGCTTACCTAACATGTCCATAATTATCCACCATTAACATAAATGGTAAATTTGACATGCAAGGACCCATATTTTTAAAAGCCAAGCATATTAGGTGCTTTAACATATAGCACTCAACTTTTACACTTTACGCGATTTAATCATTTTTCATAATTAAGCACAGAAATAGACAAATTTAATGATAGAAATTTCGCTGATGTAAATTCACATATCACAGACACAGAAAATAATATTAAAATATTTTTTGAACTCAGATTTGTGGTCCCAAAACCACTATTCTGACTAGGGTCAAAACCAGACTGTTACAATTCTCCCCCCTTAGGGATTTTCGTCCCCGAAAATCTTACTATTAAACAGATTCGGATATTGTTGTCTCATTGAATCTTCAGGCTCCCATGTTGCCTCTTCTACTCCTTGTCTATGACACAGCACTTTGACTAATGAAATTTTCTTATTACGTAATTCTTTAATTTCATGTGACAGAATACGAATCGTCTTTTCTTCATAAGTCATATCAGAATGAATTTCAATATCAGACAGAGAAATTACATGTGAAGGATCAGATCTGTACCGTCGAAGCATCGATACGTGAAATACATTATGTATCTTTTCTAACTCAGATGGTAGCCTCAATCTATAAGCAACTGATCCAACTCGCTCGGTGATTTCATACGGCCCAATGAACCTCGAACTCAACTTCCCCTTTTTACCAAATCGGAATAGTTTCTTCCACGGAGATACTTTCAGAAACACTTTATCACCGACCTTAAATTCGATATCTTTTCTTTTCAAATCTACATATGATTTTTGACGATCAGAGGCAGCTTTCAAACTATCTCGAATTACTTTCACTTTCTGTTCTGTTTCTTTAATCAAATCAATACCGTAAATCATATTCTTACTGAGCTCAGACCAGTTGTAACACCCCGAATTTGGGCCTAAAAGTATTGAGCCTTGAGTGTGGGTCCGTAAGGAGGTTATCTATAGGTATTTAATTGTGCAATGAAATGACACAATTAAATGTCTGCTTTGGAGGTTAACGGCTCTAAGAACTGTTGGAGAAATCTTGGGTTCAAACCTGGGCTTTAGCAAAAATTTTGGTATTAAGTGAAAAAAAAAACCTGGATGTTTGGATGAGCGCCTTTTAGATTATTGTGTTAAATAAATGACACAAGGAAGCATGTAGTCTAGTGGTTGTAGCATCATTAAGCTTGCAAGGGAGTCTGGGTTCAAGTCTTGGCTCTTACAATTCATTTTGGTTTTTCTCTTAAGTGAATCTGGATGCTGGCACATATGTCTTAAAGTTAATTATGGATGTTTTTAACACAGAAAGAGCCTGTGGTAAAGTGGCAAAGTGGCGTGTTGTGTAAATGTGAGGTCTGAGTTTTAAGTCTTGGGACGCGCAATGGAGTATTTATTTTGCTATTTGAGTGGCGTAGGAGGTGGTGTTGTAACACCCCAAACCCGAGACCATCGCCGGTGTTGGACACGAGGGGTTAACAAGCCAAATCCACATATTTCGCCCACCAATTGACATTTCCAGTCAGGCTGGAAAACTGCGTCACTGTCTCCTTAAAAATCATATCTCGAGTTTCAAAACTCGGAAACTGGTTTTGTAAATTTTCCCTGAATTTAGACTCATATATCCATCCATGGATTTATTTCTAGAATTTTTGGTCGGGCCAATTGGTACAGTTTATTAGTTAAAGTCACCCATGTTACAGGGATCGACTGCTCTGACCTCCGTGCGTTACAACTTGAATATCTATCTGTACAGGGCTTTAATACTGGTGCTGTTTGCTTCTAATGAAACTAGACTCAAAATGGAATCTGTACATATAAGGCATGACTCCTAATTCTTTCTGGATAATTTATAGTAAATTTTTAAAGTTGCGACAGGGGACCCAGAAACCGTTCTGGCCCTGTCACACAATAGCTTTAATATCTCTTAACATGTGACTCCTATGACCGTTTCGTTTCTTCCATATGAAAGTAGACTCATCAAGGTTCATTTACATAGCTTATTCACTATTTAATACCACTCCTACAAATTTTGGTGATTTTTCACATTCACGTCACTGCAGCTGGCAGCATCTGTTTTAAGGTAGGTCTTACCTATTTTGTAGTCTCCATGAACCAACTAGTCTTGCCATACATAGGTTCACATATGATCATTTTAACCATACCAATGGCTGATCATGTGACCAACACTCCCATTTCAATCCATAATCACATCATGACACCATATATATATATACAAACCGCAAATAGTCTAAGTTCGTACTTCACTTTTACGAGCCATTTTCGCATGGCCGTACACATATACATCACAACATATTTGAACCAACAAGGGTAGTCCTATACATGCCATTTCAAAGTTCAACCAAAATTTATACCAAAATGGAGGCTTTGATAGTGTAGATGACTTGACTTTAATGATCCCGAATCCGATTGCTATCGAGCAAAATCTATAAAACAGAGAGCCAAAGCAACGGGTAAGCATTTTTATGCTTAGTAAGTCTCAAGGAATAAAATCAGCTTTAATTAAAGCAATACATTCACATAGCCAAATGCATCATTTCATTAATACACATTCACATAATCATTCTTACTTCACACTTCATCATTATATACTTTCACAAGGTATCAACCAATTCAATAGCTGAAATTGTTAGTCGATTGAGCGAATGTTGCTCAAGCATGTCGACTTTTCAATGCACATATAATCATACCTTATTCTTTGGGCTTTTCGAGCGTACTAATGGAATTTATTACAGCAGCCAACACTCACCTCTAGCCCAAGCTTCTTGAATACAACCGGATATAACCACGTGCACGAATGCCTTGGTCTTAGCCGGATAGAACGACTTCATACGAATGCCTTGGTCTTAGCCGGATGTAGCCACTAGCACAATTGCCTTGGTCTTAACCGGATATAATTTCCAGCATAATTGTCGTCGGGACTTAGCCGGATATCATTCAATTGCTCATGCACACATACATCAATAATCATTAGACATTCATGTTTCATTTTCGTTACTAAGGCTCAAACACAAATGTAATCACTAGCATAATCGCCTTGGGACTTAGCCCCGTATCATTCAAATACTCATACACACATAAATCAATAATCATTACACATCCATATTTCATTTCACATAATTCAAGTAGGGTCACTTCTTGAGGACTTACCTCGGATGTTGTCGAGCGGCTTTTACGGCTATTCGATCACTTTTCCTTCCCTTGTCCAATTGTGGCCCTCTAAGCTCTTGAGCTAATTCAAACAAATTCAATTTATTAAAACCTCATTATGCTAGCTTATGGCGAATATGACAAGGAGTTTAAATGGTCATATGGCCACCCTTTAGCTTGAATACACAATGGTCGTGCACATTTTATACTACATCAAGCAATTCAATACAATTCATTCAAGCATCAATGAAAAGCTAAGGCCATCAATAGGCTACCTAAGGCCGAATATACTTGTCCAATTTGAGGCCAATTATACACTTAATACCACACAAAACAGCATGCATTTTACTAGTTAATGTTTTACATATTGTGGCTCAATACTTATAATATAGCATCAAGCACTCATATGGCCGATTATACTTAGTCATACTTGCACCAAATCAACAATAAATTCCAAGATTTCCACATCATATGTGTACTAGGCGAATGTACTTGCAATTTCACAAACATTCTTCAACATTTTCTTCTTTAAACAAACATATTCATCACTTACTTCATAACCAAAACATCATGTGCAAACATATATATACATATATGTGCATGGCAATTTCAAGGTGTCCCTAGCCATCCAAAACACAAATTTTAACTAACATGCGAGAAGCATGAACCATGCTCATGAATGCATCATGGCGAATACATCACAATCATGCCCTTTTCAACTTCAATCATGGTTAAACCAAAAGAAAACTCAATGTCTTACTCAAGATGGCTACAAAGAAATTTCAAGAGTAGACAATCCATCATTGCATGCATCATCATCAAGCTTCACACTTAGCATGCAATGGCTTTATCACAATATCAACTTTGACCAAATACCACTTCCATGGCATAACAAGGATTTGAACCATGGCTAACATGAACATCAAGTTGGCAACTAAAACATGCATGAATCTCATGACACAACCTCATACATACCTTAATCTTGGTGCAAGTTTAGCCAAATCTCCTTCTAGATCTCTTCTAAACAAATAAAATGAAGCAAAAATCTCTTCTTCCCTTAGTATTTTCGGCCAAAAGGAGAGAACAAGGATGAACAAAAATTTTTGTTTTCCTTCTTAGTTACTGCACAATAGGGGGAATGCTACACTCTCACACATTTTTTTTTGTTTCTCTTCCCACATCTAATTATTAATCATTTCTTTCATGCTCCATTAACAAAACATGTTTCAACATGTTTTCTTTGCCCATAACCCATGTCATGGCCGGCCACCACCTATAAAGGGGAATTTGACATGCAAGTCCATTATTTTGCATGCATGCTTTAATTAGTCATCACACATTTCCTATCGTACTTTCAAAGTTCACTACTAAGTCCTTTCTAGTGGAATTCACCTTTATAACACTAAATCAATCATCGAAAAATGTCATACATGAGCCTACACATATTATAGGCATCAAAATAAATTTTGAATTATTTTTATGCCTCGGTTTTGTGGTCCCGAAACCACATTCCGACTAGGGTCAATTTTGGGCTGTCACAACTCTCCCCACTTAAGAAATTTTCGTCCCGAAAATCTTCTTGTAAATAGGGTTGGGTATCGCTCTTTCATAGAGTTCTCGGTTTCCCAAGTAGCTTCTTCTATCCGTGCTTGAGCCATAACACCTTCACTAGCGGAACCCGCTTGTTTCGCAACTCTTTCACTTCCGTGATAGGATACGAATCGGTTCTTCCTCATAACTCATATTGGCTTGAATTTCAACCGATAGACTAATCACGTGCGATGGATCGGATCTATAGCGTCGAAGCATCGAAACATGAAAGACATCGTGAACCTTTTCGAGTTCGGGGCAAAATCAAACGACATGCCACTAGACCGACTCGCTCGGATATCTCATATGGCCCAATGAACCTCGGGCTCAATTTGCCCTTACGGCCAAATCTGAGTATCTTTTTCCAAGACGATACCTTGAGAAACACTTTATCTCCCACGATACTCGATGTCCTTATGCTTGAGATCCGCGTCGACTTACGGCGATCGGAGGCTATCTTGAGACTTTCACGGATTACTTTCACTTTCATTCAGCATCTCTAATCAAATCCACCCGAAAATTTTGCTTTCACCGAGCTCGGTCCAAAACAATGGTGTACGGCATTTACGACCGTACAAAGCCTCGTAGGGTGCCATCTTAATACTTGATTGAAAGTTTGTTGTTGTGGCGAATTCAATCATCGGCAAATACCGTTCCCATGAACCACTAAACTCGAGGACGCAACATCTCAACATATCCTCAAGTATCTGAAATTATCCGCTCGGATTGACCATCGGTTTGGGGGTGAAAAGCGGTCTTTGAAATGCAACTTGGTACCCAAAGCTTCTTGCAACTTTTTCCAAAATCGCGAGGAAACCTCGGATCTCTATCCGACACGATGGAAATAGGCACCCGTGCAATCTCTGTCGAGAACGTCTGATTCGGCGGTTTGTCCATTGAAAAGTCCGTGCGTCACGGGGACAAAGTGAGCCGACTTAGTCAATCTATCTACAACGACCCAAACCGCATCCTTCTTACTCGGCGACAAGGGCGGTCCGGATACAAAGTCCATTGTGACTCGATCCCATTTCCACTCGGGTATCGTGATTGGTGAAGTAATCTGAAGGCACTTGATGTTCCGCTTTCACTTGTTGACATATTAAGCATCTCGAAACAAAGTCGGAGATGTCCGGTTTCATACCATGCCACCTAAACCGACGCGTTTCAAATCGTTGTACATCTTCGTACTCCCCGGGTGGATTGCCATTCGGCTACAATGGGCTTCATTCAAAATAATCGAAATGAGTTCCGAATTCTTTGGAACACACAGACGACCTTTGAACCTCAAACAATCGTCATCATCGATTTGAAACTCGAGTCCTTGTTGAACACACTCACTCGTTTTGCGACCAACTCGTCGTCGACTTTACGAGCTTCTCGAATTTGATGCATCAATAGTGGTTTGGCTTTCAATTCAGCTACTAACACCTTTGTCGGATCAAGCAGACAAGTGCACATTCATCGCTCGTAAAGTGAATAATGATTTACGACTCAAGGCATCCGCAACCACATTCGCCTTTCCGGTGATAGTCAATGACCAGCTCATAATCCTTTAACATTCGAGCCAACGTCTTTGTCGCAGATTTAAGTCTCTCGGGTCATCAAATATTTGAGACTTTTGTGATCCGAGTACACATGGCACTTCTCACCAAATAAGTAATGTCGCCAAATCTTTAAAGGCGAATCGATGGCGACTAATTCGAGATCATGGGTCGGATAATTTTTCTCGTGTGGCTTTAATTGCCTCGACGCATAGGCCACAACTCGACCTTCTTGCATCAATCGCAACCCTAACCCAAGGAGGAGGCGTCACTATAGATGACAAACTCTTTGGCGATTCGGGTTGCACTAGAATTGGGGCTCCCGTCAAATAAGTTTTCGATTGATCGAAACTTTTCGACATTTCTCCGTCCATTCGAACTTAACATCCTTTTGGAGTAACCGTCATCGGCGTGGCTATCGTTGAGAAACCTTTACAAATCGTCGGTAATAACCGACAAGCCCCAAAAAGCTCGAACCTCAATAATATTTCTGGAGGCTTCCAATTAAGTATGGCTGAAATTTTATTGAATTCGACTCGAATACCGATCTGAGATACCACATGACCCAAGAAGCTAACCTCTCTTAACGAACTCACACTTGCTGAACTTAGCATATAATTGCTTATCCCGTAAAATTTGCAAAGACTAACCTCGGTGTTCAAAGATGTTCGGTCTCATTTCTTGAATAGACCAAGATGTCATCAATGAACACGACTACGAATCGATCCAAATATGGTGCGAAGATCCGATTCATTAAATCCATAAATACCACGAGGGGCATTAGTAAGCCCAAACGGCATCACTAGGAACTCATAGTGACCATATCTCGATTCGAAGGCGGTCTTGGGCACGTCCAATCTCGGATTCGCAATTGATAATAGCCCGATCTCAAATCTATTTTCGAGAACACCGAGGCTCCTTGAGTTGATCGAACAAGTCATCGATCGTGGTAGCGGATATTTTTTCTTTATCGTCGCTTTATTAAGTGGCGATAGTCGATCTACAACCGCATGGTTCCATCCTTCTTTTCACAAACAACAACTTTGGCGCACCCAAAGGCGAAAAACTTCAGGCGAGCAAAACCTCTATCCACCAATTCTTGCAACCGAGCTTTCAACTCCTTTAATTTCGTTGGCGCCATACGATATGGAGCTATCGAAATTGGAGTGGTACTAGGTACCAATTCGATGCCAAATTCTATTTCCCGAACAGGTGGTAAACCCGGCAATTCTTCAGGGAAAACATCCGGGTATTCACAAACCACGGGCACAGATTCGGGTTTCTTTTCTGATTCCTTACCATCGAGCACATACGCAAGGTACGCTTCGCACCCTTTTCTTACATATTTCCGGGCCAACATTGCTGATATTATAGCTGGCAACCCCTTTAAGTCCGTAGACTCAACCCGAATTATCTCGTTATTCGCGCACCTCAAATCGATAGTCTTGCTTTTGCAATTTACAACCACATCGTGCATGGTCAACCAATCCAAACCAAGAATAACGTCGAATTCATCGAATGGCAAAAGCATCAAGTCCGCCGGAAAACAAGAACCTCGGAACACTAGGGGACTTTTCTTGCACACTTTGTTGACAAGCACGTAATGACCCAAGGGTTTGACACCGAATTACAAACTCGATGAGACTCAATAGGCAAAGTCTTCTTTGGATGCTAAGGTTTCACATATATAAGAATGAGAAGAACCGGGGTCAATCAAAGCACTCACATTAGTGTTGAAAAGAGTGAAAGTACCGGTAATGACATCCGGAGAGCGGCATCCTCGCGTGCGCTTATGGCATAAGTCCTAGCGGGGCAGAGCCTCGGATCGATGGTAGCATCTCTAGATCCTCTCGACCGCCACTAACATTGCCCACATTTCTAGGTGGCCTACCTCGGCGATGGTAGCACCGGGTTTCCACTCGACTTACATTTTGTTCAAGCAACCGGGCAATCCTTCATAAGGTGGTCGGCCGATCCGCACTTATAGCGGGAGCGATCACGGAACCAACACTCCCGAATGCCAATTGCCACAATGCGAGACACTCGCCCTCTCTCGGCGATCATTTCCACCATCAGGCGATCGAAGTGACTCGTGTGGTCACGGGGTCGATCGCGTCCTCGTCTAGAAAAGCCCGTGGCGCCTCTAGACCGGCTCACATCATCTCAAAATCTCTTGATACTGTTGAAAAGACTTTCCGAGGACCTTTTGAATTCTCTAGTTCCCACATCAACTTTTTGTTTCTCTTTTCTAAGCTCTTGACTTTACAAGCTCGCTCAACAAGTACTCTGAACTCTCGTATTTCGAGAATGCCAACGAACATCCTTATATCATCATTCAGCCCATCCTCGAGCGTTTACACATAATAGCTTGGACGAAATGCATTCTCGCGTGTCGGCTAAGCCTCACAAATTTTCGTTCATAGTCGATGGCGACATAGAACCTTGCTTAAGATCAAGAAATTCCCTTCGCTTTTGGTCGATGAATCTCGACTAATATACTTTTTGAACTCGGTTTGAAAGAATTCCCAAGTCACTTGCTCTCTAGGCACCACAAGTCGAGTACTCCACCAATAGTAGGCGGAATCACGTAGCAAGGAGATGGTACACTTTAAGCACTCATCGGTGTACAAGATAGCTCATCGAGCACCGGATAGTGTTGTCCAACCAAAATTCAGCTCGCTCGGCATCATCATCATCCGTAGCTTTAAATTCAGTGGCCCCATGTTTTCGAATCACATCGATTTGGGGCTTACTTGACCTTATTTGGTCGATTCTGGGTATTGTAGGTGCGGGTGTTGCATTTGTCGGGAATGGAGGTTGTGGAACAGCCGTGTTAGTTCGAATGTATTGGTTAAACCAATCATTCATCACACTATAAAAGGCTTGCCTAGCCTCATCATTCGGATTGCTGGCCATAGGTTGAGAGTCTCGGCGCTGTCCCTTGCGCGGGGCAGCGCCACACTCTCCACATCATCAGCTATCGCTCGGTTGGGATCGGGATCCATTACTATAAACAAACACAAAGTCAAATTGTCAGAAATCACCACACTATCGATTCATCATTTAATGGCATGTATAGCTAGACCCCAAACACATCACGGTAGTCCTAGAATCGACTAAACCGTGGCTCTGATACCAATAAAATTGTAACACCCCAAACCCGAGACCATCGCCGGTGTCGGACACGAGGGGTTAACAAGCCAAATCCACATATTTCGCCCACCAATTGACATTTCCAGTCAGGCTGGAAAACTGCGTCACTGTCGCCTCAAAAATCATATCTCGAGTTTCAAAACTCAGAAACTGGTTTTGTAAATTTTCTCTGAATTTAGACTCATATATCCATCCATGGATTTATTTCTAGAATTTTTGGTCGGGCCAAT
Source organism: Gossypium arboreum (assembly GCF_025698485.1). Classification (NCBI taxonomy): domain Eukaryota; kingdom Viridiplantae; phylum Streptophyta; class Magnoliopsida; order Malvales; family Malvaceae; genus Gossypium; species Gossypium arboreum. The sequence goes on along the minus strand of NC_069070.1, from coordinate 45,224,097 downwards.
TGGTACAGTTTATTAGTTAAAGTCACCCATGTTACAGGGATTGACTGCTCTGACCTCCGTGCGTTACAACTTGAATATCTCTCTGTACAGGGCTTTAATACTGGTGCCGTTTGTTTCTAATGAAACTAGACTCAAAATGGAATCTGTACATATAAGGCATGACTCCTAATTCTTTCTGGATAATTTATAGTAAATTTTTAAAGTTACGACAGGGGACCCAGAAACCGTTCTGGCCCTGTCTCACAATAGCTTTAATATCTCTTAACATGTGACTCCTATGACCGTTTCGTTTCTTCCATATGAAAGTAGACTCATCAAGGTTCATTTACATAGCTTATTCACTATTTAATACCACTCCTACAAATTTTGGTGATTTTTCACATTCACGTCACTGCAGCTGGCAGCATCTGTTTTTAAGGTAGGTCTTACCTATTTTGTAGTCTCCATGAACCAACTAGTCTTGCCATACATAGGTTCACATATGATCATTTTAACCATACCAATGGCTGATCATGTGACCAACACTCCCATTTCAATCCATAATCACATCATGACACCATATATATATATACAAACCGCAAATAGTCTAAGTTAGTACTTCACTTTTACGAGCCATTTTCGCATGGCCGTACACATATACATCACAACATATTTGAACCAACAAGGGTAGTCCTATACATGCCATTTCAAAGTTCAACCAAAATTTATACCAAAATGGAGGCTTTGATAGTGTAGATGACTTGACTTTAATGATCCCGAATCCGATTGCTATCGAGCAAAATCTATAAAGCAGAGAGCCAAAACAGCGGGGTAAGCATTTTTATGCTTAGTAAGTCTCAAGGAATAAAATCAGCTTTAATTAAAGCAATACATTCACATAGCCAAATGCATCATTTCATTAATACACATTCACATAATCATTCTTACTTCACACTTCATCATTATATACTTTCACAAGGTATCAACCAATTCAATAGCTGAAATTCGTTAGTCGATTGAGCGAATGTTGCTCAAGCATGTCGACTTTTCCAATGCACATATAATCATACCTTATTCTTTGGGCTTTTCGAGCGTACTAATGGAATTTATTACAGCAGCCAACACTCACCTCCAGCCCAAGCTTCTTCGGAATACAACCGGATATAACCACGTGCACGAATGCCTTGGTCTTAGCCGGATAGAACGACTTCATACGAATGCCTTGGTCTTAGCCGGATGTAGCCACTAGCACAATTGCCTTGGTCTTAACCGGATATAATTTCAGCATAAATGTCGTCGGGACTTAGCCGGATATCATTCAATTGCTCATGCACACATACATCAATAATCATTAGACATTCATGTTTCATTTTCGTTACTAAGGCTCAAACACAAATGTAATCACTAGCATAATCGCCTTGGGACTTAGCCCGGTATCATTCAAATACTCATACACACATAAATCAATAATCATTACACATCCATATTTCATTTCACATAATTCAAGTAGGGTCACTTCTTGAGGACTTACCTCGGATGTTGTCGAGCGGCTTTTACGGCTATTCGATCACTTTTCCTTCCCTTGTCCAATTGTGGCCCTCTAAGCTCTTGAGCTAATTCAAACAAATTCAATTTATTAAAACCTCATTATGCTAGCTTATGGCGAATATGACAAGGAGTTTAAATGGTCATATGGCCACCCTTTAGCTTGAATACACAATGGTCATGCACATTTTATACTACATCAAGCAATTCAATACAATTCATTCAAGCATCAAGGAAAAGCTAAGGCCATCAATAGGCTACCTAAGGCCGAATATACTTGTCCAATTTGAGGCCAATTATACACTTAATACCACACAAAACAGCATGCATTTTACTAGTTAATGTTTTACATATTGTGGCTCAATACTTATAATATAGCATCAAGCACTCATATGGCCGATTATACTTAGTCATACTTGCACCAAATCAACAATAAATTCCAAGATTTCCACATCATATGTGTACTAGGCGAATGTACTTGCAATTTCACAAACATTCTTCAACATTTTCTTCTTTAAACAAACATATTCATCACTTACTTCATAACCAAAACATCATGTGCAAACATATATATACATATATGTGCATGGCAAATTCAGGGTGTCCCTAGCCATCCAAAACACAAATTTTAACTAACATGCAAGAAGCATGAACCATGCTCATGAATGCATCATGGCGAATACATCACAATCATGCCCTTTTCAACTTCAATCATGGTTAAACAAAAGAAAACTCAATGTCTTACTCAAGATGGCTACAAAGAAATTTCAAGAGTAGACAATCCATCATTGCATGCATCATCATCAAGCTTCACACTTAGCATGCAATGGCTTTATCACAATATCAACTTTGACCAAATACCACTTCCATGGCATAACAAGGATTTGAACCATGGCTAACATGAACATCAAGTTGGCAACTAAAACATGCATGAATCTCATGACACAACCTCATACATACCTTAATCTTGGTGCAAGTTTAGCCAAATATCCTTCTAGATCTCTTCTAAACAAATAAAATGAAGCAAAAATCTCTTCTTCCCTTAGTATTTTCGGCCAAAAGGAGAGAACAAGGATGAACAAAAATTTTTGTTTTCCTTCTTAGTTACTGCTGGCAATGGGGGAATGCTATACTCTCACACACATTTTTTTTTGTTTCTCTTCCCACATCTAATTATTAATCATTTCTTTCATGCTCCATTAACAAAACATGTTTCAACATGTTTTCTTTGCCCATAACCCATGTCATGGCCGCCACCACCTATAAAGGGGAATTTGACATGCAAGTCCATTATTTTGCATGCATGCTTTAATTAGTCATCACACATTTCCTATCGTACTTTCAAAGTTCACTACTAAGTCCTTTCTAGTGGAATTCACCTTTATAACACTAAATCAATCATCAAAAATGTCATACATGAGCATACACATATTATAGGCATCAAAATAAATTTTGAATTATTTTTATGCCTCGGTTTTGTGGTCCCGAAACCACATTCCGACTAGGGTCAATTTTGGGCTGTCACAGGTGTTGGGCTGAAACTCTGTGGTTGAAGTGATCATAAGAATGAGGAATTTTCCTATTGGTTGGGAGTAATCCTACATCGGGAAGCTAACATAAGAGTGGATGCGAAACTGGCTTTAAATAGAGAGAAGCACGAGGAGAGTAAAGGTACCTTTCTTGGCTGATCCCTTTCGCTTTATGGCGTGCTCGTTGGGCTAGGTGAATCTTATATTTGTGGCTAGATTTGGGCTAAAAGGGCCACACGAGCGTGTGGGCCCTTTTGGGCCGAGAATAGGCTTTATGCCCATTCGTATTGTTATTCCTGTTTAGAATACTTTAGTTTACCAAATTACCAAAGTACCCCGATTTACAAAATTACCGTTTTAGCCTCGATTAGCAAAATTACCAAAATACCCCTGGTTTGTAAAATTACCAAAATACCCCTGTTTGTAAAATTACCAAAATACCCCTAGTTTGTGAAATTACCAAAATACCCCTGATTTGTGAAATTACTGAAATACCCTCGACTTGTAAAATTACCAAAATACCCTTGGTTTACAAAATTACCAAAATACCCCCGATTTGTGAAATTACCGAAATACCCTTATAGGGTAGAATTACCGAAATACCTTTGTAGTGTGAAATTACTAAAATACCCTCGACTTGTAAAATTACCAAAATACCCTTGGTTTACAAAATTACCAAAATACCCCCAATTAGTGAGATTACTGAAATGCCCCTGTAAGGTAGAATTACCGAAATACCCCTATAGGGTAGAATTATCGAAATACCCCTGTAGGGTAGAATTACTGAAATACCCCTGTAGGGTAGAATTACCGAAATACCCCTGTAGGGTAGAATTATTGAAATACCCCTGTAATGTAGAATTACTGAGATACCCTTGTAGGGTAGAATTACCATTTTGCCCCTAGGGTGTTAAATGACTATTTTGCCCTTGTGGGCAAGTGACTGACTTGAACTGTGTGGTTGACGGATTTGATTGTGAATATATGTTGGTGATATGAATGACTTGACTGTGATTGTTTGATTCAAATATGGGCATGACATTCTGCATACATGACATGTTGCATGGGTTGGGTTTTATAAATGAAGGAAGTGCTAAAAGGGCTATGCCCCAGTTTATCGAAAAGGGCTTTGCCCCAGTTTATCAAAAAGGGCTTCGCCCCAGTTATTAAAAGAGGCTAGGCCTCGGTTATATGATAAAGCGACTATCTTTGCCGATGGAGAGTTTGGTTGGGTGGGTTGAGTTATTCCCACATGGAGAGCTTGGTTTGTCTGGTGGAGAGTAGCGGATGGTGGATTGAGTAGTCTCCCCAAATGGGCTTGCATACATTCATTGGTATTTCATGTGATATTGTAATGGGCCTATGGGCCATACCATTTACAATAAAGGCTTGCCCGATGATTTGATTTATGAAAAGGCTCGGCCCATGAATTAAGCGAAAGGCTTGACCCGATAAATGTCGAGGCCGAATTGGGCTTTGGCCCGATTGTCTTGTACCGTGTTATTCACTGTTTGTTTGTTATTGGGATTACACACTGAGTTTTCGTAAACTCACCTCGTTTCTAACTGTGCAGGTAATCCTTAAGCTTAGATGGTTTGGAGCTGCAAGGGACTCGGAAATGGCCACACTACTGTTTTTGTTTCTTTTAATTGCAATTAGATTTCATTTTGGGTTTTTAAATTATGTAATAAGGCCGTAGGTGGGTTTTAAGTTTTAATTTGGATTGTGATTTCTTATACTAAACTGCTAGTCTAGGAAAACTCGAGATTTCAAAATGGCATGATTTTTCTATGGATCATGAGCTTCCAGCAACAAAGTTTTCAAAATGCTTCCGCGATTTTAAATGAGGTAATATACCAAAGGCAAACAAATTGGTAAACGTTTTGATGAGAACTTTAGTTTAATAATAATAAAGGAATTTAGATTCAGTAATGGATTTTCACCGGAAAGATCAAATTTGAAAAATGGTTTGATGTGATGCACCAATTCGGCCATAACGTCTAGGCCGGGTTTGGGGTGTTACATTTAATGGTATTAGAGCCAGGTTACAAAACTCGGCTGTGGTATGGGTAGCAAAAAATTATTGTTATTTTTTTTCGAAATTTGGGTTTTTCTAAAATTTTGTTTTGAAATTTATCAACAAAACTTGACCTGTTTCTGAAAAGATGTTATTGGAAGTGTGGCACACCGAGTCTCTAGTACCAAATCTGTAAGTTCTCTAACTCTGTTTACTGTTATAGATTGAAGTGCTATATTGAGAAACTACTATAGATAGTAGCACTATACTGGAACTCTCTAGTTAAAGTAAACTGTAACGCTTGAATTTAGATTTAGTATTTATATGGTGTGTGTTCTGGAAATGAAGAAATTGTTTGCATGTGAAATTTATCCGCTCCGATGGATAAATGTTTTGGGTGTATGTTAGTATTATTAGTATCAGAGTGCACAGCGGATGTGTGGTGGTGTAGTCTGAGAGTGGGAAATTTCAAAGACGAAATTTCTTTAAGGGGGCAGAATTGTAACACCCTGAATTTGGGCCTAGAAGTATTGAGCCTTGAGTGTGGGTCCGTAAGGAGGTTATATATAGGTATTTAATTGTGCAATGAAATGACACAATTAAATGTCTGGTTTGGTGGTTAATGGCTCTAAGAACTGTTGGAGAAATCTTGGGTTCAAACCTGGGCTTTAGCAAAAATTTTGGTATTAAGTGAAAAAAAACCTGGATGTTTGGATGAGCGTCTTTTAAATTATTGTGTTAAATAAATGACACAAGGAAGCATGTAGTCTAATGGTTGTGGCATCATTAAGGTTGCAAGGGAGCCTGGGTTCAAGTCTTGCTCTTACAATTCATTTTGGTTTTTCTCTTAAGTGAATCTGGACGCTGGCACATATGTCTTAAAGTTAATTATGGACGTTTTTAACACAGAAAGAGCCTGTGCTAAAGTGGCAAGGTGGCGTGTTGTGTAAATGTGAGGTCTGAGTTTCAAGTCTTGGGATGCGCAATGGAGTATTTATTTTGCTATTTGAGCGGCGTAGAAGGTGGAGTTGGACTAAAACTCTGTGGTTGAAGTGATCATAAGAATGAGGAATTTTCCTATTGGTTGGGAGTAATCCCACATCGGGAAGCTAACATAAGAGTGGATGCGAAGCTTGCTTTAAATAGAAAGAAGCACGAGGAGAGTAAAGGTACCTTCCTTGGCTGATCCCTTTCCCTTTATGGCGTGCTTGTTTGGGCTAGGTGAATCTCATATTTGTGGCTAGATTTGGGCTAAAAGGGCCACACGAGCGTGTGGGCCCATTTGGGCTGAGAATAGGCTTTAAGCCCATTCGTATTGTTATCCCTGTTTAGAATACTTTAGTTTACCAAATTACCAAAGTACCCCGATTTACAGAATTATCGTTTTACCCTCGATTAGCAAAATTACCAAAATACCCCTATTTTGTAAAATTACCAAAACACCCCTAGTTTGTGAAATTACCAAAATACCCCTGATTTGTGAAATTACTGAAATACCATCGACTTGTAAAATTACCAAAATACCCTTGGTTTACAAAATTACCAAAATACCCCCGATTTGTGAAATTACTGAAATACCCTTACAGGGTAGAATTACTAAAATAACCTTGTAGTGTGAAATTACTGAAATACCCTCGACTTGTAAAATTACCAAAATACCCTTGGTTTACAAAATTACCAAAATACCCCCGATTAGTGAAATTACTGAAATAACCCTGTAGGTTAGAATTACCGAAATACCGCTGTAGGGTTGAATTACCAAAATACCCCTATAGGGTAGAATTACCGAAATATCCCTGTAGGGTAGAATTAGAATTACTGAAATACCCCTGTAGGGTAGAATTACCGAAATACCCCTGTAGGGTAGAATTATCGAGATACCCTTGTGGGGTAAAATTACCATTTTGCCCCTAGGGTGTTAAATGACCTATTTTGCCCTTGTGGGCAAGTGGTGACTTAATTTGTGTGGTTGTGGTTTGATTGTGAATATATGTTGGTGATATGAATGACTTGACTGTGATTGTTTGATTCAAATATGGGCATGGCATTACGCATACATGACTTGTTGCATGGGTTGGGTTTTATAAATGGAGGAAGTGCTAAAAGGGCTATGCCTAGTTTACCAAAAGGGCTTTGCCCGGTTTATCAAAAAGGGCTTTGCCCGATTATTAAAAGAGGCTAGGCCTCGGTTATATGATAAAGCAAAATATCTTTGCCGATGGAGAGTTTGGTTGGGTGGGTTGAGTTATTCCCACATGGAGAGCTTGGGTGGTACGGGTGGAGAGTAGCGGATGGTGGGATGAGTAGTCTCCCAAATGGGCTTGCATACATTCATTGGTATTTCATGTGATGTTGTAATGGGCCTATGGGCCATACCGTTTCTGATAAAGGCTTCGCCCGATGATTTGATTTATGAAAAGGCTCGGCCCGATGTGATTAAACGAAAGGCTTCGCCCGATAAATGTCGAGGCCGAATAGGGCTTTGGCCCAGATTGTCTTGGTACCGTGTTATTCACTGTTTGTTTGTTATTGGGATTACACACTGAGTTTTCGTAAACGCACCCAGTTTCTAACTGTACAGGTAATCCCTAGGCTTAGATGGTTTGGAGCTGCGAGGGACTCGGAGATGGCCACACTACTGTTTCTGTTTCTTTTAATTGCAATTAGATTTCGTTTTGGGTTTTTAAATTATGTAATAAGGTTGCAGGTGGGTTTTAAGTTTTAATTTGGATTGTGATTTCTTATACTAAACTGCTAGTCTAGGAAAACTCGAAATTTCAAAATGGCATTATTTTTCTAAGGATCACGAGCTTCCAACAACAAAGTCTTCAAAATGCTTTCGCGATTTTAAATGAGGTAATATACCGAAGGCAAACAAATTGGTAAACGTTTTGATGAGAACTTTAGTTTAATAATAATAAAGGAATTTAGATTCAGTAATGGATTTTCACCGGAAAGATCAAATTTGAAAAATGGTTTGATGTGATGCACCAGGTTCGGCCATAACGTCTAGGCCGGGTTTGGGGTGTTACACCAGTATAACGGAGTTCTACACTTTTTATCGTGCAAGGCTTCGTACGGTGCCATTTTGATGCTTGATTGAAAGCTATTATTATAAGCGAACTTAATCAAAGGTAGATATTGTTCCCACACACTTTCAAATTCAAGAATACAACATCTCAACATATCCTCAAGTATCTGAATATACCATTCAGATTGACCATCAGCTTGCAGATGAAAAACAGCACTAAAATGCAACTTAGTACCCAGAGCATCTTGCAACTTCTTCCAAAATCGCAATGTAAATCTCGGGTCTCTATTTGGCACTATCGACAATGGCACACCATGCAATCTCAGAATATCAGAAATATACAACTCAGCTAGCTTATCAAGTGAATAATCAAACCGATTCGGAATAAAATGAGCTGATTTCATCAAATGATCAACTACAATCCAAATTGCGTCTTTCTTTTTGGGAGACAAAGGCAAACCCGAAACAAAATCCATGGTCACTCGACCTCATTTCCACTCCAGAATCATAATCGATCGTAATAATCCAGATGGCACCTGATGCTGAGCTTTAACTTTCTAACAGATCAAACATCTCGAAAGAAAGTCAGAAATATCTATTTTCATTCCCGGCCACCAATATAGTTATTTCAAATCGTTATACAGTTTCGTACTTCCCGGATGTACAGAAAATCTACTAGTATGAGCTTCACTCAAAATCATTTGAATTAAATCTGGATTTCTCGAAACACAAATTCTATTTGTGAACCTCAGACAGTCATCATCATCAATTCGAAATTCAGAATCAGAATCAGAATTACACTGAGTTCGTTTAGCCATAATCTCATTATCAACCTTCTAAGCTTCAATAATCTGTTGTAAAAACAAAGGTCTCACTTTTAATCCAGCTAGAACTGAACCATCATCAGACAGAACTAAATGAGCATTCATTGCTAATAACGATTTTCGACTCAAAGCATCAGCAACCATATTTGCTTTTCTCATGTGATAATCAATCACAAGTTCGTAGTCTTTTAACAGTTCTAACCATCTTCTCTGTCGTAAATTCAAATCTTTTTGTGTCATTAAATACTTCAGACTTTTATGATCAGAAAACACGTGACATTTCTCACCAAACAGATAGTGACGCCAGATTTTCAAAGCAAACACAGTGGCAGCTAACTCAAGGTCGTGTGTCAGATATTTCTTCTCATGCAACTTTAATTGTCTCAAAGCATAAGCAACAACTTTTCCTTCTTGCATTAAAACACAGCCGAGTCCATTCAATGAAGCATCGCTGTAAACAACAAATTCTTTACCTGACTCAGGTTGTACCAATACCAGAGCTTCAGTTAACAAAGCTTTTAACTAATTGAAACTTTTCTGACATTTCTCAGACCATTCAAATTTCACATCTTTTTGAAGCAATTTTGTCAATAGAGTTGCTATCACAGAGAAATCTTTTACAAATCGTCGGTAGTAACTGGCAAGTCCCAGAAAACTGCAGGCTTCAAATACATTCCTCGGAGGCTTCCAATCCAGAATAGCTAAAATCTTGCTCGGATCAACTCGGATACTGAAAGCTGATACAATATGACCTAGAAAACTAACTTCTCACAACTAGAATTCACATTTACTAAACTTTGCATACAACTGTTTATCTCACAGAGTCTGTAGTACTATTTTTAAATTTCAGCATACTCAGATTCATCACGTGAATAAATCAATATGTCATCAATGAATACAACAACAAATTGTTCTAGATACGGTCTGAAAATTCTATTCATTAAGTCCATAAATACAGAAGGTGCATTCGTTAAACCAAAAGGCATAACTAAAAATTCATAATGCCCGTAACTTGTTCTGAAAGTAGTTTTTGGAATGTTAGAGTCCTTTACCCGCAACTGATAGTAACTCGATCTCAGATATATCTTTGAAAACACAACAACACTTTTCAACTGACCAAATAAATCATCAATTCTAGGCAAAGGGTATTTGTTCTTTACAGTCACTTTATTAAGCTGTCTGTAATCAATAAACATTCTCATTGTGCCATCTTTCTTTTTCACAAACAGAACAGGAGCACCCCAAGGTGAGAAACTTGGTCTAGCAAATCCTCAATCGGTCAATTCTTGCAACTGAGATTTTAATTCCTTTAACTCGGTCGGAGCCATTCTATACGGAGCTATTGAAATCGTAGTAGTACCAGGTACTAATTCAATGCCAAACTCGACTTCTCGAATCGGATGCAAACCAGGTAGTTCTTCAGGAAACACATCAGAGAAGTCACAAACAATAGGCACTGATTCAACTTTCTTATCATTCACTTTCGAATATAACACATAATCTAAGTAAGATTCACAACCTTTCTTCATATATTTCCATATTTTCATTGTAGATACTACAGCTGATAGTCCATTCAGATCACTAGACTCAATTCAGATTATTTCATCATTCTTATACCTTAAATCAATGACTTTTTGTTTGCAATTCACAATAGCATCATGCAGAGTTAACCAATCCATTCCCAAAATTATGTCAAATTCATCAAAAGGTAAAAGCATCAGATCAGCAGGAAAACAGATATCTCAAATTGTTAACGGGCAATTCTTGCAAACTTTATCAACCAAGACACTTTTGCCTAAAGGGTTCGATACTCTAATTACGAATTCAGTAGACTTTACAGGTAAAGTCTTACTGTGCACTAAATTCATACAAATATAAGAATGCGTTGATCCAGGGTCTATCAATGCAATCGCAGAAGTATCATAGGGAGTAAAAGTACTAGTAATAACGTCTGGAGATGAGGCTTCCTCACGAGCTCGGATAGCATAGGTTCTGGCAGGTGCTCTGGCCTCGGATCTAACAGCAGTATCCCTAGTAGCTCTTTGACCACTACTTGTATTTCTTGCATTTCTGGAAGGTCTACTTCTAGTTGAGGTGTTGCTCAGTTTCAGATTCTGTACATTCTCTTGCTCAGCAGGTTCAGAACAATATCTTACAAAATGGTCCAGAGATCCACATCAGAAACAAGCTCGCTCATTCAATCTACAATTTCCCGGATGTCTTTTACCACATTGTTTACATTCAGGTCTCTCAGATCAGACATTCCTGACACTTCAACAGAAGTAGCAAGAGTTCTGAAATTAGAATGCGATCTAGCTCGATCGTCATTCAAATGTCCTAAATCAGCCTTTGAATGGCTATAATCATCTTGAAATTTCTTTGGCACAGACTGAAATGATCTACTCGAAGATCTCTTTCTAACATCTCTGGCTACAGAATCAACTTTTCTTTTTTCTTTACTTAATTCTTCATCTTTACAAGCTCGCTTAACGAGCACAACCATTTCTTTACTTTCCAAAATTCCAACTAATAGACGAATATCTTTGTTTAATCCATCTTCAAACCTTTTGCACATTATTGCTTCATTCGATACACATTCACGGGCATATCGACTCAATCTCACAAATTCACGTTCGTATTCAGTAACAGTTATGGCATGTATAGGGACTTGGTCATTTTGTTATGTGTCATAATTGATTTGGCCAAATATGTTGGCTTATGTTGGTTGATAGTTCACTTTGTAAATGGCCATTGAAATTGGCTAATATTGGTTTAAGTATATATGCATATAATGATGTTTTCATGGATGTGGAAATTTGCATGGTTTAAGTTGATAAGTATGTGATGTTCGTATGTGATAAATGGTAGTATGTGAATGATATGTGGACGTCCTGATTGTGGCTGAATTGGTTGAATGTAATTGCTTGGATTGGCGCTATGTTTTGTTGTGCAGGTGTGTGCATTAAAGGGTGACAAAATGGCTTGGCAAATAGCCTTATTTTTATCCACACGAGTAGACACACAGGCGTGTGTCTAGGTCGTGTGTCACATGGGTGTGTGTTCCAGTAGTGTGTCCCTTGTACCTTAATTATTGCAAAATAGAATGCTCAGGATTGAGCACACGGGTAGAGACATGGGCATGTGTCTCAGCTGTGTGGATGACACGGCCCCAGGGACGGGCGTGTGCCCTGAGCGTGTGCCCTGAGCGTGTGCCCTGGGCGTGTGCCTTGGGCGTGTGAAGTCTGCACCTATTTTATGAAAAATCATGAAAATTAAATCAACCACACAGCCTAAGCACACGGGTTAGGGACATAGGCGTGTGACCCCTGTTTAGTGAAAAAAATTTTAAGTGCTGGAAATTTTCTAAAGTTCTCAGTTTAGTCATGAACCACTTCCAATGTATGTTTTGGGCCTCGTAGGCTTGTTTTGAAAAGTTTTAAATTTAGATGGAAATTTGCATCTCAATTTTGTATGATTTCTTGTGTATAAATTTGGTAATGCCTTGTACCCTATTCCAACGTTAGATATGGGTAAGGGGTGTTACAAGAACTCACATTTGCTAAACTTAGCAAATAATTATTTTTCGCGCAAAGTTTGCAACTCTATCTCATCCATGAATAAATCAAAATATCATCAATGAATACCACTACAAATATGTCTAAATACAGTTTGAAAATTTTGTTCATCAAATCCATAAATACTACAGGTGCATTAGTAAAACAAAATGGCATCGAAAGAAATTCATCATGTCTGTACTTGGTCCTGAACGCCATTTTCGGCACATCTAAGTCTTTAACTCGCAACTGAAAATAACCAGAACGAAATTAAAATTTTGAGAACACCGTCGCACCTTTCAACTGATCAAAAAAAATTATCAATATGCAGAAATAGATACTTTTTCTTGATCTTAACTTTGTTGAGCTGTTGATAGTCAATACACAATGCATGAATCCGTCCTTTTTCTTAACAATCAACATGGGAGCACTGCAAGGAGAAAAATTGGGTTGAGCAAAACCTCTATTTGTCAACTCTTGTAACTGTGCTTTCAACTCTTTTAACTTTGTAGGTGCCATTCTATAAGGAGCTATCGATATCGAAAATGTTCTCGGCACTAACTCAATAGCAAACTCAACCTTTCTGATCGAAGGTAATCTGAGTAACTCCTTTAGAAACACATTTGTATACTCACATACCAGTAGGATCGATTTTAACTTTAACTCAGAAACTCTAGAATCAAATATGTAAGCGAGAGACGCTCCACAGCCTTTGCTAAGATATTTCTCTGTTGGCATTGCCAAAATAACATTAGATATACTACCCAATCCACTTGATTCAATCTGAAGCTTTTCACTGTTCTGACATTTTAACACAATAAGCTTTTGCTTATAGCTCACAACGGTATCATGTAGAGTTAACCAATCCATACCCAAAATCACATCAAACTCATCAAAGGGTAGTAGCATCAAATTGGTCGAAAAGTTGCAACTCCGAATCATCAAAGAACAACTTTTACAAACTTTATCAACTAACACATACTAACTTAGGGGTTCGTTACTTTAACTACAAATTCAGTGGACTCAACAGGCAATTTCTTACTTAACACTAAACTCATGAATACATGAAAATGTGTTGATCTTGGATCAATCAAAGAATTAACACAGTATCAAGATAGAAAATGAATCGGTGGTAACATCTGGCGCTCGTGCCTCAGATCCCACAATAGAGTCTTTCATCCTATTGCTACTATTACCCACATTTCTAGTATTTTGGGATGGTCTCTGTCATCCCGGCAATGTCAATGGTAGTGGAGGTACTACAAGGGATACAACAGTTAAATCTGAGGCATGAGCACAGGCAAGGGCATATGCTATTCGTGATAGAGAAGATGCCTCTACACCAGACGTCATTACTGGTACATTTTCTCTACTTGATACTGATATTACTACTTTGATTGGTCCTGGTTCTAAACATTCATACATATGTACAAATTTAGTGTCTATTAAAAATATACCTGTTGAATTCACTAAATTTGTGGTTAAAGTTTCAAACCCCCTAGGCGAGTATGTTATGGTGGATAAAGTTTGTAAAAACTGTCCATTGATGGTAAAAGGGTTATTACTTTTTAGCTAATTTGATGTTATTGCCATTTGATGAATTTGATGTGATTTTGGGAATGGACTGGTTAACCCAACATGATGCAGTGGTGAATTGTAAACAGAAATATATTGTATTGAAATGTCAGAGTAGTCAGTTACTCCATGTTGAATATAATAAATTAGATGGGTTATCTAATGTGATTTCAGCAAAATCAGCACAGAAATACGTCAAAAAAGGTTATGAAGCTTATCTTGCATATGTGTTGGACACTAAAGTATTTGAGTCAAAAATTTGGTCAGTGCCGACTGTATGTGAATTTCCTTATGTATTTCTAGAGGAATGACCTGGTTTGCCACTGGTTAGAGAAGTGGAGTTTTCTATAGATCTTGTACCGGGAACAACACCAATATCTATAGCACCCTACAGAATGGCTCCCACCGAATCAAAAGAGTTGAAAACACAGTTGTAAGAGTTGATTGATAGAGGTTTTGCTCGACCTAGTTTCTCACCTTGGGGTGGACCGATTTTGTTTGTAAAGAAGAAAGATCGTTGAGGCTGTGCATTGATTATAGACAACTTAACAAAGTTACAATAAAGAACAAGTATCCACTACCTCGAATTGATAATCTATTTGACAAGTTGAAAGGTGACACTATATTTTCAAAGATTTATCTTCGTTTTGGTTATTATCAACTACGAGCAAAAGATTAAGATGTGCCAAAGACAGCTTTCAGAACCAGGTATGGACACCATGAGTTTCTTGTGGTGCCATTTGGTTTGACAAATGCACCTACAGTGTTTGTGGATTTGATGAACAAAATTTTTAGACCATATTTAGACAGGTTTACGATGGTATTTATAGATGATATTTTGGTTTACTTTCGAGATGAAAATGAACATGCAGGCCATCTGAGAATTGTGTTGCAAACTCTGCGTGAAAAGCAACTGTATGCCAAATTTAGTAAATGTGAATTTTGGCTACAAGAAGTTTGTTTTCTTGGACATATTGTATCTGTTGTAGGTATTAGGGTGGATTTGAGTAAAATTTCAGCTGTTATCAATTGGAAGCCACCAAAAAATGTGTCTGAAGTTAGAAGTTTTCTTGGACTTGCTGGATATTATCAGTGATTTTTTATAGGGTTCTCGATGATAGCTTCTTCGATAACTCGTTTATTGTAGAAAGATGTGGAATTTGAGTGGTCTGATAAATGTTAGCAAAGTTTTGATAGGTTGAAAGCTTTATTGACAGAAGCACCTATGTTAGTTTAGTCTGAATCGGGTAAGGAATCTATAATTTATAGTGATGCATCATTAAATGGTTAAATGTCAGCAAAGTAATAGCCTATGCTTTAAGACAACTAAAACCATATGAAAGAAATTACCCGATACATGATCTTGAATTAGCAGCAATTGTGTTTGTATTGAAGATATGGCGGCATTATCTGTTTTGTGAAAAATGTCAAATATTCATTGATCATAAATGTTTGAAGTATTTGATGTCACAGAAAGATTTGAATTTGAGACAACGCAAGTGCCTTGAGTTAACGCAAGTGCCTTGAGTTATTGAAATATTATGATTTGGTTATTGACTATCATCTGGGAAAAGCCAATGTGGTTGCAGATGCTCTGTGTAGAAAATCCCTGTTTGTTTTGTGAGCAATGAATACTCGATTGATGTTATTTGATGATGGTTCAATCATAGCCGAGTTAAAAGCTAGACCGATATTTTTGTAGCAGATTTTTGAAGCTTAGAAAGATGATAGTAAGTTACAAGTAAAACGAATTCAGTACGAATCGACTCCTGATTCAAAATTTCAGATTAGGACTGATGGTTGTTTGTTATTCAGAGGAAAAATATGTGTACCAAAGTTGTTTGTTATTCAGAGGAAAAATATGTGTACCAAAGAATTGAGAACTAGTACAAAAGATTTTGAATGAAACTCATAATGGTAATATGTGTATTCATCCTGGTAGTAATAAAATGTACAATGATGTAAAAAAGATGTACTGGTGGCCGGGAATGAACAGGATATTTCTGATTTAATACAAAATGTTCGATATATTAGCAAGCAAAAGCTGAACATCAGTTGCCTTCAGAATTATTGCGTCTAATTATAATACCAGAATGGAAATGGGAAAGAATTACCATGGATTTTGTATCGAGATTACCCCTGTCTCCAAAGAGGAAAGATACCATTTGGGTAATTGTTGATTGATTGACAAAGTTTACACACTTTATTTCGGTACATATGAATTTTTCCTTGGATAGATTAGCTGAATTATGTCTCTGAGATTGTTAGATTGCATGGAGTACCTCTCTCTATTATTTTAGATAGAGATCCTCGATTTACATCTCGATTCTAGAGCAAATTGCAAGAAGCTTTGGGTACACAGGTACATTTCAGCACTGCATTCCATCCCCAGACAGATGGTCAATCTGAACGTGTGATACAAATTCTGGAGGATATGCTTTGGTGTTGTATTTTATAATTTGAAGGTAACTGCGAAAAAAATTTTCCTTTAGTTGAATTCGCTTACAATAATAGTTATCAGTCCAGTATTAAAATGACACCGTATGA
The DNA here is from genome assembly GCF_025698485.1 of Gossypium arboreum. Lineage (NCBI taxonomy): Eukaryota > Viridiplantae > Streptophyta > Magnoliopsida > Malvales > Malvaceae > Gossypium > Gossypium arboreum. The sequence continues at coordinate 45,207,496 of NC_069070.1, read as the reverse complement.
AGCTTTGTATAGTCGGAAATGTAGAAAATGTAACAGCCTGGTTTTAGCTAAATCGGAACAGTGGTTTCAGAACCACAAATCCAATGTTGGAAAATTATTTTAATATTATTTTTGGTGTTTACAACATGATAGCATGTATGTGTGAAAATTTCGTGAGCTAATTTTTTTATTTATTTGCTCAATTTGAAAAAAAAAAGATTTAATCGCGTAAAATGCAAAAGTTGCATACTATTTGCTTAAAGTTCTTAATTGTTATGATTTAATAAATCAAAGGTTCTCATAATGATATTAGACCATTGGTAGTGCTAATGGACATTAATGGACATGCATTATAAATTTTTATGTTTAATTAATTAAGGGAAAATAAGTAATTTTGTAAATAAGTTAATTAAAATACAACAAAACATGATTTTTTTTGGTCCATCTTTCGTTTTTTTGGATGAATGTTAAAGAAGAAGAAAGCTTTGAATTGAGGTTTAGGGTTTGGTACTTGTAAGTTCAATTTGGTAACTGTCTTGAGCTCAGTTTTTGATGATTTTTTCGTTTTTGAAATCATTGCTTTGTATTCTAGCTAGATCGTACCTTAGATTTAGAAATTGTTAAAGGTTTAACAAATTGCCATTGTTGAATACTTGAGTAATTTGATGATTGATGATAGATTATGAAGGTTAATTGATAGATGAATAGTTTTTGTAAAGTGATTTTTGACAAAAATGTCAAAAAGGGATTAATTTGAGAAAATGTGAAATATAGTGGTTAAAAGTGTGAATAAATGAAAGTTTTAGGTTGCTAGGGACTTATATGTAATTCGGCCAAGCTTGGGTTTTGATACGTGATATTCGTGAAAGGTTTTAAATATTTATGAATGAATCGTTCTTGAGACTAACTTATTATCACGATTAAGGCAAGTGTACCTATCGAACAGTAGTAGAATTCAGTAGGACCGGATTGCCGAACCCAAAGGAACCACGAGTACTAGTATTTACTTTTTATTATCTAGCCTAAAAATTAAGAGGTTTGGTTATCTAAACTAATTACTAAACTAAGAATGGACAGAAAGAAAATTTGGGAAAATACTTTTGGGAAAATTCGATTGATTAAGACAATACCTAAGGAAAAATCCACCTAGAATTTACATGTTATTTAACTCTAAATCAGACGATTTATTCATTTGACTTGATCCATAGAAATCCCTAAGTTATATTATTATCTCTCTCGAGACTAATAACGTCTAACCCTAGGTTGAATAATTGAAATCTCTTTCTAATTAACACCCTAGAATTGCATTAACTCAATCTATGGACTCCCATATTAGGTTTCACCCTAATTCGACAAAATCTTATCACCCTATCTCTAGGTGTGCAATCAACTCCGCTTAATTATGAAAAATTTACTCTTAGACAGGGTCTATTCCTCCTCTGAATAAGAGCTTAACTTGAATCAATATTCTGTAATATCAAAACAAGAATTAAGAACACATAATTAAGAACAAGTCAAATATTTATCATACAATTCAGATAATAATAACAAGATCCGTCTTAGGTTTCATTCCCCCTAGGTATTTAGGGGGTTTAGTTCATACTTATGAAAGAAAACATCTCAAAAGCATAAAGATAACAAAACATAAGAAAACCCAAAACTCCTGAAGGAACTTGAAGGGAGATCTTCAGTCTTGATGATGAATCCGGCTTCTGAGATGAATCAATTCGCTTTCCTTGAGTAATTCCTTGCTTCCTACTCTGTGCGCCCCTCTTAAGTTCCTCATCTAGTGTTTAAATAGGCTTTTGGATGCCTAAGAGCCCTAAAAATTGGCCTTTTCCGAATAGGACTATACTTGGGCTCGGTAGGGACATGCCCGTGTGACACGCCCGTGTGCGATTACTCTAGCCCGTGGTCAAGGCTATTGAATAGGCACAGGCGTGTAGTCTTAGCGTGTAAGTCGTGCTTCAATCCTGCCAAATGGACACGGCTATGTGACACGCCCGTGTGAGGAAGTCCAGGCCGTGTTGATTTCCCACGTGGGTCCATTTTCTCTGTTTTCAGCCCGTTTCTCGCTCTTTTTACTCTCCTATGCTCTCCTAAGTATAAACAATGAAATTAAAGGATTAGGAGCATCAAATTCACCAAATCTAAGGAGAAACCATTCATAAATGGGCTAAGCATGGGATAAAAATATGTATAAATTACGGTTTATCAAATACCCCTACACTTAAGCATTTGCTTGTCCTCAAGCAAAAATCCTCAACTCATAATCAAAATAAATTCTTCTCAATTTATAATCCCTATCAATAATATCTTAAAATAATCCGTAAGTACTCATACATTGAAAATTCAACTAAAAGTACATCAAAGTTTCAAACATTCCAAGTTGAGCATTTTATCACGAAAACATAGGTGTCTCCCCTCATCTAAGTGATTACCTTTGATCAAAATGTCACAGAGTTTAACATCCTCTGTAACACCCCGAACCCGAGACCATCGCCGGTGTCGGACACGAGGGGTTAACAAACCAAGTTCACTTGTTTTGCCCACCAATTTGACATTTCCAGTCAGGCTGGAAAACTGCGTCACCGTCGCCTTAAAAATCATATCTCGAGTTTCAAAACTCGGAAACTGGTTTCGTAAATTTTCCCTAAATTTAGACTCATGTATCCATCCATGGATTTATTTCTAGAATTTTTGGTCGGGCCAATTGGTACAGTTTATTAGTTAAAGTCACCCATGTTACAGGGATCGACTGCTCTGACCTTCGCGCGTTACAACTTGAATATCTCACTGTACAGAACATTAATACTGGTGCCGTTTGTTTCTAATGAAACTAGACTCAAAATGGAATCTGAACATATAAGGAATGACTCCTAATTCTTTCTGGATAATTTATAGAAAATTTTTAAAGTTGCGACAGGGGACCCAGAAACCGTTCTGGCCCTGTCTCACAATAGCTTTAATATCTCTTAACATGTAACTCCTATGACCATTTCGTTTCTTCCATATGAAAATAGACTCATCAAGGTTCATTTACATAGCTTATTCACTATTTAATACCATTCCTAAAAATTTTGGTGATTTTTCACATTCACGTCACTGCAGCTGGCAGCATCTGTTTTAAGGTAGGTCTTACCTATTTGGTAGTCTCCATGAACCAACTAGTCTTGCCATACATAGGTTCATATATGATCATTTTAACCATGCCAATGGCTGATCATGTGACCAACATTCCCATTTCAATCCATGGTCACATCATGACACCAAATATATACATATACAAACCGCAAATAGTCTAAGTCGATACTTCACTTTTACGAGCCATTTTCGCATGGCCGTACACAAATACATCACAACATATTTAACCAACAAGGGTAGTCCTATACATGCCATTTCAAAGTTCAACCAAAATTTATACCAAAATAGAGACGTTGATAGTGTGGATGACTTGACTTTATTGATCCCGAATCCGATTGCTATCGAGCGAAATCTATAAAACAGAGAGCCAAAGTAACGGGTAAGCATTTTTATGCTTAGTAAGTCTCAAGGAATATAATCAACTCTAATTACAGCAATACATTCACATAGCCAAATCGTCATTTCATTAATACACATTCTTACTTCACACTTCATCATTATATACTTTCACAAAGTATCAATCAATTCAATAACTGAAATTCATTAGTCGATTGAGCGAATGTTGCTCAAACATGTCGACTTTCAATGCACATATAAACGTACCTTATTCTTTGGGCTTCTCGAGTGTACTAATTGAATTTATTACAGCAACCAACACTCACCTCCAGCCCAAGATTCTTGAATATAACCGGATATAAGCATGTGCACAAATGCCTTGGTCTTAGCCCGGATATAGCCGCTTAGCACAATTGCCTTGGTCTTAACCGGATATAATTTCCAGCATAATTGTCTTGGGGCTTAGCCGGATATCATTCAATTTCTCATGCACACATACATCAATAATCATTGGACATACATATTTCATTTTCGTTACTAAGGCTCAAACACAATTATAATCATTAGCATAATCGCCTTGGGACTTAGCCGGGTAGAATTCAATACTCATACACACATAAATCAATAATCAATACATCCATATTTCATTCCACATAATTCAATTAAGGTCACTTCTTGAGGACTTACCTCGGATGTTGTCGAACGGCTTTTACGGCTATTCGATCACTTTTTCCTTCCCCTTGTCCAATTGTGGCCCTCTTAGCTCTTGAGCTAATTCAAACAAATTCAATCTATTAAAACCTCATTGTGCTAGCTTATGGCCGAATATGACAAGGAGTTTAAATGGTCATATGGCCACTCTTTAGCTTGAATACACAATGGTCATGCACATTTTATACTACATCAAGCAATTCAATACAATTTATTCGAGCATCAAGGAAAAGCTAAGGCCTTCAATAGGCTACCCAAGGCCGAATATTCATGTACATGTTGAGGCCAATTATGCACTTAATACCTCACAAAAACAGCATGCATTTTACTAGTTAATGCTTTGCATATTGTTGCTCAAAACTTATAATATAGCATCGAGCACTCATATGTGTGCTAGGCGAATGTGCTTGCAATTTCACATTCATTCTTCAACATCTTCTTCTTTAAACAAACATATTCATCACTTAGTTCATAACCAAACATCATGTGCAAACATATATATACATATATGAGCATGGCCGAATTTCAAGGTGTCCATAGCCATCCAAAACACAAATTTTTAACTAACATGCAAGAAGCATGAACCATGCTTATGAATGCATCATGGCCGAATATGACAATCATGCTCCTTTTCAACTTCAATCATGATTAAACAAAAAGAAAACTCAAAATCTTACTCAAGAGTAGACAATCCATCATTGCATGCATCATCATCAAGCTTTACACTTAGCATGCAATGGCTTTATCACCATAACAACTTTGGCCAAATACCATTTCCATGGCATAACAAGGATTTGAGCCATGGCTAACATGCACATCAAGTTAGCAACCAAAACATGCATGAAACTCCTAACACAACCTCATACATACCTTAATCTTGATGCAAACTTAGCCAAATCTCCTTCTAGATCTCTTCCAACCCAAGCATGAAGCAAAAGTCCTCCCCCTTTTTCCTTAGTATTTTCGGCCAAGAAGTGAAAATGGATGAACACAACAAAAAAAATTTTCTTCCTTCTTTCTCAACTCACGGCAAGGGGGCATCTAAGCTCATCTTTCTCTTTTTTTTTTTTTTTCATTTTTTTATGCTTATTTTTATTATAATCCTTCCTGCATGACTCACTAGCCAAACATGTTGGAAACATGTTTTCCTTGCCCATCATGCCCACCTTGGCGGCCATTATAGTCAAATTTGGGGAATTTGACATGCAAGGACAACATTTTCCTAGTGTGCATCAATAGGCCTCTTCAACATTTGCCTATCTCATTTCTAAGTTTTCTCACACAAGTCCTTTCTAGTGAAATTCACCTTTATAACACTAAATCAATCATCATAAAATGTCATACATGAGCACGCACATATTATAGGTATCAAAATAAATTTTTAATTATTTTTATGCTTGGTTTTGTGGTCCCGAAACCACATTCCGACTAGGGTCAATTTTGGGCTGTCACAACTCTCCCCCACTTAAGAAATTTTCGTCCCCGAAAATCTTACCTGTAAATAGGTTTGGATATCGCTCTTTCATAGAGTTCTCGGTCTCCCAAGTAGCTTCTTCTATCCTGTGCTTGAGCCATAACACTTTCACTAGCGGAACCCGCTTGTTTCACAACTCTTTCACTTCTCGTGATAGGATACGAATCGGTTCTTCCTCATAACTCATATTAGCTTGAATTTCAATTTCTGATGGACTAATCACGTGCGATGGATCGGATCTATAGCGTCAAGCATCGAAACATGAAAGACATCGTGAACCTTTTGAGTTCGGGGCAAAATCAAACGATATGCCATCGGACCGACTCGCTCGGATATCTCATATGGCCCAATGAACCTCGGGCTCAGCTTGCCCTTACGGCCGAATCTGAGTATCTTTTTCCAAGGCGATACCTTGAGAAACACTTTATCACCCACCTGATACTCGATATCCTTACGCTTCAGATCCGCGTCGACTTACGACGATCGGAGGCTATCTTCGAGACTTTCACGGATTACTTTCACTTCATTCAGCATCCCTAATCAAATCCACCGAAAATCTTGCTTTCACCAAGCTCGGTCCAAAACAATGGTGTACGGCATTTACGACCGTACAAAGCCTCGTAGGGTGCCATCTTAATACTTGATTGAAAGTCGTTGTTGTGGCGAATTCAATCAACGGCAAATACCGTTCCCATGAACCACTAAACTCGAGGACGCAACATCTTAACATATCCTCAAGTATCTGAATTATCCGCTCGGATTGACCATGGGTTTGGGGGTGAAAGGCGGTGCTGAAATGCAACTTGGTACCCAAAGCTTCTTGCAACTTTTTCCAAAATCGCGAGGTAAACCTCGGATCTCTATCCGACACAATGGAAATAGGCACCCCGTGTAATTTCACAATCTGAGAAACGTACAATTCGGCTAATTTGTCCATTGAAAAATCCGTACGTACGGGGACAAAGTGGGCCGACTTAGTCAATCGATCTACCACGACCCAAACCGCATCCTTCTTACTTGCTGACAATGGCAGTCCGGATACAAAGTCCATTGTGACTCGATCCCATTTCCACTCGGGTATCGTGATTGGCTGAAGTAATCCTGAAGGCACCTGATGTTCCGCTTTCACTTGTTGACATATTAAACATCTCGAAACAAAGTCGGAGATGTCTCGCTTCATACCATGCCACCAAAACCGACGTTTCAAATCATTGTACATCTTCGTACTCCCCGGGTGGATTGCCATTCGGCTACAATGGGCTTCATTCAGAATTATCGAAATGAGTTCCGAATTCTTTGGAACACACAAACGACTTTTGAACCTCAAACAATCGTCATCATCGATTTGAAATTCGAGTCCTTGTTCGGCACACACTCAAATTTCGTTTTGCACCAACTCGTCGTCGACTTTACGAGCTTCTCGAATTTGATGTATCAATAGTGGTTTGGCTTTCAATTCAGCTACTAATACACTATCGGATCGAATGCACAAGTGCACGTTCATCGCTCGTAAGCGAATAATGATTTACGACTCAAGGCATCCGCAACCACATTCGCCTTTCCCGGTGATAGTCAATGATCACTCATAATCCTTTAACACTCGAGCCAACGTCTTTGTCGCAGATTTAAGTCTCTTTGGGTCATCAAATATTTGAGACTTTTGTGATCCGAGTACACATGGCACCTTTCACCAAATAAGTAATGTCGCCATATCTTTAAAGGCGAACACAATGGCGACCAATTCGAGATCATGGGTCGGATAATTTTTCTCGTGTGGCTTTAATTGCCTCGATGCATAGGCCACAACTCGACCTTCTTGCATCAATACGCAACCTAACCCAAGGAGGAGGCGTCACTATAGATGACAAACTCTTTGCCGATTCGGGTTGCAATAAAATTGGGGCTTCACCAAATAAGTTTTCGATTGATCGAAACTTTTTGGCATTTCTCCGTCCATTCGAACTTAACATCCTTTTGGAGTAGCCGTCATCGGCGTGGCTATCGTTGAGAAGCCTTTACAAATCGTCGGTAATAACCTAAGCAAGCCCCAAAAAGCTCGAACCTCGGTAATATTTCTGAGGCTTCCAATTAAGTATGGCTGAAATTTTATTCGGTCGACTCGAATACCCGATGTAGATACCACATGACCCAAGAAGCTAACCTCTCTTAACCGAACTCACACTTGCTGAACTTAGCATATAATTGCGTATCCGTAAGATTTGCGGCACTAACCGCAGTGTTCAGCATGTTCGGTCTCATTTCTTGAATAGACCAAGATGTCATCAATGAACACGACTACTGAATCGATCCAAATATGGTCGAAGATCCGATTCATTAAATCCATAAATACCGCGAGGGCATTAGTGAGCCCAAACGGCATCACTAGGAACTCATAGTGACCACATCTCGCTCAAGGCGGTCTTGGGTACGTCCAAATCTCGGATTCGCAATTGATAATAGCCCGATCTCAAATCTATTTTCGAGAACACCGAGGCTCCTTCATTGATCGAACAAGTCATCAATACGTGGCAGCGGATATTTGTTCTTTATCGTCGCTTTATTAAGCTGACGATAGTCGATGCACATCCGCATGGTTCCATCCTTCTTCTTCACGAACAACACTGGCGCACCCCAAGGCGAAAAACTCGGGCGAGCAAAACCTCTATCCACCAATTCTTGCAACTGAGCTTTCAACTCCTTTAATTCGTTGGTGCCATACGATACGGAGCTATCGAAATTGGAGTGGTACCAGTACCAATTCGATGCCAAATTCTATTTCCGAACAGTGGTAAACCCGCAATTCTTGGGAAAACATTCGGGTATTCACAAACCACGGGCACAGATTCAGGTTTCTTTTCTGATTCCTTGTCATCGAGCACGTACGCAAGGTACGCTTCGCACCCTTTTCTTACATATTTCTGGGCCACCATCGCTGATATTACCGCTGGCAACCCCTTTAAGTCCGTAGACTCAACCCGAATTATTTCATTATTCGCGCACCTCAAATCGATAGTCTTGCTCTTGCAATTTACAACCGCATCGTGCATGGTCAACCAATCCAAACCAAGAATAACGTTGAACTCATCGAACGGCAAAAGCATCAAGTCCGCCGGAAAACAAGAACCTCGGAACACTAGGGGACTTTTCTTGCACACTTTGTTGACAAGCACGTAATGACCCAAGGGGTTTGACACCCGAATTACAAACTCGAGAGACTCAATAGGCGAGTCTTCTTGGATGCTAAGGTTTCACATATATGAATGAGTAGAACCGGGGTCAATCAAAGCAATCACATTTGTATTGAAAAGAGTGAAAGTACCGGTAATGACATCTGGAGAGGCAGCATCCTCATGTGCGCGTATGGCATAAGTCCTTGCAGGAGCACGAGCCTCAGATCTGATGGTAGCATCTCTAGATCCTCTCTGACCGCCACTGACATTGTCCATATTTCGAGGTGGCCTACCTCGAGCAGTGGTAGCACCCGGGTTTCCACTCTGACTTATATTCTGTTCATGCATCCTCGGGCAATCCTTCATAAAGTGGTCGGCCGACCCACACTTATAGCAGGAGCGATCACGAAACCAACAGCTCCCGAATGCCATTTGCCACAATGTGGACACTCGCCCTCTCTCGCGATCATTTCCACCATCTGGCGATCGAAGTGACTCGTGGTCACAGGGGTCGATCGCGTCCTCGTCTAGAAAAGCCCGAAACGCCTCTAGACCGGCTCAGTATCATCTCGAAATCTCTTCGATGCTTGTTGAAGAGACTTTCCGAGGACCTCTTTCGAATTCTCCGGTTCCCACATCAGCTTTTTGTTTCTCCTTTCTAAGCTCTTGACTTTACAAGCTCGCTCAACAAGTACTACTGAACTCTCGTATCTCGAGAATGCCAACGAACATCCTTATATCATCATTCAGCCCATCCTCGTTGTTTACACATAATGGCTTGGACGAAATGCATTCTCACGCATACCGGCTAAGCCTCACAAATTTTCGTTCGTAGTCGATGGCGACATAGAACCTTGCTTAAGGTCAAGGAATTCCTTCGCTTTTGGTCGATGAATCTCGATGATATACTTTTTTCGAACTCGGTTTGAAAGAATTCCCAAGTCACTTGCTCTCTAGGTACCACGAAGTCGAGTACTCCACCAATAGTAGGCGGACTCACGTAGCAAGGAGATGGTACACTTTAAGCACTCATCGGTGTATGAGGATAGCTCATCGAGCACCGGATAGTGTTATCCAACCAAAATTCAGCTCGCTCGGCATCATCATCATCCGTAGCCTTAAATTCAGTGGCCCCATGTTTTGAATCCTGTCATTGGGGCTTACTTGACCTTATTTGGTCAGTCACCGAGGTATTGTAGGTGCGGGGTTGCATTTGTCGGGAATGGAGGTTGTGGAACAGCCGTGTTAGTTCGAATGTATTGATTAAACCATTCGTTCATCACACTATAAAAGGCTTGCCTAGCCTCATCATTCGGATTGCTGGCCATAGGTTGAGAGTCCGCCGGCGCTGTCCCTTGCGTGGGAGCAGGCACCACACTCTCCACATCATCAGCTATAGCTCGGTTGGGATCGGGATCCATTGCTATAAACAAACACAAAGTCAAATTGTCAGAAATCACCACACTATCGATTCATCATTTAATGGCATGTATAGCTAGACCCCAAACACATCACGGTAGTCCTAGAATCAACTAAACCGTGGCTCTGATACCAATAAAATTGTAACACCCTGAACCCGAAACCATCGCCGGTGTCGGACACGAGGGGTTAACAAACCAAGTTCACTTGTTTTGCCCACCAATTTGACATTTCCAGTCAGGCTGGAAAACTGCGTCACCGTCGCCTTAAAAATCATATCTCGAGTTTCAAAACTCGGAAACTGGTTTCGTAAATTTTCCCTGAATTTAGACTCATGTATCCATCCATGGATTTATTTCTAGAATTTTTGGTCGGGCCAATTGGTACAGTTTATTAGTTAAAGTCACCCATGTTACAGGGATCGACTGCTCTGACCTTCGCGCGTTACAACTTGAATATCTCACTGTACAGAACATTAATACTGGTGCCGTTTGTTTCTAATGAAACTAGACTCAAAATGGAATCTGAACATATAAGGAATGACTCCTAATTCTTTCTGGATAATTTATAGAAAATTTTTAAAGTTGCGACAGGGGACCCAGAAACCGTTCTGGCCCTGTCTCACAATAGCTTTAATATCTCTTAACATGTAGCTCCTATGACCATTTCGTTTCTTCCATATGAAAATAGACTCATCAAGGTTCATTTACATAGCTTATTCACTATTTAATACCATTCCTACAAATTTTGGTGATTTTTCACATTCACGTCACTGCAGCTGGCAGCATCTGTTTTTAAGGTAGGTCTTACCTATTTGGTAGTCTCCATGAACCAACTAGTCTTGCCATACATAGGTTCATATATGATCATTTTAACCATGCCAATGGCTGATCATGTGACCAACATTCCCATTTCAATCCATGGTCACATCATGACACCAAATATATACATATACAAACCGCAAATAGTCTAAGTCGATACTTCACTTTTACGAGCCATTTTCGCATGGCCGTACACAAATACATCACAACATATTTAACCAACAAGGGTAGTCCTATACATGCCATTTCAAAGTTCAACCAAAATTTATACCAAAATAGAGACGTTGATAGTGTGGATGACTTGACTTTATTGATCCCGAATCCGATTGCTATCGAGCGAAATCTATAAAACAGAGCCAAAGTAACGGGTAAGCATTTTTATGCTTAGTAAGTCTCAAGGAATATAATCAACTCTAATTACAGCAATACATTCACATAGCCAAATCGTCATTTCATTAATACACATTCTTACTTCACACTTCATCATTATATACTTTCACAAAGTATCAATCAATTCAATAACTGAAATTCATTAGTCGATTGAGCGAATGTTGCTCAAACATGTCGACTTTCCAATGCACATATAAACGCATACCTTATTCTTTGGGCTTCTCGAGTGTACTAATTGAATTTATTACAGCAACCAACACTCACCTCCAGCCCAAGATTCTTGAATATAACCGGATATAAGCATGTGCACAAATGCCTTCGGGTCTTAGCCTGGATATAGCCGCTAGCACAATTGCCTTCGGGTCTTAACCCGGATATAATTTCCGGCATAATTGTCTTGGGGCTTAGCCGGATATCATTCAATTTCTCATGCACACATACATCAATAATCATTGGACATACATATTTCATTTTCGTTACTAAGGCTCAAACACAATTATAATCATTAGCATAATCGCCTTCGGGACTTAGCCCGGGTAGAATTCGAATACTCATACACACATAAATCAATAATCAATACATCCATATTTCATTCCACATAATTCAATTAAGGTCACTTCTTGAGGACTTACCTCGGATGTTGTCGAACGGCTTTTACGGCTATTCGATCACTTTTTCCTTCCCCTTGTCCAATTGTGGCCCTCTTAGCTCTTGAGCTAATTCAAACAAATTCAATCTATTAAAACCTCATTGTGCTAGCTTATGGCGAATATGACAAGGAGTTTAAATGGTCATATGGCCACTCTTTAGCTTGAATACACAATGGTCATGCACATTTTATACTACATCAAGCAATTCAATACAATTTATTCGAGCATCAAGGAAAAGCTAAGGCCTTCAATAGGCTACCCAAGGCCGAATATTCATGTACATGTTGAGGCCAATTATGCACTTAATACCTCACAAAAACAGCATGCATTTTACTAGTTAATGCTTTGCATATTGTTGCTCAAAACTTATAATATAGCATCGAGCACTCATATGTGTGCTAGGCGAATGTGCTTGCAATTTCACATTCATTCTTCAACATCTTCTTCTTTAAACAAACATATTCATCACTTAGTTCATAACCAAACATCATGTGCAAACATATATATACATATATGAGCATGGCGAATTTCAAGGTGTCCATAGCCATCCAAAACACAAATTTTAACTAACATGCAAGAAGCATGAACCATGCTTATGAATGCATCATGGCCGAATATGACAATCATGCTCCTTTTCAACTTCAATCATGATTAAACAAAAAGAAAACTCAAAATCTTACTCAAGAGTAGACAATCCATCATTGCATGCATCATCATCAAGCTTTACACTTAGCATGCAATGGCTTTATCACCATAACAACTTTGGCCAAATACCATTTCCATGGCATAACAAGGATTTGAGCCATGGCTAACATGCACATCAAGTTAGCAACCAAAACATGCATGAAACTCCTAACACAACCTCATACATACCTTAATCTTGATGCAAACTTAGCCAAATCTCCTTCTAGATCTCTTCCAACCCAAGCATGAAGCAAAAGTCCTCCCCCTTTTTCCTTAGTATTTTCGGCCAAGAAGTGAAAATGGATGAACACAACAAAAATTTTTTTCTTCCTTCTTTCTCAACTCACGGCAAGGGGGCATCCAAGCTCATCTTTCTCTTTTTTTTTTCATTTTTTTATGCTTATTTTTATTATAATACTTCCTACATGACTCACTAGCCAAACATGTTGGAAACATGTTTTCCTTGCCCATCATGCCCACCTTGGCGGCCATTATAGTCAAATTTGGGGAATTTGACATGCAAGGACAACATTTTCCTAGTGTGCATCAATAGGCCTCTTCAACATTTGCCTATCTCATTTCTAAGTTTTCTCACACAAGTCCTTTCTAGTGAAATTCACCTTTATAACACTAAATCAATCATCATAAAATGTCATACATGAGCACGCACATATTATAGGTATCAAAATAAATTTTTAATTATTTTTATGCTTCGGTTTTGTGGTCCCGAAACCACATTCCGACTAGGGTCAATTTTGGGCTGTCACATCCTCACTAAAGATTCACTCAAATTACTCAAGGTGTTTAAGGACATCCATTAAAGAATTCATTAGTCAATATGAAAAGTTATTGCCATAGGCTTGCTTGAAAATCAAATATTCACCACTATATATTGAGCTGGTACATCAATCAAAAAGGTTTTTTTAGAGGGTTGTAACGTGGCTTTGATTTGGAGGTGTGGTCACAAGCTGAAAGAAGATGTTAGAATCGAGATTGAATTGAAAATTTACCTAGCTAGAAAAATAACTAGTCATCAGTTGAATACAAGTGAGATTCTTCTCAGAATATGGAGTTAACACTCAAGCTCAAAAATGACGAATTACTACTAATATGTATGTAAGTATTTTTTTTAAAGAACAAATCAAATACATAGAAGAACAAAACATAGCTAAGCAATTCGGTCAAATCAAATCTCGACAAAAATAGGGATCAAATTAGGGGATTTCAACAATAATGGCTTATGGGTTAGTATTGAGGGTAAATCAATAAATGGCTTGTTAGGCTCAAAGGGGTTCACTAAGGTTTAGTTATGGAGGTAAGCTTTTGTAGAGTGAGTGGGTTAAACCTAAGTGCCCTTATCATCTTGACATATCAAATCTAATGGTGTGATCTTGACATGCATAATCAAGCAAGTTCTAGAATAACAAATCAATACTGACGCACTCATAATAAAAGTGAGCATGAAAGGAATAAAAAATGCTCTAAGGGCTCAAGATCTTACAAAAATTATGGCTTTTTGATGTTCAAACTTGTGAATTTCAACTCAAGATAATACCTAAACTTAGGGAAACAACCTAAAAGTTTTTAATTCTTCAAAAATCAACTTATCATGCTTGATTCCCTAATGTCTTAAAGTTTAAACAATCAATGCATAAATGCCAATGTTTTAATTCAAGACATATCATTAAAAATCATAAATTAATCAAAATTCATTCTAATAGTGATATGAGTGATTCACGTGAGAATAAGACAAAATTCAGGGATTTCTAATGATGATATAAAAGACCCCCTACACTTAAGATGTACATTACCCTCAATGTACAAAGATAGATATATTGACAAAGATAAATTTATAATCATAAGATAGAGAGAGAAGTGAAACTTCCTGAATGATGAATGAACTCCTTGAATTGGAGTTATGGAGAATAATTGGCCAAAGCAATGATGAGGGTGGAGGAGGATACTCTGGTGGTGGTAGAGGTTGGGTTCCACAAATGCTGCACCAAAAGAATATTATATCTCATGTTGGCTATGGTCGTGGTCGAGTAGGGCATGGTAGTCGTGGAGAACCTTTCTTAGTGGAGTTTCAAGTTCCTAAGTAATAGTGAGCTTTGGAGCTCTTTATAACTGTGATAGAATCAGGAACATTTTAGGAAATATATAAAGAAGAAGAATTACTCGTAATGAAATAGCTGAAATTAAAAATTGTAAAATTATTATTATAAAACCTAAAAATAAGCTTAAAGAAAAATAAAAAGTAGTCTTAAAATAGAATAAAAGTAAAAACATAAAATAATAAATAAAAGTTTTAAACATTTTCATCGCTAGATGGTTAGCGAGGTGGGGTGGCGATGAGATGTGGAAGTGCTGACAAATCTGCTGTAGAGTAGAATTAATGTTATCAAAGTGCTGAAAACACTGCTGCTCGAATCGAGTAAGGCGCTCAGAGATGTCAGCGTATGAAGCCGTCGTATGAACTGGACAAGAGGGGGTGGTGGCTGAGATTGTGGGTCCTCATGACGTGGAAGGACATCATCAGTAATGTCCTCTGGATCCTCCTCCTTGGTGGACTGGACAAGGCGGTACTGAGGAGGGTAGGTGCCACGTCTTTTCTCGATCATCCTCATACTTAGCATGCTCGAGATGCCCTGTGGGGACATCTGGCTGATGAGAGTGAGAGAGGATGATTGTGTTACTGTGTTGAGGAGCCAGAAGTACCGAGCCAATTGAGTCACATAGGGCCCGATAGAGATGACCCCTTTCCTGTACCGCTCCGTCTAATGGCGGATGGCGAGGGAGATGAAGTAAGCAAGATCAAGGACGTGCCCGTTCGCTATGCTCCATAAGAAATAAGCTTCGTGGGTGGTGACGACACCAGTGCTCTCTCATCTCCCTGTCAGAGTGTGAGCCAGGATGGCGTATAGATACCTCAAGGATGAAGGGAGAGTTGATGCCTTGGAGCGGCTAGGATCGTAGGTGGCCGAGGCAGGGACGAGGTCCCTCCAGCATTTTGAGGGGGAGTAGTGGATGTGGTGGTGGAGGATTTTGAGTTCATTATCGTCCATGAACTCATCTGTGTATAGCCCTCGTGCAATCTCGAACTCGGGTATGCTTAACTGGCGTACTAGACCACCAAGGCGGAACTGGACTGTTCCAGGATTGTTGAAGTTTTTCATGATGGTCTGAAGATGGAACATCGAGCAGAGTTCCAATGTGAACTCGAGAGATGTCGGCTCAACGATCTCAAAGAAGAGCCCCCATGGGTCAGTCGTCGGGAGGGCTCGGACCGCATCAGCCAAATGAATCTAATCAAGTGTGGCCCAATCAATGCAGCGGCCCTCACCTAGGGGTCAGACCCGTAATATCTGATATAATTCCTCTTGGGGTCCCAAGGGAGCCTAGAGGAACGAGTGCTCCTTTCCTCTTCTTCGAGGCAGGAATAGTGGTCTTTTTACCACGTGAGGATGACATTGTACTTGTATTGAAAAATCTAAGTTCAACCAATATGCCCCAAGAATAGTATGAAAAAGCAAGGCTAAATATGAATATTTCAAGAGATTTATGTACTAGATGATACAAACTAAAACAACTAAATATATCAAGTTATAGGATTATGGGAATAATGAATGAATGCATGTGGGTAAGCATAAATTTCATGGAAACAAGGAAAAATGAAAGAGTATAGCATAATGTAGTAACTAAAATGGCAAAATTTTTATAAAACAAGCATGAGTGTTTTAATATTCTAACTATGAATATTCATTCAAAATAGTTCAATAGAGCAGAGAAATCATGAAATAAGCAACATATTTAAAGAAAATAGAGAGAAAAGAGTAAACAAACGCAAAAGAAAGGAGCTTGGGGCATCAAAATAAGTGTTGTAGGCGGCGCACGGGCGTGGGGGGTAGGGCGTGTGGAGTTGCAGCGGCTAGGGTTTAGGGATTATTGGGGAGGGAGATGATGAATAGTGAGGGGTTTATATAGATTTTAGGGCACACAGCCGTGGGACACGCCTATGTGGCCTAATTTTTTCCTGTGTGTTTCGTGAATTTTGAATTTGGGCGCATCTGTCATTCGGCCCACGCTCATGTTCTTTGGGTGTATGGGTGAACATGGCCGTGTCTTGCTTCGTTCGCTTCTCCCACACCCGTGTACATAGGTCCACGTTCATGTTCGTTTTGACAGTGTCAACCAAGGGTGGATGGCACGAGCGTGTCGCACGCCCGTGTTACATTCTTAGTTTTAACCACGATTTCGAGGCACGGACGTGTCTCACGCCCGTGTTGTTTTGGCAGTTTCACCCACGCCCATATCGCACGGCCGTGGCAACTTATCGCATCCCTTGTTGGGGAAAAATTTTGCCCTATTTTCAAATGGCCTAATGCACGCCCGTGAGCCTGGCCATGTGGTCTTTAGAAAGCCTGCATTCCATGATTCAGTTAGTATGTTAGATGTTAAAAACTAAAATTTAAAGAAATTAACACTGTTAGTGCTCGGGTTGCCTCCCGAGAAGTGCTTATTTATAGTCTAAGCTCGACTTACCTCCCTTCTGCATGGTCAAAGTGGTGCGAGGAGTTTACACTTCTCATCCCTTCATCAACTTTATCAACATAAGGTTTAAGACGGGTATTGTTTACCTTAAATGTGACGAATTTGGGATGAATTACATCGACTGTACTATATTGGAAAATACTGAGTATCGTAAGAGGAATTTCTTCATTAGGTTCAGGAGTGGCAATGCGAGGATCGGTTGCATAAGAGGAGTTTCTTCATTAGGTTCAGGAGTGGAAATGCGAGGATCGGTTGCATCTAGTAGTACTTTATCTTCAACCTTAAGTTGATTTGGTGAGGTATTGAGCTTGTCCTATCTCGATTTCAGTTTATCAGGTGTTTTCAGTTTCTGTGTCCACCATTCATCTAGCTCCTCGATTTGTAGCCTTCGTTCTTCATAGATAGGCTCTTTGTTGTTGTTTGAACATGGCTCATATGTGTTCTGTGACACCCCTAATTTGACCCTAGTCGAAAAGTGGTTTCGGGACCACAAAATCGAGTCATAAAAATAATTAGCCGTCATATTTTATGTTTATTATATGTGAATATGAATGTGTGAAGGTTTTAAGCTTTGATTTAGTAAATTGCATGTGAATTTAGTCAATAGGACTTATGTGTGACACTTTTGAAATGTGATAGGTCAAAACATAAGGATCTATTAGTGCATGTAATAAAAAGGGTGGACTTGCATGTCAATTTCCCCCCTAATTAGTAGTGGCCGGCCATGACAAATAGGGTGGACAAAGTGTGATGGGCAAAACATGTCATAACATGTTATGTTGGTGTTTCATGGGAGGAATGATAAAATAAGGAGCATGGTAATAAAATAATGGAAGGGAAAATGATGAAAAAAAAAAAAAGGGCTTCATCCTCCTTCTTCTTCTTGACCGAAAAAAAAATGAAAGGAAGAAGAAATATGTTTTGAGGATTTCGGCAAGATAGGTAGCTAAAAATTTGAGGTATGTGCATTCGGTCATAGAGAAAATTGAATCAAAAGTTGGTTGATCCTTGTCCTCCATTGCCGTAGCCTAAAGGGAGGGAGAAAAAAGTTTGGTTGCCTTGATTTTTGGCTTAGAAGATGACTAGAATGAGGTATGTATTGAATGATTCTTGAAAATCTATGCATGTTTGAGATGATTAGTTCAAACTCTACTTATCCCATAGATTAAACTTAGAATTTTGAGGTTTGGAAGAGGTAAGTACCTTGAAATTCTTGGAAAATTATGTATAAAGAAGGTGGTTAGTTCAAGTTCTAATCATTCAATGGCTTGTTTATTTTGTTAAGTTCGGTTTCAAGGTTTGATCAAATTATGGTTATATTTGACATGGTTGGTTTATTTTGTTATGCTTGTTATATGATAGGTATGATTTGTGTTTGGGTGATGTGTATGTGATATTGATTATATGATTCAAAAATGAGATATGTTAATGATGAAATATAATCGGCCATGGAAGTAGCTCATTTTGGAAGTATGATTTGTGGTATATTTTTTTGTGGTTGATTATAAAATTTGGCTTAAGTGAGGTAATTGGTAAAAGATGTGTTTATGATATAATACATATGCTTTCATAAGCTAAGTTATGTATATGTGATATCTTGCATATTGGTTGTTAAAGTAAGGTTTGAGATGTTAACGTATGAATATGTTTTGTATACTATTTGATGTTCATTTAGGTATGGTTATAAATGATGCAATTAGTTTTGATTTAAATTGTGAAAGTGGTTTAATTATTAAGGAATAAATTTTTTGACCGAATATATGGTTAAAAGGTTGGCCATGCATATGTATTTTGGAAATGGTAAAGGGTTGTATATTTATATTTGGCTATCAACTGGTAAAATATGTTTTTACATGCCTATGATATGTTTTGTTTGTGGTTCGGCAACTAATGGTTAAGTTGTTAAGTTACATGCTTGAGTTTAAAATGTGCCTTATATGTGGTTTATGAATTTGGTAAATGATAGATTGATATTTTGGATATTTCATTAGTCAAGTGATATTGTAACTATGGTATGATTTGATTCGGCACTTATGTGTAAAATTGGTAGTTATTATTTTGGTAAAATGTGCAAAATTTGGTAAGACCAAATTTTATACTTAAGCTTAAGTGAAGTTCTTAATGCTGTATATATATATATATATATTAACGATTAATAAATCATGTGGTTTGGCTTGACTTAGTAAATAGTGAAGAAATGCATATTTATACATAGTGTTTATGAAAGGTAGTTTTATAAATGTGATATGAGTATTTTTTTTGTAAATGAGTAGTAAGTATGTTAAGAATGGTTCTAAAATGTATATGGATGCCGTGTGATTGTGTTTGATTGGGAAGTAAATTGTTTGATTTAGCTCAAGAGCTTAGAGGATCAAAGTCGGATAAGGGAAAAGAGAAAGTAAACGAATAGCCGTGGATATCTAGTCGTCGACCACTTCCGAGGTAAGTTTTAAGTGATTAAACGTTGAGTAAATTCAATCATAATAGGACATAGTGAGTTGATTTAATAAGATCTGATGGGGCCATGATATGTTTTAAACTCAAATGGTAAGTTCATAAGTGTTTGGACTTGGAAATTTAAGAGCAAATTGTAATAATTTGCTTAGGCAGCAGCAGTAACGTGATTTTAGAAAATCACCATAAATTGTTGGTGTGGAATAATAGGCTGAATAAAATATGTAATCAAAGCTTAATTAGTCTAGTTTCTTATAAAAGAGACCGTGTGAGCAAAGAAATTTCCTATAAAGAGATATTTAAAGTTGTGTGAGACGGTGTTAGAATGACTCCGAAATCCCCTGTTCTGTCTTTAGAAAATCATTATAATTTGTACAAAAATGTTTATAAGATAAAATTTATATGCTTAGACTCCTTAATGAGTCTAGTTTCAAATGAAATCAAATACAACACATTTTGAATTCTGTAAAATGAGAAATTTGATTCGTAGTGAAGAGTGGTCAGATTAGTCAAACAGTGAAACAGGGGAAACTTTAAGAAAAATCTGGTATTGAATGGCCAAACCAAAAATTCTGAAAATTTTATGGATGGAAGATATATGAGTCTACATTCAGAGAAAATTAACGGCAATTGATTTGGAGTTTTGTTGCTCCAGTTATAAATAATTCAGTGACTATTGCTCAGGAAAAACAGCTTGTGCTGAATTTGAGATTATGTTGTAAACCTTGACAAAACTTGTTTTAGTTGCTCATAAGCTATTGATTAAACCCATACATGAATTCTAAATTGTGATATTGTAAAATGATATATGAGTGATAGATGTAGATTCAGCCAAGACAAAGTGTATACGTGAAAGTATATGTGGTATGTGAAGTATATTTGGATAATTGTGATGTGAATACATGAAAATTTATATTTTGATTTAGGATTTTAATGTGATGAATGTGAACATGCGTATGTGCGATAAGGCCGAATGGCCAATGTGATGAATGTGAACATGCATATATGAGATAAGGCCGAATGGCCAATGTGATGAATGTGAACATGTATATATGTGGTAAGGCCGAATGGCTAATGCGAAATGTGTATGAGTTAGATATGAGATAAAGCCGAATGGCTAATGCGAAACGTGTATGAGATGGATATGTGGTAAAGCCAAATGGCTAATGTGAGATATGTATGAGATGTGTATATATATATATATATATATATATATATATATATATATGGCCAAATGACAAACGGCGGAAGGTGTGTTTTATTAGATATTGATGAGGTAAATAAATTACAAATATGATAGTCGATGTGAATGTTGTAACATGTGAATAAATATGCATGAAACTCTGTGATGTAAATCCGGGATTTAAGGCCCGATGACTATATGTGGTGACTATGTCCGGGTTAAGACCCGCTGACTTCGTGTGGAGATTTCATCTGAGCTAAAGGTCCCGCCGATAATCCGAGGAGAGTTTAAAGCTATAAGACTTCGTAATAAGAATTACTTATAAATTTACTCAATGCGAAAGGTTAAACAGGTATGTACTCCAAGTTTATATGTGAGCTTGATTTGAACTAAATCATAAGGTAGTTATGTGATGCATACGAGAGCAATCTATGAGACTATTCCTATGATTATGTGACATCGGATCAGTGTGAGAGGTTATGTGAAATCATACAATATATCTATGTCACATGAGCTCACTTTTATGTGAAAGTTTATCTTCCTATTGTATATGATGAGATGTGCATATTCAGTAAAGGGATGGTATGCCCGAAGGAAGAGTGAAATAAAAATACGAACAACTATATTATAATTTGATTGTTATCTGTTGACACTGCTTAAAACTTACTAAGCATTGTAATGCTTACTCCGTTTACTTTGTTTTCACTGTTTTATAGATCTCATTGCGAAGCTACAGGCTCGGGGATCGTCCTCAACTAGTCACACTATCACTATCCACTGCTTGTTACTGTTATGTTTAGAATTATTTTATGGCATGTATAGAATAGACTAGTGGCGGAAGAATATTTTTGGTTAATGTATATAAACCATGTGAAAATGGCATCTTTTGAATGTTTACTTAGAGAAGTTTATATTTTATCCCTGGCTGTGCTTAGTACTTATTTAAATGAATGATCTTTATTTCAAGAAAAAGTTCAAAATTTTACTGTTCTGACATTAATTACAAGTCTGGTAATGCCCCTTACCTATTCCGGCGACGGTTACGGGATAGGGGTGTTACATGTTCTTCAAAACTGTTTCCAGCATAGAGGGTGTCACCACAGGATCAGTACTAGTAGAGTGATTTATACAACCACCTTCAATTTTTGATGTGTTACTCGAATTACAAGCTTGAAGGGTGATTATTTCGTCTCCCACACGAAGTGTGTGTTCACCTGTACCAACATCAATAATGTAACACCCCGTACTCGAGACCGTTGCCGGAGTCGAACACGAGGTGCTAACGGACTTAATTCATTTACTTACACAGTTCATTTTAAAATTTCCAGACAAGCTGGTTAACTGCATCACTGTCACCTTAAAAATCATATCTCGAGTTCAAAAACTCGAAAACTGATTCCGTAAATTTTCCCTGAAACTAGACTTATATGTCCATCTACAAATTTTTTTCTAGAATTTTTGGTTGAGCCAATTAGTACAGTTTATTAGTTAAAGTCTCTCCTGTTTCAGGGTTCGACTACTCTGACCTTCATGCATTACGACTTAGATATCTCCCTGTACAGAGCTTCAATACTTATGCCGTTTGTTTTTAATGAAACTAGACTCAAAATGGAATCTATACATGGAAGCATGACTTCTAATTGTCTCTGGTTAATTTATGGTAAATTTTCAAAGTCAGAATAGGGGATCCAGTAATCGTTCTGGCCCTGTTTCACGAAAACTTAAACATCTCATAAAATACGACTCATATGGTTTTTTCGCTTCTTCCATATGAAAATAGACTCATCAAGGTTTGTTTACATAATTTATTCATTATTTAATTACATTTATACTATTTTTAGTGATTTTTCAAACTCACATCACTGCTGCTGTCAGCATCTATTTTAAGGCAGATTTCACCTATTTCATAGTTTTCCATGAATCAACTAGCAAATTGACATACATTATTATCAAGGGTAATCCCAATTAGCCATGACGTACGTAGCACCAATAGGACCATGATTGGCCATTCCAATGGCTAGTCATTACCAAACATTTCCACACCACTTAATAACCATATCACAAGACCATAATGTTATACTTCGAAATATACGAATATACGAGCCATTTTCGCATGGCTATACGAATACACATTACAAAAGGGTACTTAATTAACAACAAGGGTCAGCCCTATACATGCCGTTTTCAAAATTGAACTAAAAGAGTACCAAAAAGTGGCTTAGATAGTGTGGACGACTTCGACTTTTACAATCCCGAGTCAGATAGCTGACGAGCAAAATCTATAAAACAGAGAATTAAAGCAGAGAATAAGCATTTCGATGCTTAGTAAGTTTTAAGCAATGAAATCATTTAAAGGAATGGCATAATAATATCAAGTTTATTTATTCATCCCTTGGCCGAATAGAAACATAACCGAGATATCACTTTTATCATTAATATCACAAAGGTGAAAGCAATTTATCCGGCCAACTCCAATCCACAACCGAATGCTCTCATCTCAAATGTCCCTGTCCATTTCATGCATATGCACACACATTCATAACTATGACATTGAACTCTCATATTCGGAACTCATACATCATAATCAGATCATAAACATTCGGATGATTTAAATAATGTGCTAAGCATTCCCATCAATTTCAAAGTCATAATTGAAGTATATTCACATTCTCAACAAGGGTAAATTACTTACCGGTTGTCTTACGATAAGTAGCGCATGTGATTAAAATTATTCCAGCATGTATTATATGATTTCTTGTAAGAACACTTACGGGTTTTCACCTCAAATATTATGCTGGTGCAACATCCTTCGAATAAAGTCCGACTCTTAGCACCGCTCAAAAGCCCTTCGAGACCAAGCTCGGATTAGACTCTCGCTCAAGGCCCTTGAACTAAGTCCGGTTATGACACCGGCTCTAAAAAGCCCTTCAAACTAAGTTCGGTTATTAGCACCGGCTCAAAAGCCCTTGAGACCAAGCTCGGATTTAGACCCGATTAGCATTCACACGTATATGCATATATATATATATCATATCACATCCGGATATCATTCACGATACTCGAATACAATTACAGACATGTTTACTAACCATACATCGATCGATTCATTAATCCCACACAAATAACATAATCCCTTTTCGTTAATCCACAAGATTCCTATAACCATTCGCCACAAGTAAATACCTTACTTATTTATTTTACCATGTAATTCAAGTAGAATCGTCAAGTCACGAGTTAATTATTATGCTCATAGACAAATAACTGCCTTATTAAATTGTGAGCTAAATTTCATTACTCAAAGACTTACCTCGGATGTTGTCGAACGATTTCAACGGCTATTCGATCACTTTTTCCTTTCCCTTATCCAACTTTGATCCTCTAAGCTCTTGAGCTAAATCAAACAAATGTACTTCTCAATCAAACACATACATACGGCAACCATATACATTTCAAAAACCAATTCATTCGTATCATTTGTCCATATATTAGCTTTTAGCATATTTGGTCATTAGAGCGACCTATTTAACTTTCAAGCATTCATTTCTAATTTTAATTAAACAATGCCGAATGCCATTAACTACTAATGCCACACACACATATGCATAAAATTCATCCATACATAACCTATAGCTCATTCGGTCATTCATCTCTCAAACCTATCAAAGCTTCATATCAAACTTCCCTGGCCGAATACACATATAAGCACATAATGCACATTTAGCATTTTTATTTACTTCATGATACATTCGGCCTTGGCATAATTTCATTAAAATCCTATTAGCCACTTCACCAATCAATTATATCATCTACTTAATATTTCATAACTTATCATGCTAGCTGAATATTATTTATTCAAGTTCATCATCTTCATATTCGGCATTAGCATCAAATATAATAGCCAATTCTTCCCACTTTGAATCTATGCATCCATTTAATCATAGTTTGTTCAAGCACTCATACAACAAGATTCATCCAATTTAACAAGAAACAAAAACTTTATTCCTCCATAGCTACAATGGCCGAAAGATCTAGACATCTCAATACCGAAATTTCTAACATGGGTTGCCTAAAGAATTTGGTAGGGAGTTCAAATTTATCTAACATTTCAAGTAACTTAACACATCCATATAGCTAACATGCTAGTAGTATCAAGGCGTCAATTAAAATTTTGAAGCCTTTTAGCCGAATCCTAACTCTCCAACAACCCCAATTTCATCCATGAGATAAATAGAAGTAGGCTAACCCTCCAAAGGATGTGTAAACCTCCAAAAGCAACATTGAACATACCTTAATCTAAAGAACCACCTTGGCCGAACTTCCCCTCTTCTTCTTCCTTCAATTCACGGCAATGGAGGAGCAACCTAGCTAATTTTTTTGTTTCTCCCCTACTAACCACTATTATTTTATTACCCATGTTCTTTATTTTATTATTTCTAACATAAAACACTAACATAAAATGTTTATAATACATTTTAACCCATAGCATGGCCGCCACTACTTGTCATAGGTGGAAATTTGACATGCAAACCCATTATTTTCATAACATCCACTAATAGATCCTTATAGATTAACCCATCACATTTCAAAAGTGTCACACATAAGTCCTATTAACTAAATTCAGATGCAATTGACCAAATCGAAGCTCAAAACTTTCACACACTCATATTCACATATTTTAGACAATAAATATTATACTTAAATACTTCGGTGACTCGGTTTAGCGGTCTCGAAACCACTTTCCGACTAGGGTCAATTTAGGGCTGTCACAACTCTCCCCCACTTAAGAAATTTTCGTCCCCGAAAATCTTACCGATAAATAGGTTTGGGTATCGTTCTTTCATAGAGTTCTCGGTTTCCCAAGTAGCTTCTTCGATTCCGTGTTTAAGCCACAACACCTTTACTAACTGAACCCTTTTGTTTTGCAACTCTTTCACTTCACTAGCCAGGATACGAATCGGTTCTTCTTCATAACTCATATCGGATTGAATTTCAACCTCTGATGGATTAATTATGTGCGATGGATCAGATCTATAACGTTTAAGCATCAAAACATGAAAGACGTCGTGAATCTTTTCAAGTTCAGGGGGTAAAATCAATCTATACGCAACTGGACCAACTCGTTCGGATATTTAATATGGCCCAATGAACCTCGGACTCAGTTTGCCCTTACGGCCAAATCTGAGTATCTTTTTCCAAGGTGAAACCTTAAGAAACACTTTGTGTCCCACCTGATACTCAATATCTCTTTGTTTTAAATCCGCGTACGACTTCTGACGATCTAATGCTGCCTTCAGACTCTCACGAATTAGTTTTACTTTCTGCTCAGCATCTTTAATCAAATCAACTCCGAATATTTTACTCTCACCGAGTTCGGTCCAAAACAACAGTGTACGGCATTTACGACCGTACAAAGCCTCATAAGGTGCCATCTTAATGCTTGATTGAAAACTATTGTTGTAAGCGAATTCAATCAAAGGTAAATACCGCTCCCATGAACCACTAAACTCAAGGATGCAATATCTCAACATATCCTCGAGTATCTGAATTATTTGCTTGGATTGACCATCAGTCTGTGGATGAAAAGCGGTGCTAAAATGCAACTTGGTACCCAAGGCTTCTTGCAATTTCTTCCAAAATCGTGAGGTGAACCTCAGATCTCTATCCGACACAATAGAAATAGGTACCCCGTGTAATCTCACAATCTGAGAAACATACAATTCAGCTAGTTTATCCAATGAAAAATCCGTACGTACGGGGATAAAGTGAGCCAACTTAGTCAGTCTATGAGCAACAACCCAAATCGCATCTTTCTTACTTGCCGACACTGGCAACCCAGATACAAAATCCATCGTGACTCGATCCCATTTCCATTCGTATCATGATCGGTCAAGTAAACTCAGAGGCACTTGATGTTCCGCTTTCACTTGTTGACATATTAAACACTTGAAACAAATTCGAAATGTCTCGTTTCATACCATGCCACCAAAAGCGACGTCTCGGATCGTTGTACATTTTGTACTCCCGGGTGAATTGACATTCGGCTACAATGAGCTTCGTTCGAATCATCGAAATAAGTTCAATTTCTTGGAACACATAAACGACTTCTGAACCTCAAACAATCGTCATCATCAATTTGAAACTCTGATTCCATATTCGAAACACATTCAGCCTGTTTTGCAACCAATTAATCATGGACTTTCTAAGCTTCACGAATTTGATGAATCAACAATGGTTTGGCCTTTAATTCAGCTACTAACACATTGTCGGATAGAACACACAAGTGTACATTCATCGCTCAGAAAAAGCAAACAAAGGATTTACGACTTAAAGCATCCGCAACCACATTAGCCTTTCCCGGGTGATAGTCAATGACAAGCTCATAATCTTTTAACAACTCAAGCCAACGTCTTTGTCGCAGATTCAAGTCTCTTTGAGTCATCAAATATTTGAGACTTTTGTGATCCGAAAATACATGGCATTTCTCGCCAAATAGGTAATGTCGCCATATTTTCAAAGCGAATACGATGGCAGCTAATTCGAGATCATGGGTTGGATAAGTTTTCTCATGTGGCTTCAATTGCCTAGACGCATAGGCCACAACTTGACCTTCTTGCGTCAATACACAACCCAACCCAAGTAAGGATGCATCACTGTAAATGACAAACTCCTTGCCTGATTCGGGCTGCACTAGTACTGGAGCTTCAGTCAAATAAGTTTTCAGTTGATCAAAACTTTTCGACACTTTTCATCCATTCGAACTTAACATCTTTCAAGTAGTTTCGTTATTGGTGTGGCTATCATCGAGAAACCCTTTACGAACCGTCTGTAGTAACCGGCAAGTCCCAAAAAGCTCTGAACTTCAGTAATATTTCTCGGAGGCTTCTAGTTAAGTATGGCTGAAATTTTGCTCGGATCAACTCGAATACCCGATGCAGATACCACATGTCCCAAGAAGCTAACCTCTCTTAACCAGAACTCACACTTACTGAACTTAGCATATAACTGCTTATCCCATAAAATTTGCAACACTAATCCCAGGTGTTTAGCATGATCGGTTTCATTTCTCGAATAGACCAAAATATCATCGATAAACACAACTACAAACCAATCCAAAAACGGTCTGAAGATTCGATTCATCAAATCCGTAAATACCGCAGGGGCATTAGTGAGCCCAAACGGCATCACTAAGAACTCGTAGTGACCGTATCTCGCTTACGAAAGCGCTTTGGGTATATCCGAATCTCGAATTTGCAACTGATAATAACCCGATCTCAAATCTATCTTTGAAAACACTGAGGCTCCTTTTAGTTGATCAAACAGATCATCAATTCGTGGTAACGGATATTTATTCTTTATAGTCACTTTATTTAGCTGACGATAATCGATGCACAACCTCATGGTTCCGTCCTTCTTTTTCACAAACAATATTGGTGCACCCCAAGGTGAGAAACTTGGTCGAGCGAAACCTCTATCCGTCAACTCTTGTAACTGAGCTTTCAATTCCTTTAATTCTATTGGTGCCATATGATACGGAGCTATCGAAATCGATGTAGTCCCAGGTACAAGCTCAATACCAAACTCTACCTCCCGAACAGGTGGTAAACCCGGTAATTCTTCGAGAAAAACATCCAGATATTCACAAATCAAGCAAGCATGATTCAGCTTCTTTTCTAACTCTTTGTCATCAAGTACATACGCAAGGTATGCTTCACACCCCTTTCTTACATATTTCTGAGCCAACATCGATGATATTACAGCTGGCAACCCACTCAAGTCAGTAGACTAAACTCGGATTATCTCGTTATTTACACACCTCAAATCAATGGTTTTTCTTTTGCAATTTACAATTGCATCATGTACGGTTAACCAATCCATACCGATGATAACATCAAATTCATCAAACGGTAAAAGCATCAAATCGGCCGAAAAACAGGAACCTCGGATTACTAAGGGACATTTCTTACGCACTTTATCAACAAGCACACAATGACCCAAGGGATTCGATACTCTAATAACGAACTCAGTAGACTCAACAGGTAAAGTCTTACTGGATGCTAAAGTCTCACATATATAAGAATGAGTAGAACCAGGGTCAATCAATGCAATCACATTGGTATCAAATAGAGTGAATGTACCGGTAATAACATCAGGCGAAGAAGCATCCTCGCGTGCACGTATAGCATAAGCTCTAGCAGGAGCACGAGCCTCAGATCTGGTTGTAGCGTCTCTAGATCCTCTCTGACCGCCACTAGGATTTCCCGCATTCTTAGATGGTCGACCTCGAGCAGTAGTAGCACACGGTTTCCCACTCTGATTTATATTCTATTCAGACAGTCTCGGGCAATCCTTGATAAAGTGGTCAGCTGATCCGCACTTATAACAGGAGCGGTCATGGAATCTACAACTTCCCGAATGCCATTTACCACAATACTGGCACTCCGTCCTATCTCGACGATCATTTCCAACACTGGCCACCGAAGTGACTCGTGTACCCACAGGGGGTTGATCACGATCTCGTCTAGAAAAGCCCGAAGTGTCTTTAGATCGGCCTAAACCATCTCTAAATTTCTTTGATAACTGTTGAAAGGGCTTTCCCGAAGATCTCTTACGAAACTCCTTTACTCCCATATCAGCTTTTCCTTTCTCCTTACAGAGCTCTTCGGCTTTGCAAGCTCGTTCGACAAGTACCACAAATTCTCAGATTTCTAAAATGCCAACATACAGCTTTATATCATCATTCAGTCCATCCTCGAAACGTTTACACATCACAGCTTCTGAAGAAATGCATTCTCGAGCGTACCGGCTAAGCCTTACAAACTTTCGTTCATAATTAGTAACCGACATGGAACCTTGTTTAAGTTCAAGAAATTCCTTCCGTTTTTGATCAATGAATCTCTGACTGATATACTTTTTTCGAAACTCGGTTTGGAAAACTCCCAAGTTACTTGCTCTCTGGGCACAACAGAAATCAACGTATTCCACCAATAGTAGGCAGAATCACATAGCAAGGAGATAGTACACTTTAGGCATTCATCGGGTGTGCAAGATAATTCATCGAGTACCCGAATAGTGTTGTCCAACCAAAATTCAGCTTGCTCGGTATCATCGTTGTCCGTAGCTTTAAATTCAGTAGCCCCGTGTTTTCGGATTCTGTCAACTGGGGGCTTATTTGACCTTATTTGGTCAGTTATCGGATGTATTGTAGGTGCGGGGGTTGTATTAGTCGGGAATGGAGGTTGTGGAAAAGCCGTATTAGTTCGAATATATTGGTTGAACCAATCATTCATCATGCTATAAAAAGCCTGTCTAGCTTCGTCATTCTGATTACTAGCAATAGGTTGAGAGTCCACCGGCGCTGTCTCTTGTGTGGGAGCAAGCGCTACACTCTCAAGATCATCAGCTACTGCTCGGTTGGGATCGGGATCCATTACTATAAATAAACACATTTTTAACTGTCAGAAATCGCCACACTATCAAATAAACACACAATGGCATGTATAGCTAGACCCGAACGTAGTACGGTAGTCCTAGAATCGACTAAACCGTAGCTCTGATACCAATAAAATTGTAACACCCCATACTCGAGACCATTGTCGGAGTCGAACACGAGGTGCTAACGGACTTAATTCATTTACTTACACAGTTCATTTTAAAATTTCCAGACAAGCTGGTTAACTGCGTCATTGTCACCTTAAAAATCATATCTCGAGTTCCAAAACTCGAAAATTGATTACGTAAATTTTCCCTGAAACTAGACTTATATGTCCATCTACAAATGTTTTTCTAGATTTTTGGTCTAGCCAACTGGTACAGTTTATTAGTTAAAGTCTCTCCTGTTTCAAGGTTCGACTACTCTGACCTTCATGCATTACGACTTAGATATCTCCCTGTACAGAGCTTCAATAATTATGTCGTTTGTTTCTAATGAAACTAAACTCAAAAAGAAATCTATACATATGAAGCATGACTTCTAATTGTCTCTAGTTAATTTATGGTAAATTTTCAAAGTCAGAACAGGGGATCCAGTAATCATTCTGGCCCTATTTCACGAAAACTTAAACATCTCATAAAATACGGCTCAGATGGTGGTTTCGCTTCTTCCATATGAAAATAGACTCATCAAGGTTCGTTTACATAATTTATTCATTATTTAATTACATTTATACTATTTTTAGTGATTTTTCAAACTCACATCACTGCTGCTGTCACCATCTATTTTAAGGCAGATTTCAACTATTTCATAGTTTTCCATGAATCAACTAGCAAATTGACATACATTATTATCAAGGGTAATCCCGATTAGCCATGACGTACGTAGCACCAAATGGACCATGATTGGCCATTCCAATGGCTAGTTATTACCAAACATTTCCACACCACTTAATAACCATATCACAAGACCATAATGTTATACTTCAAAATATACGAGCCATTTTCGCATGGCTATACGAATACACATTACAAAAGGGTACTTAATTAACAACAAGGGTCAGCCCTATACATGTCGTTTTCAAAATTGAACTAAAAGAGTACCAAAAAGTGGCTTAGATAGTGTGGACGACTTGACTTTGACAATCCCGAGTCCGATGGTGACGAGCAAAATCTATAAAAGAGAATTAAAGCGAGAATAAGCATTTCGATGCTTAGTAAGTTTTAAACAATGAAATCATTTAAAGGAATGGCATAATAATATCAAGTTTATTTGTTCATCCCTTGGCCGAATAGAAACATAACCGAGATATCACTTTTATCATTAATATCACAAAGGTGAAACCAATTTATCCGGCCAACTCCAATCCACAACCAAATGCTCTCATCTCAAATGTCCCTATCCATTTCATGCATAAGCACACACATTCATAACTATGACATTGAACTCTCATATTCGGAACTCATACATCATAATCAGATCATAAACGTTCGGATGATTTAAATAATGTGCTAAGCATTCCCATCAAATTTCAAAGTCATAATTGAAGTATATTCACATTCTCAACAAGGGTAAATTTGTCTTATAGTAAGTAGCGCATGTGATTAAAATTATTCTAGGATGTATTATATGATTTGTCGTAAGAACACTTACTGGTTTTCACCCTCAAATATTATGCTGGTGCAACATCCTTCGGAATAAAGTCCGACTCTTAGCACCGGCTCAAAAGCCCTTCGAGACCAAGCTCGGATTAGACTACTGGCTCGAAGGCCCTTTGGAACTAAGTCCGGTTATGACACTGGCTCTAAAAAGCCCTTCGAAACTAAGTTTGGTTATTAGCACTGGCTCAAAAGCCCTTCGAGACCAAGCTCGGATTTAGACCCCGATTAGCATTCATACGTATATGCATATATATATATATATCATATCACATCTGGATATCATTCCTGATACTCGAATACAATTACAGCATGTTTACTAACCATACATCGATCGATTCATTAATCCCACACAAATAACATAATCCCTTTTCGTTAATCCACAAGATTCCTATAACCATTCGGCTACAAGTAAATACCTTACTTATTTATTTTACCATGTAATTCAAGTAGAATCGTCAAGTCACGAGTTAATTATTATGCTCATAGACAAATAATTGCCTTATTAAATCGTGAGCTAAATTTCACTACTCAAAGACTTACCTCGGATGTTGTCGAACGATTTCAACGGCTATTCGATCACTTTTTCCTTTCCCTTATCCAACTTTGATCCTCTAAGCTCTTGAGCTAAATCAAACAAATGTACTTCTCAATCAAACACATACATACGGCAACCATATACATTTCAAAACCAATTCATTCAGATCATTTGTCCATATATTAGCTTTTAGCATATTTGGTCATTAGAGCGACCTATTTAACTTTCAAGCATTCATTTCTAATTTTAATTAAACAATGCCGAATGCCATTAACTACTAATGCCACACACACATATGCATAAAATTCATCCATACATAACCTATAGCTCATTCGGTCATTCATCTCTCAAACCTATCAAAGCTTCATATCAAACTTCCCCGGCGAATACACATATAAGCACATAATGCACATTTAGCATTTTATTTACTTCATGATACATTCGCCTTGGCATAATTTCATTAAAATCCTATTAGCCACTTCACCAATCAATTATATCATCTACTTAATATTTCATAACTTATCATGCTAGTGAATATTATTTATTCAAGTTCATCATCTTCATATTCGGCATTAGCATCAAATATAATAGCCAATTCTTCCCACTTTGAATCTATGCATCCATTTAATCATAGTTTGTTCAAGCACTCATACAACAAGATTCATCCAATTTAACAAGAAACAAAAACTTTATTCCTCCATAGCTACAATGGCCGAAAGATCTAGACATCTCAATACCGAAATTTCTAACATGGGTTGCCTAAAGAATTTGGTAGGGAGTTCAAATTTATCTAACATTTCAAGTAACTTAACACATCCATATAGCTAACATGCTAGTAGTATCAAGGCGTCAATTAAAATTTTGAAGCCTTTTAGCCGAATCCTAACTCTCCAACAACCCCAATTTCATCCATGAGATAAATAGAAGTAGGCTAACCCTCCAAAGGATGTGTAAACCTCCAAAAGCAACATTGAACATACCTTAATCTAAAGAACCACCTTGGCGAACTTCCCTCTTCTTCTTCCTTCAATTCACGGCAATGGAGGAGCAACCTAGCTAATTTTTTTGTTTCTCCCCTACTAACCACTATTATTTTATTACCCATGTTCTTTATTTTATTATTTCTAACATAAAACACTAACATAAAATGTTTATAATACATTTTAACCCATAGCATGGCCGGCCACTACTTGTCATAGGTGGAAATTTGACATGCAAACCCATTATTTTCATAACATCCACTAATAGATCCTTATAGATTAACCCATCACATTTCAAAAGTGTCACACATAAGTCCTATTAACTAAATTCAGATGCAATTGACCAAATCGAAGCTCAAAACTTTCACACACTCATATTCACATATTTTAGACAATAAATATTATACTTAAATACTTCGGTGACTCGGTTTAGCGGTCTCGAAACCACTTTCCGACTAGGGTCAATTTAGGGCTGTCACAAATAATGGTTCTAGCAGTCGCAAAAAAGGGCTGTCCTAAAAATAAAGGTGCGTTACTATCCTCTTCCATGTCTAGAACAACAAAGTCTACTAGGTATATAAATTTATCAATCTTAACAAGAACATCTTCAATGATACCCCTAGGAAATCTAATGGTGTTATCAGCCAATTGAATGCTCACCCTAGTTTGTTTTGGTTTCCCAAGACCTAGCTATTTAAACATTTTATAAGGCATAACATTAATGCTTGCCTCTAAATCAGCCAATGCATTATGAACATCTAAACTACCAATTAAACAAGGAATCATAAAACTCGTTTCATCCTTCAATTTGTTAGGTAGCTTATTCTGTAATATGGCTGAGCAAAACTGCATTCAACTCCACATGCGACGCCTCATCCAACTTTTGTTTATTTGTTAAAAGCTCATTTAAAAACTTGACTGCGTTTGGCATCTGCAAAAGGGCTTCAATAAACGGT
The DNA here is from genome assembly GCF_025698485.1 of Gossypium arboreum. Lineage (NCBI taxonomy): Eukaryota > Viridiplantae > Streptophyta > Magnoliopsida > Malvales > Malvaceae > Gossypium > Gossypium arboreum. The sequence goes on along the minus strand of NC_069070.1, from coordinate 45,172,968 downwards.
AAGTTAATATGTAGTTTCTTTAAAAGTTTAAGGAATTTACCAAATTGTTCGTCTGATCGGTCTTTCCTTGTCGCATTGGGGTATTGCACATGAGGTTTATATTCTATACTTACTGGCTTGTGGCCTACCTCGTCCTTACCTTTGTTTACCACCGTTTCTGGCCTTGGTTCTGTAACTAACCCTTCCTCATCTTGAATGACAATCACGTTGAGTTGCTCCCTTGGGTTAGATTCAGTGTTGCTTGGCAGTTTACCTTGTGGTCGTTTGAAAATCAACTTGGTGAGCTGTCCAATCTGAGTTTCGAGTCCCTGGATTGATGCTTGTTGATTTTTGAGTGCTGTCTCGGTATTCTAAAAATGAGTTTCTGACACCGAGATGAATTTGGTTAGCATCTCCTCAAGGTCCAGCTTTTTCTCCTACTAGTACGATGGTTGCTGAAAGCCTGGAGGGGGTGGTGGTCTCTGATTTCCTTGGCCTTCCCATGAAAATTTTGGGTGGTTCCTCCAACCTGCATTGTAAGTATTGCTATGAGGATTATTTTGAGATCGAGGATTATTACCCATTGAATTTAACTGCTCGTTCTCCATGTTGTGGCCATAGGGTGGGTATTCTGAATTGCTTGATCCTCCTCCACTTGCTTCGCACTGCATTACTGGGTGAACCTGTGAAGAACTAAGAAAATCATCAATTTTCTTATTCAAGAGTTCTACCTGATTAAAGAGCATGGTGACCGAATCGACGTTATAAACGCCGGCTGTTTTCGTTGGCTTTGTCCTCATGACTTGCCACTGATAGTTATTCAGTGACATATCCTCTATAAACTCATAAGCATCTTCAGGTGTCTTATTATTGATGGTTCTGCCATTAGCTGCGTCAACCATTTGTCGAGTCGAAGGATTCAGGCCATTATGAAAGGTTTGAACCTATAGCCAGAGTGGTAACCCATGGTGAGGGCATCTTCGCAAAAGGTCCTTGTATCTCTCCCATGCATCGTAGAGTGTTTCTAAATCCATCTACACAATAGAGGAGATATCATTAGTAATTTGACTGTTTTAGCCGGCGAAAAATATTTTAATAAAAATTTTTTGGTCATCTGTTCCCAAGTAGTGATTGACCCTCGTGACAACAAGTTCAACCACTGTTTAGCCTTATTCCTCAACAAAAAGGGAAACAGCCGAAGGCAAATGGCGTCATCAGAAATCCCATTAATTTTAAAAGTGTCGCAAAACTCTAATAAATTTTCCAAGTGAGCGTTGGGATCCTCGTCCTACAAACCATCAAACTGAACAAACTATTGGATCATTTGAATGGTGTTAGGTTTCAGTTCAAAATTATTCGCAGCAATAGCAGGCCTAACTATGCTTGATTCAATTCCTGTTAAATTAGGTTTAGCATAATCATACATAGTGCGTGGAGCAGGATTCTAATTTACTGGATCAGCAGTAATTGCAGGAGGTAGAAGATTTTCTTGGTTTTCAGCCATCTCCTCGATTGTGGTTGAAATGTCGTCCTCTTGCTCGTCCTCTGTGTATCTTAGGCTTCGCCTTCTTTCTCTTTGATTTTTGTGAACTGTACGGTCGATCTCACCGTCAAAAAGTAGTGGTCCTGACGGGTTTCTTCTAGTCATAAATGAGAAAAACCTATCAGAAAAAATAAATGAAAAATTAGAAAAGAAAATAAAAATTTAAGTTGTAATAAAAGTAAAATGGCTAAAGTAATAAAAATTGAGTGTTCCTAGTATCCTATTTCCCCGAAAACGATGCCAAAAACTTGATACGTGATATTCGTGACAAGTTTTAAAGATTTATGAATGAATCGTTCTTGAGACTAACTTATTATCACGATTAAGGCAAGTGTACCTATCGAACAGTAGTATGGTTCAACAAGACCGGATTGCCAAACCCAAAGGAACCACGAGTACTAGCATTTACTTCTTTTTTGTTATCTAGCCTAAAAATTAAGAGGTGTGATCATCTAACCTAATTACTAAACTAAGAATGCACAGAAAGAAAATTTGGGAAAATACTTTTGGGAATATTCGATTGATTAAGACAATACCTAAGAAAAATCCACCTAGACTTCACTTGTTATTTGACTCTGAATCAGGTGATTTATTCATTTGACTTGATCCGTAGAAATCCCTAAGTTATATTATTATCTCTCTCGAGACTAATAACGTCTAACCTTAGGTTGAATAATTAAAATCTCTTTCTAATTAACACCCTAGAATTGCATTAACTCAATCTCTGGATTCCCTTATTAGGTTTCACCTTAATTCGGTAAAATCTTATCACCCTATCTCTAGGCGTGCAAACAACTGCGCTTAATTATGACAAATTTACTCTCAGAAAGGATCTATTCCTCCTTTGAATAAGAGCTTAACTTGAATCAATATCCTGGAATATCAAAACAAGAATTAAGAACTCATAATTAAGAACAAGTCAAATATTTATCATATAATTCAGATAATACTAACAAGATCCATCTTAGGTTTCATCCCCCTTAGGTATTTAGGGGGTTTAGTTCATACTTATGAAAAAAAACATCTCAAAAGCATAAAGATAACAAAACATAAGAAAACCCAAAACTCCTGAAGGAACTTGAAGGGAGATCTTCAGTCTTGATGATGAATCCGGCTTCTGAGATGAATAATTGGCTTTTCTTGAGTAATTCCTTGCTTCCTACTCTGCGCGCCCCTTTTAAGTGCCTCCTCAGGTATTTAAATAGGTTTTTGGATGCCTAAGAGCCCTAAAAATTGGCCTTTTCTGAATAGGACTATACTTGGGCTCGGTAGGGACACGCCCGTATGACACGCCCATGTGCGATTACTCCAGCCCATGGTCAAGGCTATTGAATAGGCACGGCATGTAGTCTACTCGTGTAAGTCGTGCTTCAATCCTCCCAAATGGACACGGCCGTGTGACACGCCCGTGTGAGGAAGTCCAGGCCGTGTTGATTTCCCACGTGGGTCCATTTTCTCCATTTTCTCCGTTTTCAGCCCGTTTCTCGCTCTTTTTACTCTTCTATGCTCTCCTAAGTATAAAACATGAAATTAAAGGATTAGAAGCATCGAATTCACCAAATCTAAGGAGAAACCATTCATAAATGGGCTAAGCATGGGATAAGAATATGTATAAATTATGGTTTATCAAGTTTAATGAAATTTTGTGAATTTTGTGTATTTGTGAAATAGGGACTACATTGATTAAATGTGAAAGTTTAGTGGCTAAAGTGAAAATAGGCCTAAATGTATGTTTTGGACTAAATTGAATGAGTGGTTGATTAAAGAAGTTAATTTTGAAAATATTTGGATCAAGAAAAAAGGAATCCGGAATTAGATCGGGGGATGGCAAGATTATCGAGTAATAGACTCATTTCGTCGTTTTCATACCTAAGGTAAGTTTGTATGTGACGATTTCATTATAAATGTATGTTAAATGCTTTGATATTGCCTAAACTGTGATTATGAGATTTTCATTAATGTATGAATTGTAAATACGACTCTACAAAATTATTCAAAGATGGAATCGATAAGCTAGACATCCCGGTTGAACCTTAGGAATAGATTTGGATACTTGTGACATGTTATATGATGATATACCAATTTTGCTTCTAGCCATGCATAGCGAATGAGTTGGCTTCGGGCCATGATATTAGCACTTCGGGTGAGAGTTTTACCGATTTGGGTTCAGCCCATGCATATAAGATGTTTTGGCTTCGAGCAATAAAAATAGTTCTTCGGATAAGTTACCTTGATTTGGCAATGGGCCATGGTATAGGTAATTATCATATGAGAATCATGAGTATCTAATTTTTATTCTGAGTGGTTCAACAGGTAAACGAATGATTTGGTTGTGAAAGAGATTAGTACGAGGCGGTGCATGTATGTAAAAAACCTATTCGAGTATTAAATAAAGAAAGTTCGATGAGATGGTATTTGATCATGTTTTGAGACATGAGAAACGTTTGTACTTAATGTGTATAATTGGTTGATTTGTATTTATTTGATGAATTAAGTTATTTACATACAAGCTTACTAAGCTATGAAGCTTACTTCGTGTTATTTTTTTATGTTTTATAATGAATCAAGGCTAGCTTGTATCCGAAAGTCATCAGGAACATCATCGCACTATCGGACATCTTTTTGGTACTTTTGAGTTGTGTAATTATGGTTTATGGCATGTATAGGCTAGGTGTGGTATTTTGGTTGTGTTTATAGCCATGAGAGTTGGCTTGTAAATGATGTTAATGTTAATGTGTGTTTGACTAATAGAAATGGTTTATTTTGACATGTATGGTATGAACATGGTTATTTGAATTGTGGAGTTTAAATGCTTATGAAATGCTTTAATGAAATATGATTTTAGAAGTTGAATTGATAAGTATTTGATTAGGTAAATGGCATTGAATTGAGTATTGAAATTGGTTGAAATGGATATTGTATGAATTGTGCATTTGGTTGATGTTTTGGCTACCTAATTCTGTAATGAAATGGTATCATTTTGATTGTTTAGGTGTGCATGAATAAGGGTAGCAAATTGGCCTTGAAAATGACCTATTTTTGTCCACATGGGTAGAGACATGGGCGTGTGTCTCAACCGTGTGTGATACACAGTCATGTTACATGGCCGTGTGTCCCCTGGTGTTGTTATTAAAATGAAGTCAGTATGCTCCACACGGTCTCACACACGGGCGTGTGACTGGCCGTTTGGTACAAGTCAGTATACCCCCTAATTGGCACACGGCTTAGCACACGAGTGTGTGACTTGGTCGTGTTGCATAAGTCAGTATACCCTATAGTTTTGGCACGGCCTAGTGCATGGCCTGGCACACGGGTGTGTGTGGCCACTTCGAAGGGCACACGGGCTGGACACAAGGGCGTGTGGTTGGCCGTGTGACCCAAATCACTATGTATGCCCTATTTTTACCCGGCCTGTTCGCATGGGCATGTGAACCCTGTATGTTTGAAATTTTTTTAAGTTTCCAAAATTTTTGTAGGATATCGGTTTAGTCCTAAACCACTTCTAAAGCATGTTTAAGGCCTCGTAGGCCCTCATAAGGGATAATGTGATTGTGTGGAATGATTTATGAGAATGAATGCTTTATGGTTGATAAATGTATACCTTACATTGTAAATTGATTGGTAATACCTCGTAACCATACTCCGGCGATGGATAAGGGTTAGGCATGTTACAGAAAACCATTGTATTGGACAGAGCTTAGTGAGAGAAAGATACACGGAGTTGAATTAGTTCGTGAAACTGAAGAAAAGGTAAAAGTAGTTTCGGACAGTTTGAAAGCATCCTTTGATCATCAAAAGTCCTATGCTGATCTTAAACAAAAAGAAATAGAATTTCAAGTTGATGAAAAGGTATTCTTGGAAGTATAACCTTGAAAGAAAGTTCTCTGATTTAGCCGTAAAGGAAATTTGAGTCCACAGTTTATTGGACGATATGAAATCACAGAAAAAATTGGACCTATTGCATATTTGTTAGCCTTACCACCAGAACTTGATCGGATTCATAATGTTTTTCATGTTTCTATTGTAAGATAGTAATAATCGGATCTTTCACATGTTATTTCTTCGTCAAAGGTAGAGATTTAGCCTGATATGTCATATAGTGAAGAACCAATTAAAATCTTGGCCTGTGAAACAAAAGAATTAAGAAATAAAAAGGTGGCTTTAGTAAAAGTTTTTTGGCAATGATGTGGTATAGAAGAAGCTACCTGGGAATTGGAGGATACCATGAGAAAGTAATATCCAAATCTCTTTACTGATAAGATTTTCGAGGACGAAAATTCTTAAGAGGGAGAGTTACAATAGCCTATTTTCAGTGAAATCGGAACAGTAGTTTTGGGACCACAAATTTGAGCCGAAAAGAAAATATATTTTTATATTTTTTCATGGTTAGTATTTTGATAGGAATGTCATAAGAAAATGTTGATAAGAAAATTTTACCGATTATGTGCTTAAATATGTAAAGGACCAAATTGCATAAAATGCAACAGTTGGATTCTAGAAGCTAACAAGGATCAAATAGCTATGGAATTCAAAACTTGAGGTCCTTATATGGTAATTAGACCATTATAAAATAGTTAGTAGATATTATTGGTGATTCATCCATGGAAAAATTAGAAAAGGTTAAGGACTAAATTGGAAACTAAAACAATTAAAAGATGATAAATTAATAAATAAGAAATATCATCATATTATTATCATTTTCATCCCCAAAATACATGGAAACTCTAAGAGAGAGGGAAGAAACTAATCAAGCTTAATAGTGAAAGTATTATTGTCCCGTTCTTAGTAATTTTTATATTTTTGAGATCAGGATAACCTAATCTATCTAAATTGGGGATCAATTTGAAAAGTTATCAAAGTATAGAATTTTTTCCTTGGATGAATATGCTGAAAATTTGAAATTTATGGTAGAAAATGAAAGGTTGTTCATTGATAAACAAGTTTTACAAAGTGAACTTTTATGAAATTGTAATCTAGGGACTAAATTGTAAAGTTGTGAAAATTGAAGAAAAATTTTGAATTTTATAGAATACATGTGTTGTAAATTTTATATTGAAATTTCGGTTCGGATTGGAATAAGGAGTAAATTGCATGAATTTCATTTTCCGAGCCTATGGACGAAATTGGAATTTATGGAAAGTTTAACGGCAAACTGGTAATTTTGCCTAGGATGTAAATTGGGTTCCACAGAATATGAAATGTGAGAAATTAATGATTAAACTCATTTATAAAGATTCAAATAACACAAATTCAAAGCTAGATTGAGGAAAATAGAAAGTTTTGGAATAGTAGATTTTCTTGTACGAATTATTATCGAGGTAAGTTCGTGTAACTTATTTTTGTATATTAATATGTTTGAATTGAATGTTATATTTAATTTGAATGAAGTAAATGTTTATGTGACTATATTAATTTTATAATAATATGAAATGATCACATGATTGGAAACGTGTTTAAAATGTTAAGTTCTGTTGGAACAATGAAAATCAATGGATACATGTGCTTTCCTGTATATGAATGTGATTCTGCATATGTTGTAGAAGGGATTTAGCTTGGATGAGTAATCCCGATATAGCCTCTCGAGCATCCTGTTATATAGTTCCTACGACCATCCTGATCGGTAGTGATTTACATGTGTTGCACACTACTGCAGCTCTTTATGAGCATTCTAATACATGTTCCGATTGGTTGTGATCTGGCATATAATATAGACATAAATGCAGCTCTTCATGAGTGTCCCGTCAAGCTCGCTTTAACTCTCTATTACCTTATTTGAAACTCCCTGATATTATCTCTTTGAAGATATCTGAAAGGCTCTATGAGCTTCCTGAGTAAAAACACATATGAGTTTCTTGATTAGCTCGGATAAGTGTCCTGTTATATGATTACACGGCTCATTTGAGCATTCTGAAATGTGGCTCGAGAGTATGCTCCCTGATTATATACCCTGATGGGTACCCCTGATTATGAATTGATGGTTTATAGAATTGTACACCATGAGTGTACTGTTTGAGTATCCACCGATATTTCAATAATTCAGCGGATAATACTCTTCACATGAGAAAACGATGAGATAAGTAGAAATATGCCCTGATTGTTCTGAATTATTAAATGAAGAATTTTATGATGAGCTCATCTATGATTATTTAATATATAAATGTATTAATAGACTAACTTGCTTGATTGAGTATATGTGTTTAGGTAAACTTGCCAAAATGATGAAAGCATGTTAATTGTTTGCTTAATGTTGTTAAATGCGATTGGTAAGTTTTAATTTTTGTTATACAAACTTATTAAGTATATAATGCTTACTAGGTTTATTTTCTCTGTTTTATAGTTCTCGAAAGCTTGCGATGGTTGGAGATCGGTTGGAGCATCATCACACTATTCACTAGCTTGTTTTGGTAGAAATAGTAAACTCATTTTGGTATAATGGCATGTATAGGTAACTTGGCCATTGTTGGCTTATAAATGTTGTTTGTAGTCTAGCCATTTGAATGGCTAGTAATGGTTATGTTTTGGTATATCTAATAAGGTTATTCTATGGCAATATCATGAGTATATTATGGATTGATTGAGTTATGCTAAATGAATATCCTTAATAAAGATAAAATTATAAATATATATGCATGTCATGATATACTAGGCTGGATGTTAAAATTAGTTTGGTTATAATGCTTGGATTGGCTGGTATAAGTGTTGGTGTAGGTTATTGGCAAATTTGGGTGAGAAATAAAGCTAGGAAATGGCTTTATTTTGTCCACACGGCTAGACACACGGGCGTGTCTCTTGACCGTGTGTGACACACGACTTGGCACATGGGTGTGTGGTTTGGTTATGTGTCCCCTGGATCTTAAATTTGAGAAACAAAATGCTCAGAATTGAGCACATGGTAGTGACACAGGCATGTGCTCACCCGTGTGTGCTACACGGCCTAGAACACGGGCATGTGGCTAGCCGTGTGGCACAAGTCAGAGAGTTACATGGGGTTGAACACGACCTGCAGCACAGGCATGTCCTTGGACCACATGGGCGTGTGTGCCCTACATCTAGGAAAATTTTAGAAATTTTGCGAAAAATTCTCTGAGCTTCCGATTTAGTCCTGACTAGATTCTAATACTCATATTGGGCCTCGAGGGTCCATTTAAGGGACGTTATGAATAGTCTCAAAAAATGAATAATAATTGTCATCAATTATCTATAAATATTATGAAAAATATAGTAATGCTCTGTAACCCTGTTCTGGTGACGGACACGGGTTAGGAGTGTTATAGTTGAGACACATGCTTGTGTCTTTGGCCGTGTAGATTAGAAATTGGCTAAAATCAAGCCATTTCCTTCACCCACCTCAAACATGTACCTAAACACATTTGCACATATGACCAAAGCATCAGAACCTTCCTAAAACGTGCAAAAGAATGACCAACTCACTATACATAAATCCATACGACCAATATGCCAATAAGCCACCTCAATCATCAAACATCAAACACATCTAAACCTATGCATATTTATCCATACATTAACCATATACACCTAACTTATTTCAATACCAAACATGCCACAATTGAATACATTTCACACATACCAAAATTTAGCTATCAAAATAGGCATCAATTTACCCATATACACATACTACATCAAGATACCACAAGTACCAAAAGTGTACCAACCATAGTATCACAAGCCAAACTTATCAACTAACATACATCACAAGTTCACATATACATGCCATTATAACCTTGGCTAAAACATCAAAATCTACCGATATATTCGCTGGATAGTATGATAGATCTTCGACGAGCTTCCAAACCGATTGCGCTTTTGATAATCTATAAAACATAGGAAAGAAAAGTACGTAAGCATATAATGCTTAGTAAGTTCGTAAAATATAAAACATCAGTTACCATTTCATTACATAATATTAAATTTAGGCATAATACAATCAAACCATAAGCTTGGCACAAGCCTAAGCACTAGCAATAACACATGTTAGCATACTCAAACATAATCCACATGACTTTAACATATATAAGTCATTACACATGAACATAATTCATTTGGATTCATCATCTTCCTTAAGATAACATGTATCCAATGTAACTCACCATTTCAATTCTTTTCATAAATACATATCATGGTTCATATTGAAACTTACCATTCCTTTCCTTTTCATGCTCGTTAAATCGTTTAGAATATCATCGGATACAGAATAGCTCACAAAAGTGTGCTAAACATATAATTGTAACTTGTCCTTTCATTTGTGTCATTACTCACACGAGCTGTAGGTCGGAATGTAAGCTGCACTATGCTGCTCACATGATCTGTGGAATATCCACAAAAAATATAGGACCTCAACCATTGGTAGGACATTCAAGACCAGCACCTGAAACATGGAAACCCTAATGACATGTCATTTTTATCCTACGAATTCCTAAGGTTCATACAGGGCTCGATTAGTCGTTGTAACATTGTTGGATTTACATTACTCAATTACATAGCAATAAACATATTAACATATAGATCAAAACATAACAGTAAATGATATATAATCATACGAACTTACCTCAACGATAAAGGCGTAGAAATAGAGTCGACTAATCTGAAGTTTTAGCTTTTCCATGATCTAGTTCTGTACAAGGTCTATCTTGATCTAAATAGATAAATTCAATTCATTTTTATTCCTCTACTATTCAATTCAGTCCCAAGTTCATACTTTTGCAGAATTACACTTTTTCCCCTATTATGTTAACTTCTTTATAATTTATTCCTTAAGCTTGTAAATGAAAATTTACGCAATTTCATCCCTAACCCATGCTAGCCAAATTTATTATGAACACATATTGTGACAGCCCTAAATTGACCCTAGTCGGAAAGTGGTTTCGGGATCGCTAAACCGAGTTATAAAAATAATTAACCGTCATAGTTGATGCTCATTATATGTACATATGCATGTGTGAAAATTTCATGTTTGGATTTTGTTAATTGTAAGTGAATTTTATCAAATAAGACTTGTGTGAGAAAATTTAGAAATGTGCTAGGCAAATGTAAAGTGGTCTATTAATGCATGTTGTGAAAATGATGGGTTTGCATGTCAATTTACCTAAAATTTAAGCATGGTGGCCGGCCATGCTATGAGTGGAAACATGTTGCAAACATGTTGGGTTAGTGGTTATGTTAGAAAGAATAAAATAATGAAAAAAGGAATATGATGAAAACAAAGGAAAAAAAAGTGTCCATCCTTTCACATTTTTCTTCCTTGGCCGAATGTTCTAAGAAGAAGGGGGAGAGCTTGAGAAAATCAGCTATGGTAGTTTGCTAGACTAAGGTATGTTTGATGTTGTCCATGAGATTCATGCATGTTTTTAGTTGTTAGTTTGAGTTCTACCTAGCCCATGGTTTAAATCTTTGCTATGGGATGGAGATGATATTCGACCATGGGTGTTGTCTTCTTGGTTGATGTTTGATGTTGTGGTGATGAGGCATGAAGATGAGTTAAGTTTCGGCTAAGGTGGATTTGTGTTGATGTCATTTGCATGCTAAGTGTGAAGCTTTGTAATGATACATGTGTATGGTGCTTTTGATATTGTGAATGGAAGTAGTGGAAAAGTAAAAGAAAATTTATGTAGAAATGTGGTATATGTGGATTTGTAGGATGTTATAAATATATGTGAAGCCATGCTAGGTTAGGAAGAATTCGGTCAAGTGTTCATGAGATGAAATTTTGTGTTTAGGTGAATTAAAGATGATAGTATTGTGGATATCATGTATATATGTATGCATATTCAGCCATCAAATTAAGAGCATATGTGATGTTGAGTCTAAGCTTTGTACATTCGGACATATATATATAAATGCATGTGTGATTGAATTATTGATAGTAGGGCGATAGCATATGGTTATTAGTCGAATAGCTCAAAAACATATGGTAGGAAGATAAGAATTAGTCATGTGTCTCCTATGATATGAAATCATCAATATTTTGATATAAATATTTAGCAAGACGGTTAAACTAGTTAATTTGTTGATTAAGCTCAAGAAGTTAAAGGAGGAGAATCAAGCAAAGGCAAAGGAAAGGACATCGAGTAGCCGAGTTAGAACCGTTTTACCCAACACAAGGTAAGTTATTAAGCATATATTTTGTATTGATATAAATAATCATAATACCTATGTACTTATGCCGAATGGAATGATATATAAATGCATGAAGTGACAAAATTTATCGAGTGAAAAAAAAAAAGAAGTGAGATGAATTGAGTTGCTGATTTTGGCACTAAGTGTGCGGGTATAAACGTTTACTATAATGAGATTGGCACTAAATGTGCGAGTTTAATTGTATAGCACTAAGTGTGCGAGTTTGAATTGTATAGCACTAAGTGTGCGGGTTTGAATATTAAGCACTAAGTGTGCGGACTTACTGTATATTTTCGAATAATCATTAACGTTAAGTGTGCGACTTTATCGAGTAGATGTTATGTTTATATTTGGAACTGAGCTTAGTAAGTCTTGAACCTATGTGGTGATTATATTTGAAGTAGGAACATAATATTATTGTGGAGTAGATGAAATGCTATTATTAGTATAATTTAAATGAAGATAAAATGATGTGTGGAGATGTATCAAATATCATATCGAATATCATACGAGATGTCAATGGAGGCTTGGCTAGTTGAGAGCATGTAATCATAAATGTGCGTGAAATTATGGCATAGTCGGTATGGATGGAGTACCTAATCTTGCATTATTTGATTTCTTTTATGATATTTTATAGATGGACAGTAGTGTAATGCTTATGACTTCTGAGTTATATACTCATTCGGTGTGTTTATTTGTCACTTGTTTAGGTTCCTTTGATTCATTTTTGTGTGCTCGGGACCATCGTCAAGTCATCACACCAGACTTGCAACTTTTGGTATCTTCTTCCTAGTTGGTCTAAGAGAACATTTCGCATGTATAAGCTATTATGTTTTGTTTGAACTTTGGTATGTAAAATTTTGGATAGCCATGCGAAAATGGCTTATATACGTTTTGAGCATAATGTTATAGTCATCTTGAATGTATATGTTCATTAAGAGGCATGGAAACTATGTAATAGGTAAAGTCTACCTTAAAAATGGATGCTGATATCAGCAGTGACGTGGATGTGAAAAATCACTAAAAATAGTAGGAATGGAATTAAATAGTGAATAAATTATGTAATCGAACCTTGATGAATCTATTTTCATAGGGAAGTAACGAAATGATCATATGAACAGTATATTAGGAGATATTTAAGTTTTCGCAAGATAGGTCCAGGACGGTTTTTGGATACCCTATTCCGACTTTGGAAATTCATTATAAATTAACCAGAGATACTTAGAAGTTGTTCCATATATGTACAGATTCCTTTTCGAGTCTAGTTTCTATAGAAACAAACGGTATCAGTATTGAAGCCCTGTACAGGGAGATATCTAAGTCGTAATACCTGAAGGTTAGTGTGGTCGAACCCTGAAATAGGGGAGACTTTAACTAATAAGCTGCACTAATTGGTTCAACCAAAAATTCTAAAAAAAAATTTTAGATGGATATATGAGTCTAGTTTCAGGAAAAATTTACGGAACTGGTTTTCGACTTTTGGAACTCGAGATATGATTTTTAAGGTGACAGTGACGCAGTTAGCCAGCTCGTCTGGAAATTTAATATGGACTGTGCAATAAGTGATTTAAGTCTGCGAACCTCTCGTGTCTGACTCCGGCAACGGTCTCGGGTACGGGGTGTTACAACTTTATTGGTATCAGAGCTATGGTTTAGTCGGTTCTAGGACTACCATAGCGCGTATGAGTCTAGCTATACATGCCTTAATGTTAGTGTTTAATAGTGTGATGACTTCTGACGGCTAAAATTTTTGTTTTGATTAGTAAATGGATCCCGGCTTAGAGAGAACCTTAGCGGATGACGTTGAAAGTGTAGCGGCTGCTCTGCGCAAGGGACACCACTGTTGAACCTCGGTCATCTTGAATAATCAAAATGAGGGGCAAAACAAGCCTTCTTTACTATGATGAACGAGTGGGTCGCACAATATGCCCGCACTAATCCGGTTGCCCAACCATTCCCGAATTTAAATAATCCACCCCAGGAGCCTATAATGCCACCGAATACTGATCTTGTAAGGCCAAGTAAACCACCTGTAGACTTGATTAGGAAGCGGGGCCGAGGAATTCAGAGTCAGAAGTTATTGATGATCTTTGAAAGGGCCGAGTTCTAGCTTGATAACACCATCCGAAGTTTTTGATGAATTGTCCCGCACACGATGAGTGTTTAAGGTGTGCTATATCCTTGTTATGAGACTCACCTACTATTGGTGGAGGACCTTGATTTCTATAGTCCCAAGGAACGAGTTACTTGGGATTTCTTTCAAACGAGTTTCAAAAAATATATTAGCCAACGGTTCATCGATTAAAAGCGTAAGGAATTCTTGGAACTTAAGCAAGGCCGCATGACAGTATCTGAATACGAACGTGAGTTCGTAAGACTCAGTCGATATGCTTGGGAGTGTGTAGTCGATGAAATTGCTATGTGCAAAAGATTTGAGGAAGGATTGAATGAAGATTTAAAGCTACTAGTGGGTATTTTAGAGATAAAAGAATTTGTAACACTAGTTGAACGAGCTTGCAAGGCGGAAGAACTTGGAAAGGAGAAAAGAAGGCGAATCAAGCTAGAGACTTTCGTAAAAGATCAACGAGTAGAACTCCGCTCTCAGCTATAAAGAAGTTCAGGGAGGACACTCACAAACCGAAGACGACTGCGGGAATTTTTATTAGGACACAACTATTAACAGTCTCGGGTAACAATCGCCAAGAAAAACCTGAATGTCCACAATGTGGAAGACGACACATAGGTGAATGTTGGGGTAAGTCCATTAACAGGGCCTGTTACAGATGCGGATCGAAGGATCACTTCATAAGAGATTGCACGGAATTCGATGAGAGAAATAAGATGCAAGGTGCAAGACCTAGTAGAACAACGGTTAGGGTAGACCACCGAGAATTTCAGAGGCGGGGTGGTGGTTAGAGAGGGACTTTTGATACGGCTGTTCGATCCAAACCCAGTACTCTGCTAGGGCATATGCCATCCGTGCGAGAGGAAGCATCCTCCCACGTTATCACCGGTACTTTCACTCTTTTGACACTAATGTAATTGCATTAATCGACCACGGCTCTACTCATTCTTATGTATGTGAGACTTTAGCATCCAAGAAGACTCGCCTATTGAGTCTCTTGAGTTCGTAATTCAGTGTCAAATCCCTTGGGTCAATATGCGCTTGTTGACAAAGTGTGTAAGAGATGCCCTCTAATGATCCGAGAATCTGCTTTTCGCCGATTTGATGCTTTTACCATTTGAAGAATTTGATGTTATTCTTGGTATGGACTGGTTGACCGTATATGACGCAGTGGTGAGTTGCAAAAGAAAAACCATTGATTTAAGGTGCGCAAATAACGAGATAATTCGAGTTGAGTCTACGGACTTAAAGGGGTTGCCAGCTGTAATATCATCAATGTTGGCTCAGAAATATGTAAGAAAGGGGTGCGAAGCATACCTTGCGTATGTACTTGATGACAAAGAGTTAGAAAAGAAACCCGAATCT
Organism: Gossypium arboreum; assembly: GCF_025698485.1. Lineage (NCBI taxonomy): Eukaryota > Viridiplantae > Streptophyta > Magnoliopsida > Malvales > Malvaceae > Gossypium > Gossypium arboreum. The sequence goes on along the minus strand of NC_069070.1, from coordinate 45,157,822 downwards.
ATGCCGGTGGTTTGTGAATACCCGGACGTTTTTCCCGAAGAATTACCGGTTTACCACATGCTCGGAGGTAGAGTTTGGCATTGAGCTTGTACACGGACTACGCCGATTTCGATAGCTCCGTATCGTATGGCACCAACCGAGTTGAAAGAGTTGAAAGCTTCGATTGCAAGAATTGACGACGAGAGGTTTTGCTCGACCAAGTTTCTCACCTTAGGGTGCACCAGTATTGTTTGTGAAAAAGAAGGACGGAACCATGAGGTTGTGCATCGACTATCGTCAGCTGAATAAAGTGACAATAAAGAATAAACATCCGCTACCGCGTATTGATGATTTGTTTGATCAACTAAAGGGAGCTTCAGTGTTTTCAAAGATAGATTTGAGATCGGGTTATTATTAGTTGCGGATTCGAGATTCGGATATACCCAAACCGCTTTCGAATCGAGATACGCCCACTACGAGTTCTTAGTGATGCCGTTTGGGCTCACTAATGCCCCTGCGGTATTTATGGATTTGATGAATCGGATCTTGAGACGATATTTGGACCGGTTCGTAGTTGTGTTTATTGATGACATCTTGGTCTATTCAAGAGATGAGACCGAACACCGAGCACCGAGGTTAGTGTTGCAAATTTTACGGGATAAGCGACTATATGCTAAGTTCGATAAGTGTGAGTTCGGTTAGGAGAGGTTAGCTTCTTGGGTCATGTGGTATCCGCGACGGGTATTCGAGTAGACCCGAGCAAAATTTCAGCCAGACTTAACGGTAGCCTCAGAAATATTCTTGAGGTTCGAGCTTTTTGGGACTTGCTGGCTACTACCGACGGTTCGTAAAGGTTTCTCGACGATAGCCACACCAATGACCAAGCTACTTCAAAAGATGTTAAGTTCGAATGGACGGAAAAATGTCGAAAAGTTTTGATCAACTAAAACCTATTTGATGAAGTTCCAATTCTAGTGCGGCCGAATCGGGCAAGGAATTTGTCATCTATAGTGATGCCTCCCTGCTTGGGTTGGGTTGCGTATTGATGCAAGAAGGTCGAGTTGTGGCCTATGCGTCGAGACAATTAAAGCCACATGAGAAAAATTATCCGACCCATGATCTCGAATTAGCTGCCATCGTATTCGCTTTGAAAATATGGCGACATTACTTATTTGGTGAGAAGTGCCATGTATTTTCGGATCACAAAAGTCTCAAATATTTGATGACTCAAAAAGACTTAAATCTGCGACAAAGATGTTGGCTCGAGTTGTTAAAAGATTATGAGCTTGTCATTGACTATCACCCGGGAAAGGCTAATGTGGTTGCGGATGCCTTAAGTCGTAAATCACTATTTGCTTTACGAGCGATGAATGTACACTTGTCTGTTCTATCCGAAAATGCGTTAGTGGCGGAATTAAAGGCCAAACCATGTTGATTCATCAAATTCGTGAAGCTCAAAAAGTCGATGATGAATTGGTTGCAAAACGAGCTGAATGTGTTTCGAATATGGAATCAGAGTTTCAAATTGATGATGACGATTGTTTGAGGTTCAGAAGTCGGTTGTGTGTTCCAAGAAATTCAGAACTCATTTCGATGATTACGAGCGAAGCTCATTGTAGCCGAATGTCAATTCACCCGGAGTACAAAATGTACAACGATCTGAGATGTCAGTTTTGGTGGCATGGTATGAAACGAGACATTTCCGATTTTGTTTCGAAGTGTTTAATATGTCAACAAGTAAAGGCGGAACATCAAGTGCCTACGGGTTTACTTCAGCCGATCATGATACCTGAATGGAAATGGGATCGAGTCACGATGGATTTTGTGTCTGGGTTGCCATTGTCGACAAGCAAGAAAGATACGATTTGGGTTGTTGTTGATAGACTGACTAAGTCGGCTCATTTTATCCCCGTACATACGGATTTTTCATTGGATAAACTAGCTGAATTATATGTTTCTCAGATTGTGAGATTACATGGGGTACCGATTTCTATTGTGTCGGATAGAGATCCGAGATTCACCTCACGATTTTGGAAGAAATTTCAAGAAGCCTTGGGTACCAAGTTGCATTTAGCACCGCTTTTCACCCCAAATCGATGGTCAATCCGGCGGATAATTTAGATACTTGAAGATATGTTGAGATGTTGCATCCTCGAGTTTAGTGGTTCATGGGAACGGTATTTACCTTTGATTGAATTCGCTTACAACAATAGTTTTCAGTCAAGCATTAAGATGGCGCCTTACAAGGCTTTGTACGGTCGAAAATGCCGTACACCATTGTTTTGGACCGAGCTCGGTGAAAGTAAAATTTTCGAGTGGATTTGATTAAAGATCTGAATGAAAGTAAAAATAATTCATGAAAGTCCGGCGACCACGCATCGTCGTAAATCATATGCGGATTTAAAACGAAAAGATATTGAGTATCAGGTGGGAGACAAAGTGTTTCTTAAGGTCTCACCTTGGAAAAAGATACTCAGATTTGGCCGTAAGGGCAAACTAAGTCCGAGGTTCATTGGGCCGTACGAAATATCCGAACGAATTGGTCCAATTGCGTATAGATTGATCTTGCCCCCTGAACTTGAAAGGATTCATAACGTTTTTCATGTTTCGATGCTTCGATGTTACCGATCCGATCCTTTGCATGTAATAAACCCCTCCGAGATTGAAATTCAAGCCGATATGAGTTATGAAGAAGAACCGATCCGTATCCTAGCTCGTGAAGTGAAAGAGTTGCGAAACAAAAGGGTTCCGTTAGTGAAAGTGTTATGGCTCAAACACGGAATGGAAGAAGCTACTTGGGAACACGAGAACTCTATGAAAGAACGATACCCAAACCTATTTACGGTAAGATTTTCAGACACGAAAATTTCTTAAGTGGGGAGAGTTGTGACACCCTAAATTGACCCTAGTCGAAAGTGGTTTCGGACACTAAACCGAGTCATAAAAATAATTAACCGTCATAGTTGATGCTCATTATATGTACATATGCATGTGTGAATTTCATGTTTGGATTTTGTTAATTGTAAGTGAATTTTATCAAATAGGACTTGTGTGAGAAAATTTAGAAATGTGCTAGGCAAATGTAAAGTGGTCTATTAATACATGTTGTGAAAATGATGGGTTTGCATGTCAATTTACCCAAAATTTAAGCATGGTGGCGGCCATGCTATGAGTGGAAACATGTTGCAAACATGTTGGGTTAGTGGTATGTTAGAAAGAATAAAATAATGAAAAAAGGAATATGATGAAAACAAAGGAAAAAAAAGTGTCCATCCTTTCACATTTTTCTTCCTTGGCCGAATGTTCTAAGAAGAAGGGGGAGAGCTTGAGAAAATCAGCTATGGTAGTTTGCTAGACTAAGGTATGTTTGATGTTGTCCATGAGATTCATGCATGTTTTTAGTTGTTAGTTTGAGTTCTACCTAGCCCATGGTTTAAATCTTTGCTATGGGATGGAGATGATATTCGCCATGGGTGTTGTCTTCTTGGTTGATGTTTGATGTTGTGGTGATGAGGCATGAAGATGAGTTAAGTTTCTGCTAAGGTGGATTTGTGTTGATGTCATTTGCATGCTAAGTGTGAAGCTTTGTAATGATACATGTGTATGGTGCTTTTGATGTTGTGAATGGAAGTAGTGGAAAAGTAAAAGAAAATTTATGTAGAAATGTGGTATATGTGGATTTGTAGGATGTTATAAATATATGTGAAGCCATGCTAGGTTAGGAAGAATTAGGTCAAGTGTTCATGAGATGAAATTTTGTGTTTAGGTGAATTAAAGATGATAGTATAGTTGATATCATGTATATATGTATGCATATTCGCCATCAAATTAAGAGCATAGGTGATGTTGAGTCTAAGCTTTGTACATTCGGACATATATATATAAATGCATGTGTGATTGAATTATTGATAGTAGGGCGATAGCATATGGTTATTAGTCGAATAGCTCAAAAACATATGGTAGGAAGATAAGAATTAGTCATGTGTCTCCTATGATATGAAATCATTAATATTTTGATATAAATATTTAGCAAGACGGTTAAACTAGTTAATTTGTTGATTAAGCTCAAGAAGTTAAAGGAGGAGAATCAAGCAAAGGCAAAGGAAAGGACATCGAGTAGCCGAGTTAGAACCGTTTTACCCAACACAAGGTAAGTTATTAAGCATATATTTTGTATTGATATAAATAATCATAATACCTATGTACTTATGCCGAATGGAATGATATATAAATGCATGAAGTGACAAAATTTATCGAGTGAAAAAAAAAAGAAGTGAGATGAATTGAGTTGCTGATTTTGGCACTAAGTGTGCGGGTATAAACGTTTACTATAATGAGATTGGCACTAAGTGTGCGAGTTTAATTGTATAGCACTAAGTGTGCGAGTTTGAATTGTATAGCACTAAGTGTGCGGGTTTGAATATTAAGCACTAAGTGTGCGGACTTACTGTATATTTCGAATAATCATTAACGTTAAGTGTGCGACTTTATCGAGTAGATGTTATGTTTATATTTGGGCCCGAGCTTGGTAAGTCTTGAACCTATGTGGTGATTATATTTGAAGTAGGAACATAATATTATTGTGGAGTAGATGAAATGCTATTATTAGTATAATTTAAATGAAGATAAAATGATGTGTGGAGATGCATCAAATATCATATCGAATATCATACGAGATGTCAATGGAGGCTTGGCTAGTTGAGAGCATGTAATCATAAATGTGCGTGAAATTATGGCATAGTCGGTATGGATGGAGTACCTAATCTTGCATTATTTGATTTCTTTTATGATATTTTATAGATGGACAGTAGTGTAATGCTTATGACTTCTTGAGTTATATACTCATTCGGTGTGTTTATTTGTCACTTGTTTAGGTTCCTTTGATTCATTTTTGTGTGCTCGGGACCATCGTCAAGTCATCACACCACTTGCAACTTTTTGGTATCTTCTTCCTAGTTGGTCTAAGAGAACATTTCGGCATGTATAGGCTATTATGTTTTGTTTGAACTTTGGTATGTAAAATTTTGGATAGCCATACGAAAATGGCTTATATACGTTTTGAGCATAATGTTATAGTCATCTTGAATGTATATGTTCATTAAGAGGCATGGAAACTATGTAATAGGTAAAGTCTACCTTAAAAATGGATGCTGATATCAGCAGTGATGTGGATGTGAAAAATCACTAAAAATAATAGGAATGGAATTAAATATTGAATAAATTATGTAATCGAACCTTGATGAATCTATTTTCATAGGGAAGTAACGAAATGATCATATGAATTGTATATTAGGAGATATTTAAGTTTTCGCGAAACAGGGCCAGGACAGTTTCTGGATTCCCTATTCCGACTATGGAAATTCATTATAAATTAACCAGAGATAATTATAAGTTTTTCCATATATGTACAGATTCCTTTTTGAGTCTAGTTTCTATAGAAACAAACGGTATCAGTATTGAAGCCCTGTACAGGGAGATATCCAAGTTGTAATGCCTGAAGGTCAGTGTGGTTGAACCCTGAAATAGGGGAGACTTTAACTAATAAACTGTACTAATTGGCTTAACCAAAAATTATAAAAAAAAAATTTTCGATGGATATATGAGTCTAGTTTCAGGAAAAATTGACGGAACTGGTTTTCGACTTTTGGAACTTGAGATATGATTTTTAAGGTGACAGTGACGCAGTTAGCCAGCTCGTCTAGAAATTTAAAATGGACTGTGCAATAAATGATTGAAGTCTGCGAACCCCTCGTGTCTGACTCTGGCAACGGTCTCGGGTACGGGGTGTTACACATATCACTCATACAAATCATTATTTCACAGTTTCATCATGTACTGTTCCTATTTTTACAATTGGCATTTCCATCAAAATCAATTTACAAAACTTGTTTATTTATCAACAAGGACTCATAATCTATCAGTAAACTTCAAAAATTATGCAAACATGTTCATGGAAAAACCCTAACCGTTTAACAATTTTGCAAATTAGTCCTCGACTCGCTTAATGTAAGCTACAATGGCTTCAAAAATATAGAATTCATTAAAAACGGGATCAAAATCACTTACATGCAATTAAATCAATATGGCTAAATAAAGAACCCTAGCTTTGGCTAATTCTTTCTTCAATTTTCAGTGGTAGCTAATTTGGAGAAGATGAATGGAATTTGGTTTCAATTAATTTACCTTATTAATTCTTTTACCATTTCACCCTTAAAAATCATTCATAATTTCAATAATACATAGCCATATACATCCACTAACTTCATTAATGGTTTAATTACCATCTAAGTCCTTCCACATTAAAGCTCCATAGCAATTTGACACATTTAACTAATAGAACTCTACTTTTACACCTTTTACGATTTAGTCCTTTTCACTTAATTAAGAATGTAAGCGTCAAAATTTCTTAATGAAATTTTTATACGACACTGCTAAGATACCGTAAACATAAAATTAATAATAAAATAAATATTTACTCGTTGCATTTGTGGTCCCAAAACCACTGTTTCTATTTCACTACAAATGGGTTGTTACACCAGGACATGTGCCTCATACGAATGAGACACACGCCTGTGTCTTGGGCTGTGTAACATCTGAAATAGGGACACATGGCCGTGTCCCAGCCCGTGTCCTCACCTGTGCAACTCTCTGAGTTGGGTCACGTGGCCATGTCACTGCCTGTGCCAAGTCAAAAATAAAATTTTATTTTATTTTATTACATGGTCTATAATATGATAGAAATGTCATGTGAAAATTTTTATAAGAAAATTTTAGGGATTATGTGATTAATTACGAGGAGGACTAAATCGCATAAAATGTGAAAGTTGAATTCTAGTAGCTATAAAGATTAAATAGCTATGGAATTCCAAAATCAAGGTCCTTATATGGTACTTTGACCATTAAAGAAAGTATGTTGATATTTTGATATGACTCATCCATGTAAAAATAAAAAAAAAGGCTAAGGACTAAATTAGAAATATGAAAAGTTATTAAATGAAAAATTAATTAAATGAAAAGGAAAACAATTTCATATCATCTTCCCAAAATATTTCCATGGAAACCCTAGGAGAGAGGAAGAAGACTTATTAAGCTTATTTGGGTAAGTAATCAAGCCCCGTTTTTAGTAATTTTTATAGTTTTGAAACCGGGATAGTCTAATCTATCTATTTGAGGGATTAAGTTGAAAAGTTATCAAGGTATGAAAAATGAGTCATGGATGTATATGCTGGAAATTAGAAATTTCTGGTAGAAAATGAAAGATTATTGATAGATAAACAACTTTTACAAAGTGATTTTTGATGAAAACATGATTTAGGGACTAAAATGAAAAGCTGTAAAATTGGATGAAAAATTCTGAAACTTTATGAATACATGTGCTGTAAAATTTGTAATGGGGCTTTGTTTAGGCTTGGAATAGGGAGTAATTTGCACAAGTTTCATTTTCCGAGCCTTGGGACAATATGGGAATTTATGAAAAAGTTAGGGGCAAAATGGTTATTTTGCCTAGGATGAAAGTTAAGTCTACTTGAATGTGAAATATGGTAAATTGATGTTAAATTTAGTTGTATAGATCTGGATAGACCAAATTCGGAGCTAAAATTAGGAAAATGTCGGATTAGTAAATGTTTGTACACAAACCTTTGTCGAGGTAAGTTCGTGTAACTAAATTGTGTTTAATTACATGCTTGCATTGATTTTGTTTATTTAAATTGTATAAATTTCATAAATATGTGAAATGAATACATATTAGGTCAAGCCTGATAAATAAAAATGTTTAAAATTAAATGATAATGACCGATAAATGATAAATGATAAAGAATGTGAATGTTACTTATATGCTTGAAATGAATGTGGAATGTGTTTATTTGAATTATATGAATGTTATGGATGTATGAAATAATTACATGCCCGATGATGTTTGAGAAAAATATTTAAATCCCGGTTGAAAAATGGAAAATCGATGGATATGTGTAACACCCCTAACCCGTATCTGTTGCCAGAATAGGGTTACTAGGCATTATCGAATATTACACGTCATTCACATACATTTATGCATTCATTATCGTAAACATGTATAAGAGTGGTTCGGGACTAAACCAATAACATATAAAAGCTTCTGGACACTTAGAAAAATTATGCAATTACAGGTCACACACCCGTGTGAACGGGCCGTGTGACTCACACGGTTATCAAACACGCCTGTGTCATAAGCCGTGTGAAAACATGGCATACATATTGACTTGTACCACATGGCTGGAGACATGCCCATGTGCCTTGGACATGGTCGAAACTGACTTGGGTCACACGACTAACCACATGCCCATGTGTTTAGCCTGTGTACCCTTTGAAATGGCCACACACGCCCATGTGCCAAGGCTATGTGCCTCACACAGCCACCAGACACCCCCGTGTGTCTAGGCCGTGCTCGAGACTGACTTTAAATTGTAGTACTACCCCAGGGGACACACGGCCGTATAATATGACTGTGTGTCGCACACGGTTGAGACACACGCCCGTGTTGACAAAAATAGGCCATTTGCAAAGCCAATTTGCCACCCTAATCTCAAGCACACATAGTAACCAAAATAGCATCATTTTAATATGTCTTTAAACAACCAAAACATGCCAATTCATCAAACCAAAACTATCACAATTTATCTAACAACTAACCAAGATAACCAACACATAATTACACCAAATAAGCCAACATATAAAGGCATCATATGCATCACATATATATAACACTTACCAAACACAATTTACACTAACTTTCATGGCAACACATGCCAACATTCATAAGCCAAATCTCATGGCTAATATCATAGTTCAAAATACATCAAAATGACACTAGCCTAAACATGTCATATACCATATATATACAATGGCTCCAAAAGTACCAACAAGTAGTCGATAGTGTGATGATGGTTCCCGATAATCCTCGATGTTCGAGCTAGCTTCGATGATCTATAAAACATGGAAAGAACATACAAAGTAAGCTTTAAAAGCTTAGTAAGCCATATAGAAATAAACTTATCACATATCACAATTATAAACCAATTCATTCATTTGAATCATGGCATAACAGAATAGCAAGTTCATATTTCTCATTTAGCTCAATTGTTCATAATCACTTACTTATAAGTACATCACATTCCATGTAGCTCACGTATCAAAAGATCATATTCATACTCACCTTTCATTGCCAAATTCCTTATGCGGTTCATACGTACCTAAATCAGATATACATTCACATAGTTACTCATTTCTCGGGATGCCCATTGAACCGTTTGAAATCAATAAGGATACTCGAATAGCTCGAAAAGCTCGTACAATTCCAACATCCCAAACGTGGTCTTACAAGTAATCAAATATCGATGCCACTGTCCCAGACAGGGTCTTACACGAAATCATATACGATGTAACACCCCGAACCCGAGACCGTCGCCGGAGTCGAACACGAGGTGTTAACAGACTTCAAACCACTTATTGAGAATTTCCCAGACAAGCTGCCAATCTGTGTACTAGTCGCTTCAAAAATCATAACTTGAGTTTTACAACTCGAAAATCAGTTTCGTAATTTTTCCCTGAAAGTAGACTCATATGTCCATCTACAGATTTTTTTCTATAATTTTTGGTTGATCCAATTAGTACATTTTATTAGTTAAAGTCTCCCCTGTTGCAGGGATCGACTACACTGACCTTTGTGCGTTACGAATTGGATATCTCCCTGTACAGGGCCTCAGTACTGATGCCATTTGTTTCTATAGAAACTAGACTCAGAGAGGAATCTATACATATATGGCATGACTCCTAATTATCTCTGGTTAATTTACAATGATTTTCCAAAGTCGGAACAGGGGATCCAGAAACTGTTCTGGCCCTGTTTCACGAGAACTTTAATATCTCTTAAAATACAGCTCATATGGTCATTTCGTTTCATCCATATGAAAATAGACCCATCAAGCTTCGAGTACGTAATTTTTTTTTAGCTATTAATTCCACTTCTACTATTTTTAGTGATTTTTGATCTCATATCACTGCTGCTGTCCGCAACAGTTACTGCGATGAACTATGCCAATTTCATGAATCCTTCCTTAGCCTTACTACTCATCCATCATAGTGACACAAATTATGGCCACCTTATCAAAATTAAGGTTTCTAAGACTCGTGGCTATAGATTCTAGCATCCCACTCAAACGACCACATAGGCCATTTTCACATGGCTTAAAGTTTACAACCCAAAATTTAACAAAACAAAATAGCTCATACATGCCAAATGTTCTCCTAAGTCGACTAAGAAGACAATACCAAAATTGCTCACGGTGTGATGACTTCGTTGTGATTCTGAACACCCAAAAGGAGACGAGCCCAAGGAACCTAAAATGGGTGACAAGAAAACACCGAGTGAGTTTATAACTCGATGAAGTCATAAGCATTCCACAACCATCCATTAATAACATTATCATAAAATGAAATAATGAAACAAGGCCAAGTGTTCTAGCCGTACCGAACTGTACCATAGTTCCTTAGATCCTTCGGATCAATCTCATACCAAGTCATACATTTACATTTCATATACTATTCAATAGGATATTTGAAGCAATTTCCATACATCATTTCATTTCCGCAACAATCATGCAATTGAAATCATCACATAGATTGAAATCTTACCAACTCCACCCCGAGCATGAACATAGCATCTATTAGCCATGAACTCAAGGTACTTACTCTTTCCGCTGTCCATACTCATCTCGATAGAGTCACACCTCCATATAAATATTCAATCGGAGATATATGTAGAGTTCGCACACATAGTGCTTAATACTCAATCACGCACACTTAGTGCCACGTGATTCAAGCCCGCACACATAGTGCCATATAGTCCAAACTCGCACACTTAGTGCCATACATTACAAGCTCGCACACTCGGTGCCAATCTAAATCACCGTACACATCTATTTCTCGCACACTTAGTGCGAAGCAAACTTCCTACACATTTCACTATCTCTTTTACGTTCAACATTATCATCTTTTCATACACATACATTTGTATATATTTCATCTCATTAAACACAATTGCATAGATATTACAATCATTTAAGCAATATCAAATATATGTTAATGACTTACCTTGTGTTGGGTAAAAATAGTCCAAGTCGGCTACTCGATGACCTTCGCCTTTCCCTTGCTTGATTCTCCTTCTTTAACTCCTTGAGCTTAATCAATAAATCAACTAGTTTAACCATCTCGCTAAACATTCATAATTCAATTACACATGCACATGTATGTTTGTATATTCGGCAACCATCCTCACTTATTACCCATTTAGTCAACAATCTAAGCCAAGATAAGGCTTCAATATGGTTGCCTCTAACCGAATACATGCACACCAATTTCCCTTCATGTGGCGAATATGCATGTCCATGTTGAGGCCATTTATGCACTTATTACCACACAAAACAGCATACATTTTACTAACTAATACCTTTCCATATTGTAACTCAATACACATCTATCATTTCCTTCATAACCAAAACATCATCATAAGTAAATATATACCTTAAGATAGTATATCGTCATACCAATACATCATGCTCAAACATATATACATATATGTATGCTAGAGCCGAATCTCAAGTTGATTGTAACTAAACATGAACATGATTTGAAACACAAATCTTACTCTCCATTCAAAGAGCATAAATCACACTTGGGGATGTACCATGGCGAATACATCACAACACCATAATTTTGGTCATGATTACACAAAGAACTTAGTATATCATTCAAAAATGCTCAAAGAAAATCTAAGAGTCCTCAATCCACCATCACATGTATCATCATCAAGCTTCATATTTAACATGCAATGGCATTAACTCAAAATCCACCTTGGCCAAATACCATCCCCATGGTATAACAAAGATTTGAACCATGGGCTAATAAGAACATCAAGTTAGCAACCAAAAACATGCATGAATCTCATGGCACAACATCAAACATACCTTAATCTTGATGCAAATATAGCCAAACCTCTTCCTAATCCTCTTCCAACCCAAGCATGAAGCAAAATTCCTCCCTTCCCTCTAGTATTTTCGGTCAAGAGAGAATGAAATGGATGAGCAAAATTTTTTCTTTTCTTTTCTTCCATGTACGGCAATGGGGGGTTTCACTCACACACATTTTTTTTCTTTCTTTACTACCCATGCTTATTTGTTTATTGTTTCCCCTAATGCACCAACAAAACATGTTTCATGACATGTTTAGCCCATACTCCTTGTCATGGCCGGCCATCACTTGTAAAAAGGGTATTTGACATGCAAGGCCATTGTTTTGCATGCATGCTTTAATTAGTCATCATACATTTCCCCATCATACTTTCAAAGTTTTCTACTAGGTCCTTTCTAGTGAAATTCACATTTATAACTCTAAATTAAAGCATCAAAATGTCACACATGAGTTAACACATATTATAGGCATCAAAATAAATATCAATTTATTTTTATGCCTCGGTTTTGTGGTCCCGAATCCACATTCCGACTAGGGTCGTTTTAAGGCTGTCACAACTCTCCCCCACTTAAGAAATTTTTGTCCCCGAAAATCTTACCGGTAAATAGGTTTGGGCAACGCTCCTTCATAGAGTTCTCGGGTTCCCAAGTAGCTTCTTCCATCCCGTGTTTGAGCCATAACACTTTTACTAACGGAACCCTTTTGTTTCGCAACTCCTTCACTTCACGAGCTAGGATACGAATCGGTTCTTCTTCATAACTCATATCGGCTTGAATTTTAACCTCTGATGGACTAATTACGTGCGACGGATCAGACCTATAGCGTCGAAGCATCGAAACATGAAAGACGTCGTGAATCTTTTCAAGTTCGGGGCAAAATCAAACGATCATAATCGGACCGACTCGTTCGGATATCTCATATGGCCCGATGAACCTCGGGCTCAATTTGCCTTCTGCCAAATCGAGTATCTTTTTCCAAGGTGAAACTTTAAGAAACACTTTATCTCCCACTTGATACTCAATGTCTTTTCGTTTGAGATCCGTATATACGACTTCGATGATCGGAGGCTATCTTCAAATTTTCACGGATTACTTTTACTTTCTGCTCAACATCTTTAATCAAATCCACTCCAAAATTTTGTTCTCACCGAGCTCGGTCCAAAACAATGGTGTACGGCATTTACGCCCATACAAGGCCTCGTAAGGCGCCATCTTAATACTTGATTGAAAACTATTGTTGTGGCGAATTCAATCAAAGGTAAGTACTGCTTCCATGAACCATCGAACTCGAGGATGCAACATCTCAACATATCCTCAAGTATCCGAATTATCCGCTCGGATTGACCATCGGTTTGGGGGTGAAAGGCGGTCTTGAAATGCAACTTGGTACCTAAAGCTTCTTGCAATCTCTTCCAAAATCGCGAGGTGAACCTCGGATCTCTATCCGACACCACGTAAATCGGTACCCGTGTAATCTCACAACTCGAGAAACATACAATTCAGCTAGTTTATCCAATGAAAAATCCGACGCATGCGGGGATAAAGTGAGTGACTTAGTCGATCTATCAACAACAACCCAAATCGCATCCTTCTTGCTCGCGACAATGGCGGTCCGGACACAAAGTCCATTTTGACTCGATCCCATTTCCACTCGGGTATCGTAATCGGCTGAAGTAATCCTGAAGGCACTTGATGTTCCGCTTTCACTTGTTGACATATTAAACATCTTGAAACAAAGTGGGAGGTCTCGTTTCATACCATGCCACCAAAACTGTCGTTTCAAATCGTTGTACATCTTCGTACTCCCCGGGTGGATTGCCATTCGGCTACAATGGGCTTCGTTCGAATCATTGAAATAAGTTCAATTCTTTGGAACACACAGACGACTTCGAACCTCGGACAATCGTCATCACCAATATGAAACTCCGATTCCTTGTTGGAACACACTCAGCCCGTTTTGCAACCAACTCATCATCAACTTTCTGAGCTTCACGAATTTGATGAATCAACAATGGTTTGGCCTTTAATTCGGCTACTAACACATTGTCGGGTAGAATAAACAAGTGTACATTCATTGCTCGTAAAGCAAACAGTGATTTCTGGCTTAAGGCGTCCGCAACCACATTAGCCTTTCCCGGGTGATAATCAATGACAAGCTCATAATCTTTTAACAACTCGAGCCAACGTCTTTGTTGCAGATTTAAGTCTCTTTGAGTCATCAAATATTTGAGACTTTTGTGATCCGAATACACATGGCACTTCTCACCAAATAAGTAATGTCGCCATATCTTTAAGGCGAATACGATGGCAGCCAATTCGAGATCATGGGTCGGATAATTTTTCTCATGTGTATTTAATTGTCGCGACGCGTAGGCCACAACTCGACCTTCTTGCATTAATACGCAACCTAACCCAAGTAGGGAGGCGTCAGTATAAATGACAAACTTTTTGCCAGATTCGGGCTGCACTAAAACTGGAGCTTCCGTTAAATGAGTTTTCAATTGATCGAAACTTTTACGACACTTTTCCGTCCATTCAAACTTGACATCCTTCAAGCGGTTTACGTCATGGGTGTGGCTATCATCGAGAATCCTTTTACAAACCGTCGGTAGTAACCAAAGAAGTCCCAAAAGCTCCGAACCTCGGTAATATTTCTGGGGCTTCGATTAAGTATAGTTGAAATTTTACTCGGTCGACTCGAATACCCGATCGAGATACCACATGACCCAAGAAGCTAACCTCTCTTAACCAGAGCTCACACTTGCCGAACTTAGCATATAACTGCTTATCCCGAAAAATTTGCAACACTAATCTCAGGTGCTCCGCATGTTCGGTCTCATCTCTTGAATAGACCAAGATGTCGTCAATGAACATCACTACGAACCGATCCAAATATGATCGAAGATCCGATTCATCAAATCCATAAATACCATTGGTGCATTAGTGAGCCCAAACGGCATCACTAAGAATTCGTAGTGACCATATCTCGCTCAAGGCGGTTTTGGGTATATCCGAATCTCGGATTCATGGCGATAATAGCCCGATCTCAAATCTATTTTTGAAAACACCGAGGCTCCCTTGAGATCGAACAAATCATCGATCTGCTGTAACGGATATTTGTTCTTTATTGTCACTTTATTAAGTTGACGATAGTCGATGCACAACCTCATGGTTCCGTCCTTCTTTTCACAAACAACACCGGTGCACCCCAATGTGAAAAACTCAGGAAACAAAACCTCTATCCACCAACTCTTGCAACCGAGCTTTCAACTCCTTTAATTTCGTTGGTGCCATACGATACGGAGCTATCAAAATCGGTGTGGTCCCGGTACAAGCTCAATACCAAACTCTATCTCCCGAACAGTGGCAAACCCGTAATTCTTCGGAAAAACATCCGGTATTCACAAACCACCGCACAGATTCGGTTTTATTTCTAACTCCTTATCATCAAGTACATACGCAAGGTATGCTTCGCACCCTTTTTTACATATTTACGGGCCAACATTGATGATATTACACTGGCAACCCTTCAAGTCCTTAGACTCAACTCGGATCATCTCATTATTTATGCATCTCAAATCAATAGTCTTGCTTTTGCAATTCACAACGCGTCATGCACATCAACCAATCCAACCCAAGAATAACATCAAATTCATCGAATGGCAAAAGTATCAAGTCCGCCGGAAAACAGGAACCTCGAATGACTAGGGGGCATTTCTTACACACTTTGTCGACCAGCACGTAACGACCCAAGGGATTTGACACTCAAATTACGAACTCGAGAGACTCAACGGTGAGAGTCTTCTTTGGATGCTAAGGTTTCACATACATATGAATGAGTAGAGCCGGGGTCAATCAATGCAATCACACTAGTATCAAAGAGAGTGAAAGCACCGGTGATAACGTCGGGGAGGATGCCTCCTCTCGTCTTGCGGATAGCATATGCTCTAGCAGGACCACGAGTCTCGGATCGAACAACCGTATCGAGACCCTCTCGATTACCACCCTACCTCCTGAAATCCTCGGGGGTCTACCTCTAGCCGTCGTCCCACTAGATCTTGCACCTTGCATCTTATTCTTCTCATCTAGCTCCGTGCAATCTCTAATGAAGTGGTCCCTCGAACCGCATCCATAACAGGCCCTATTAATGACTTACCCCAACATTCACCTATGTGTCGTCTTCCACATTGGGGGCATTCGGGCTTTTCTTGACGATTATTGCCCACACTAGCTACCGAGGTAGCTCGTGAGTCCATCGATGGTCGTGCTCTAATGGAAATCCCCGCATTCGCCCTCGACTTATTTGTGTCCTCTCTGAACTTCTTTACAGTCGAAAATGGAGCCTTGCCCGTCGATCTTTTACGATAATCTCTAGCTTCAAATTCAGCCTTCCTCTTCTCCCATCCGAGCTCTTCCGCCTTGTAGGCTCGTTCAACTAGTGTTACAAATTCTTTTATCTCCAAAATACCCACCAAGAGCTTTAACTCTTCATTCAATCCCTCTTCAAATCTTTTGCACATAGCAACCTCATCAGCCACACACTCCGAGCATACCGACTAAGTCTTACGAACTCATGTTCAGATTCGAGATCTGCCATACGACCTTGCTTGAGTTCCAAGAATTCCTTACGCTTTTGATCGATGAACCGTTGACTAATGTATTTCTTCCGAAATTCGTTTGGAAGAAATCCCAAGTAACTTGTTCCTTTGGGACTATGGAAATTAAGGTCCTCCACCAATAGTAGGTGAGTCTCAAACAAGGATATAGCACACTTAAGACATTCATCGGTGTGCATGACAGTTCATCAAACACTCTAATTGTGTTATCAAGCGAACTCACCCTTCGGCATCATCGGTAACTATGGCCTTAAACTCCTCGGCCCCACGCTTCCTAATCAAGTCCACGGTGGTTTACTCAACCTCACAGGATCAGCAATCGATGGCATTACGGGCTCTTGGGGTGGATTATTTATATTTGGGAATGGTTGGACAGTAGGATTGGTTCGGGCATATTGCCGACCCACTCGTTCATCATGGTGAAGAAGGCTTGTTTCGCCCTTCATCTTGATTATTCATGGATGACCGAGGCTCAACAGCGGTGTCCCTTGCGCAGGAGCAGCCGCTACACTTTCAACGTCATCCGCCAAGGGTCTCTCTACCCGGGTTCCATTTGCTAATCAAAACAAAAATTTCAACCGTCAAGTCAACACATTTTAAGCAATAACACATTGGCATGTATAGCTAGACTCACACGCTACAGTAGTCCTAGAACCGACTAAACCATAGCTCGATACCAATAAAATTGTAACACCCAACCCGAGACCGTCATGGGAGTCGAACACGAGGTGTTAATGGACTTCAAACCACTTATGGAGAATTTCCCAGACAAGCTGCCAATCTGTGTACTAGTCGCTTCAAAAATCATAACTTGAGTTTTACAACTCGAAAATCAGTTTCGTAATTTTTCCCTGAAAGTAGACTCATATTTCCATCTACAGAATTTTTTCTAGAAATTTTGGTCGAGCCAATTCGTACAGTTTATTAGTTAAAGTCTCCCCTGTTGCAGGGATCGACTACACTGACCTTTGTGCGTTACGAATTGGATATCTCCCTGTACAGGGCTTCAATACTGATTCCGTTTGTTTCTATAGAAAGTAGACTCAGAGAGGAATCTATACATATATGGCATGACTCCTAATTATCTCTGGTTAATTTACAATGATTTTCCAAAGTCGGAACAGGGGATCCAGAAACTGTTCTGGCCCTGTTTCACGAGAACTTTAATATCTTTTAAAATACAGCTCATATGGTCGTTTCATTTCATCCATATGAAAATAGACCCATCAAGCTTCGAGTACGTAATTTTTTTTTAGCTATTAATTCCACTTCTACTATTTTTAGTGATTTTTCGATCTCATATCACTGCTGCTGTCCGCAACAGTTACTGCAGTAGACTATGCCAATTTCATGAATCCTTCCTTAGCCTTACTACTCATCCATCATAGTGACACAAATTATGGCCACCTTATCAAAATTAAGGTTTCTAAGACTCGTGGCTATAGATTCTAGCATCCCATTCAAACGACCACATAGGCCATTTTCACATGGCTTAAAGTTTACAACCCAAAATTTAACAAAACAAAATAGCTCATACATGCCAAATGTTCTCCTAAGTCGACTAAGAAGACAATACCAAAAATTGCTCACGGTGTGATGACTTCGTTGTGATTCTGAACACCCAAAAGGAGACGAGCCCAAGGAACCTAAAATGGGTGACAAGAAAACACCGAGTGAGTTTATAACTCGATGAAGTCATAAGCATTCCACAACCATCCATTAATAACATTATCATAAAATGAAATAATGAAACAAGGCCAAGTGTTCTAGCCGCATCGAACTGCACCATAGTTCCTTAGATCCTTCGGATCAATCTCATACCAAGTCATACATTTACATTTCATATACTATTCAATAGGATATTTGAAGCAATTTCCATACATCATTTCATTTCCGCAACAATCATGCAATTGAAATCATCACATAGATTTAAATCTTACCAACTCCACCCCGAGCATGAACATAGCATCTATTAGCCATGAACTCAAGGTACTTACTCTTTCCGCTGTCCATACTCATCTCGATAGAGTCACACCTCCATATAAATATTCAATCGGAGATATATGTAGAGTTCGCACACATAGTGCTTAATACTCAATCACGCACACTTAGTGCCACGTGATTCAAGCCCGCACACATAGTGCCATATAGTCCAAACTCGCACACTTAGTGCCATACATTACAAGCACGCACACTCAGTGCCAATCTCGTCACCGTACACATCTATTTCTCGCACACTTAGTGCGAAGCAAACTTCCTACACATTTCACTATCTCTTTTCGTTCAACATTATCATCTTTTCATACACATACATTTGTATATATTTCATCTCATTAAACACAATTGCATAGATATACAATCATTTAAGCAATATCAAATATATGCTAATGACTTACCTTGTGTTGGGTAAAATAGTCCAAGTCGGCTACTCGATGACCTTCGCCTTTCCCTTGCTTGATTCTCCTTCTTTAACTCCTTGAGCTTAATCAATAAATCAACTAGTTTAACCATCTCGCTAAACATTCATAATTCAATTACACATGCACATGTATGTTTGTATATTCGGCAACCATCCTCACTTATTACCCATTTAGTCAACAATCTAAGCCAAGATAAGGCTTCAATATGGTTGCCTCTAACCGAATACATGCACACCAATTTCCCTTCATGTGGCCGAATATGCATGTCCATGTTGAGGCCATTTATGCACTTATTACCACACAAAAACAGCATACATTTTACTAACTAATACCTTTCCATATTGTAACTCAATACACATCTATCATTTCCTTCATAACCAAAACATCATCATAAGTAAGTATATACCTTAAGATAGTATATACGTCATACCAATACATCATGCTCAAACATATATACATATATGTATGCTAGAGCCGAATCTCAAGTTGATTGTAACTAAACATGAACATGATTTCGAAACACAAATCTTACTCTCCATTCAAAGAGCATAAATCACACTTGGGGATGTACCATGGCCGAATACATCACAACACCATAATTTTGGTCATGATTACACAAAGAACTTAGTATATCATTCAAAAATGCTCAAAGAAAATCTAAGAGTCCTCAATCCACCATCACATGTATCATCATCAAGCTTCATATTTAACATGCAATGGCATTAACTCAAAATCCACCTTGGCCAAATACCATCCCCATGGTATAACAAAGATTTGAACCATGAGCTAATAAGAACATCAAGTTAGCAACCAAAAACATGCATGAATCTCATGGCACAACATCAAACATACCTTAATCTTGATGCAAATATAGCCAAACCTCTTCCTAATCCTCTTCCAACCCAAGCATGAAGCAAAATTCCTCCCTTCCCCTCTAGTATTTTCGGTCAAGAGAGAATGAAATGGATGAGCAAAATTTTTTTCTTTTCTTTTCTTCCATGTACGGCAATGGGGGTTTCACTCACACACACATTTTTTTTTTTCTTTACTACCCATGCTTATTTGTTTATTGTTTCCCCTAATGCACCAACAAAACATGTTTCATGACATGTTTAGCCCATACTCCTTGTCATGGCGGCCATCACTTGTAAAAGGGATATTTGACATGCAAGGCCATTGTTTTGCATGCATGCTTTAATTAGTCATCATACATTTCCCCATCATACTTTCAAAGTTTTCTACTAGGTCCTTTCTAGTGAAATTCACATTTATAACTCTAAATTAAAGCATCAAAATGTCACACATGAGTTAACACATATTATAGGCATCAAAATAAATATCAATTTATTTTTATGCCTCGGTTTTGTGGTCTCGAATCCACATTCCGACTAGGGTCGTTTTAAAGGTCACACAACTCTCCCCACTTAAGAAATTTTCGTCCCGAAAATCTTACCGTACATAGGTTTGGGTAACGCTTCTTCATAGAGTTCTCGGGTTCCCAAGTAGCTTCTTCCATCCGTGTTTGAGCCATAACACTTTTACTAACGGAACCCTTTTGTTTCGCAACTCCTTCACTTCACGAGCTAGGATACGAATCGGTTCTTCTTCATAACTCATATCGGCTTGAATTTTAACCTCTGATGGACTAATTACGTGTGACGGATCAGACCTATAGCGTCGAAGCATCGAAACATGAAAGACGTCGTGAATCTTTTCAAGTTCGGGGGCAAAATCAAGCGATACGCGAATCGGACCGACTCGTTCGGATATCTCATATGGCCCGATGAACCTCGGGCTCAATTTGCCTTCTGACCAAATCGAGTATCTTTTCCAAGGTGAAACTTTAAGAAACACTTTATCTCCCACTTGATACTCAATGTCTTTTCGTTTGAGATCCGCGTCACGACTTCCGACGATCGGAGGCTATCTTGATTTTCACGGATTACTTTTACTTTCATTCAAAGATCTTTAATCAAATCCACTCCAAAAATTTTGTTCTCACCGAGCTCGGTCCAAAACAATGGTGTACGGCATTTACGCCCGTACAAGGCCTCGTAAGGCGCCATCTTAATACTTGATTGAAAACTATTGTTGTAAGCGAATTCAATCAAAGGTAAGTACCGTTCCCATGAACCACTGAACTCGAGGATGCAACATCTCAACATATCCTCAAGTATCTGAATTATCCGCTCGGATTGACCATCGGTTTGGGGGTGAAAGGCGGTGCTGAAATGCAACTTGGTACCTAAAGCTTCTTGCAATCTCTTCCAAAATCGCGAGGTGAACCTTGGATCTCTATCCGACACCACAAAAATCGGTACCCCGTGTAATCTCACAATCTGAGAAACATACAATTCAGCTAGTTTATCCAATGAAAAATCCGTACGCACGGGGATAAAGTGAGCCGACTTAGTCAGTCTATCAACAACAACCCAAATCGCATCCTTCTTGCTCACTGACAATGGCAGTCCGGACACAAAGTCCATTGTGACTCGATCCCATTTCCACTCGGGTATCGTAATCGGCTGAAGTAATCCTGAAGGCACTTGATGTTCTGCTTTCACTTGTTGACATATTAAACATCTCAAACAAAGTGGGAGGTCTCGTTTCATACCATGCCACCAAAGCTGCGTTTCAAATCGTTGTACATCTTCGTACTCCCGGGTGGATTGCCATTCGGCTACAATGGGCTTCGTTCGAAATCATTGAAATAAGTTTCAATTCTTTGGAACACACGACGAATTCGAACCTCGGACAATCGTCATCACCAATATGAAACTCCGATTCCTTGTTCGAACACACTCACCGTCTTGCAACCAACTCATCATCAACTTTACGAGCTTCACGAATTTGATGAATCAACAATGGTTTGGCCTTTAATTCGGCTACTAACACATTGTCGGGTAGAATAGACAAGTGTACATTCATTGCTCGTAAAAGCAAGCGGTGATTTCGGCTTAAGGCGTCGCAACCACATTAGCCTTTCCGGGTGATAATCAATGACAAGCTCATAATCTTTTAACAACTCGAGCCAACGTCTTTGTCGCAGATTTAAGTCTCTTTGAGTCATCAAATATTTGAGACTTTTGTGATCCGAATACACATGGCACTTCTCACCAAATAAGTAATGTCGCCATATCTTTAAAGGCGAATACGATGGCGACCAATTCGAGATCATGGGTCGGATAATTTTTCTCATGTGGCTTTAATTGTCGCGACGCGTAGGCCACAACTCGACCTTCTTGCATTAATACGCACCCTAACCCAAGTAGGGAGGCGTCACTATAAATGACAAACTCTTTGCGATTCGGGCCGCACTAAAAGCCGAGCTTAGTTAAATGAGTTTTCAATTGATCGAAACTTTTCGACACTTTTCCGTCCATTCAAACTTGACATCCTTCAAGCGGTTT
Organism: Gossypium arboreum; assembly: GCF_025698485.1. NCBI lineage: Eukaryota > Viridiplantae > Streptophyta > Magnoliopsida > Malvales > Malvaceae > Gossypium > Gossypium arboreum. The sequence continues at coordinate 45,135,392 of NC_069070.1, read as the reverse complement.
ACGTCATGGGTGTGGCTATCATCGAGAATCCTTTTACAAACCGTCGGTAGTAACCAAGTCCCAAAAGCTCGAACCTCGGTAATATTTCTGGGGCTTCAGTTAAGTATAGTTGAAATTTTACTCGGTCGACTCGAATACTCGATCTGAGATACCACATGACCCAAGAAGCTAACCTCTCTTAACCGTAACTCACACTTGCTGAACTTAGCATATAACCGCTATCCCGTAAAATTTGCAACACTAATCTCGGTGCTCGCATGTTCGGTCTCATCTCTTGAATAGACCAAGATGTCGTCAATGAACATCACTACGAACCGATCCAAATATGATCCAAGATTCGATTCATCAAATCCATAAATCTGCGGGGCATTAGTGAGCCCAAACGGCATCACTAAGAATTCGTAGTGACCATATCTCGTTCAAGGCGCTTTGGGTATATCCGAATCTCGGATTCATGAATCGATAATAGCCCGATCTCAAATCTATTTTTGAAAACACCGAGGCTCCTTCAGTTGATCGAACCAATCATCGATCTGCTGTAACGGATATTTGTTCTTTATTGTCACTTTATTAAGTTGACGATAGTCGATGCACAACCTCATGGTTCCGTCCTTCTTTTTCACAAACAACACTGGTGCACCCCAAGGTGAAAAACTCGGGCGAGTAAAACCTCTATCTTCCAACTCTTGCAACTGAGCTTTCAACTCCTTTAATTTCGTTGGTGCCATACGATACGGAGCTATCGAAATCGGTGTGGTCCTAGGTACAAGCTCAATACCAAACTCTATCTCCCGAACAGTGGCAAACCCGGTAATTCTTGGGAAAAACATCCGGTATTCACAAACCACCAAGATGATTCGGTTTTATTTCTAACTCCTTATCATCAAGTACATACACAAGGTATGCTTCGCACCTTTTTTTACATATTTCGGGCCAACATTGATGATATTACGGTGGCAACCCTTCAAGTCCGTAGACTCAACTCGGATCATCTCGTTATTTGCGCATCTCAAATCAATAGTCTTGCTTTTGCAATTCACAACCGCGTCATGCACGGTCAACCAATCCAACCCAAGAATAACATCAAATTCATCGAATGGCAAAAGCATCAAGTCCGCCGGAAAACAGGAACCTCGAATGACTAGGGGGCATTTCTTACACACTTTGTCGACCAGCACGTAACGACCCAAGGGATTTGACACCCAAATTACGAACTCAGTAGACTCAACAGGTAGAGTCTTACTGGATGCTAAGGTTTCACATACATATGAATGAGTAGAGCCAGGGTCAATCAATGCAATCACACTAGTATCAAAGAGAGTGAAAGCACCGGTGATAACGTCGGGGAGGATGCCTCCTCTCGTCGCGGATAGCATATGCTCTAGCAGACCACGAGTCTCGGATCGAACAACCGTATCAGAGACCCTCTCTGATTACCACCCCTACCTCCACGAAATCCTCGGGGTCTACCTCTAGCCGTCGTCCCACTAGATCTTGGACCTTGCATCTTATTCTTCTCATCTAGCTCCGTGCAATCTCTAATGAAGTGGTCCTCGAACCGCATCCATAACAGCCCTATTAATGACTTACCCCAACATTCACCTATGTGTCGTCTTCCACATTGGGGGCATTCGGGCTTTTCTTGACGATTATTGCCCACACTAGCTACCGAGGTAGCTCGTGAGTCCATCGATGGTCGTGCTCTAATGGAAATCCCTACGATCGCCCTCGACTTATTTGTGTCCTTTCGAACTTCTTTACGTACCAAAATGGAGCCTTGCCCGTCGATCTTTTACGATAATCTCTAGCTTCAAATTCAGCCTTCCTCTTCTCCTTCCGAGCTCTTCCGCCTTGCGAGCTCGTTCAACTAGTGTTACAAATTCTTTTATCTCCAAAATACCCACCAAGAGCTTTAACTCTTCATTCAATCCCTCTTCAAATCTTTTGCACATAGCAACCTCATCAGCCACACACTCCGAGCATACCGACTAAGTCTTACGAACTCATGTTCAGATTCAGATCTGCCATACGACCTTGCTTGAGTTCCAAGAATTCCTTACGCTTTTGATCGATGAACTGTTGACTAATGTATTTCTTCCGAAATTCGTTTGGAAGAAATCCCAAGTAACTTGTTCCTTTGGGACTATGGAAATTAAGGTCCTCCACCAATAGTAGGCGAGTCTCATAACAAGGATATAGCACACTTAAGACATTCATCGGTGTGCATGACAGTTCATCAAACACTCTAATTGTGTTATCAAGCGAGAACTCAGCCCTTTCGGCATCATCAAGTAACTATGGCCTTAAACTCCTCATTACGCTTCCTAATCAAGTCCACAGTGGTTTACTCAGCCTCACAGGATCGCAGAATCGATGGCATTACGGGCTCTTGGGGTGGATTATTTATATTTGGGAATGGTTGGACAGCCGGATTTGTTCGGGCATATTGCCCGACCCACTCGTTCATCATGGTGAAGAAGGCTTGTTTCGCCCCTTCATCTTGATTATTCGCGGATGACTGAGGCTCAACAGGCGGTGTCCTTGCGCAGGAGCAGCCGCTACACTTTCAATGTCATCCGCCAAGGGTCTCTCTACCCCGGGTTCCATTTGCTAATCAAAACAAAAATTTCAACCGTCAGAAGTCATCACATTTTTAAGCAATAACACATTGGCATGTATAGCTAGACTCACACGCGCTACAGTAGTCCTAGAACCGACTAAACCATAGCTCTGATACAAATAAAATTGTAACACCCCGAACCCGAGACTGTCGCCGGAGTCGAACACGAGGTGTTAACAGACTTCAAACCACTTATTGAGAATTTCCCAGACAAGCTGCCAATCTGTGTACTAGTCGCTTCAAAAATCATAACTTGAGTTTTACAACTCGAAAATCAGTTTCGTAATTTTTCCCTGAAAGTAGACTCATATGTCCATCTACAGAATTTTTTCTAGAATTTTTGGTCGAGCCAATTAGTACAGTTTATTAGTTAAAATCTCCCCTGTTGCAGGGATCGACTACACTGACCTTTTTGCGTTACGAATTGGATATCTCCCTGTACAGGGCTTCAATACTGATACCGTTTGTTTCTATAGAAACTAGACTCAGAGAGGAATCTATACATATATGGCATGACTCCTAATTATCTCTGATTAATTTACAATGATTTTCCAAAGTCGGAATAGGGGATCCAGAAACCGTTCTGGCCCTGTTTCACGAGAACTTTAATATCTCTTAAAATACAGCTCATATGGTCGTTTCGTTTCATCCATATGAAAATAGACCCATCAAGCTTCGAGTACGTAATTTTTTTTTAGCTATTAATTCCACTTCTACTATTTTTAGTGATTTTTCGATCTCATATCACTGCTGCTGTCCGCAACAGTTACTGCAGTAGACTATGCCAATTTCATGAATCCTTCCTTAGCCTTACTACTCATCCATCATAGTGACACAAATTATGGCCACCTTATCAAAATTAAGGTTTCTAAGACTCGTGGCTATAGATTCTAGCATCCCACTCAAACGACCACATAGGCCATTTTCACATGGCTTAAAGTTTACAACCCAAAATTTAACAAAACAAAATAGCTCATACATGCCAAATGTTCTCCTAAGTCGACTAATAAGACAATACCAAAAATTGCTCGCCGGTGTGATGACTTTGTTGACGGTTACGAACACCCAAAAGGAGACGAGCCCAAGGAACCTAAAATGGGTGACAAGAAAACACCGAGTGAGTTTATAACTCAGTAAGTCATAAGCATTCCACAACCATCCATTAATAACATTATCATAAAATGAAATAATGAAACAAGGCCAAGTGTTCTAGCCGTACCGAACTGTACCATAGTTCCTTAGATCCTTCGGATCAATCTCATACCAAGTCATACATTTACATTTCATATACTATTCAATAGGATATTTGAAGCAATTTCCATACATCATTTCATTTCATAACAATCATGCAATTGAAATCATCACATAGATTTAAATCTTACCAACTCCACCCCGAGCATGAACATAGCATCTATTAGCCATGAACTCAAGGTACTTACTCTTTCCGCTGTCCATACTCATCTCGATAGAGTCACACCTCCATATAAATATTCAATCGGAGATATATGTAGAGTTCGCACACATAGTGCTTAATACTCAATCACGCACACTTAGTGCCACGTGATTCAAGCCCGCACACATAGTGCCATATAGTCCAAACTCGCACACTTAGTGCCATACATTACAAGCACGCACACTCAGTGCCAATCTCGTCACCGTACACATCTATTTCTCGCACACTTAGTGCGAAGCAAACTTCCTACACATTTCACTATCTCTTTTCGTTCAACATTATCATCTTTTCATACACATACATTTGTATATATTTCATCTCATTAAACACAATTGCATAGATATTACAATCATTTAAGCAATATCAAATATATGCTTAATGACTTACCTTGTGTTGGGTAAAATAGTCCAAGTCGGCTACTCGATGACCTTCGCCTTTCCCTTGCTTGATTCTCCTTCTTTAACTCCTTGAGCTTAATCAATAAATCAACTAGTTTAACCATCTCGCTAAACATTCATAATTCAATTACACATGCACATGTATGTTTGTATATTCGGCAACCATCCTCACTTATTACCCATTTAGTCAACAATCTAAGCCAAGATAAGGCTTCAATATGGTTGCCTCTAACCGAATACATGCACACCAATTTCCCTTCATGTGGCCGAATATGCATGTCCATGTTGAGGCCATTTATGCACTTATTACCACACAAAAACAGCATACATTTTACTAACTAATACCTTTCCATATTGTAACGCAATACACATCTATCATTTCCTTCATAACCAAAACATCATCATAAGTAAGTATATACCTTAAGATAGTATATACGTCATACCAATACATCATGCTCAAACATATATACATATATGTATGCTAGAGCCGAATCTCAAGTTGATTGTAACTAAACATGAACATGATTTCGAAACACAAATCTTACTCTCCATGCAAAGAGCATAAATCACACTTGGGGATGTACCATGGCCGAATACATCTCAACACCATAATTTTGGTCATGATTACACAAAGAACTTAGTATATCATTAAAAAATGCTCAAAGAAAATCTAAGAGTCCTCAATCCACCATCACATGTATCATCATCAAGCTTCATATTTAACATGCAATGGCATTAACTCAAAATCCACCTTGGCCAAATACCATCCCCATGATATAACAAAGATTTGAACCATGGGCTAATAAGAACATCAAGTTAGCAACCAAAAACATGCATGAATCTCATGGCACAACATCAAACATACCTTAATCTTGATGCAAATATAGCCAAACCTCTTCCTAATCCTCTTCCAACCCAAGCATGAAGCAAAATTCCTCCCTTCCCTCTAGTATTTTCGGTCAAGAGAGAATGAAATGGATGAGCAAAATTTTTTCTTTTCTTTTCTTCCATGTACGGCAATGGGGGGTTTCACTCACACACATTTTTTTCTTTCTTTACTACCCATGCTTATTTGTTTATTGTTTCCCCGATGCACCAACAAAACATGTTTCATGACATGTTTAGCCCATACTCCCTTGACATGGCTGGCCATCACTTGTAAAAAAGGGGGTATTTGACATGCAAGGCCATTGTTTTGCATGCATGCTTTAATTAGTCATCATACATTTCCCCATCATACTTTCAAAGTTTTCTACTAGGTCCTTTCTAGTGAAATTCACATTTATAACTCTAAATTAAAGCATCAAAATGTCACACATGAGTTAACACATATTATAGGCATCAAAATAAATATCAATTTATTTTTATGCCTCGGTTTTGTGGTCCCGAATCCACATTCCGACTAGGGTCGTTTTAAGGCTATCACATACGATGCTGATGTCCCAGACATGATCTTACACGTAAATCTCAAATCGATGCTAATGTCCCAGATGTGGTCTTACACAAAATCTCATATCAGAATCCTATGTGATGACATATGTATCCTAACCATTTCTATGGTTCGTACGGGGCTTTTCGAACTTTGTCACATTATCGAAAGTTTCTCAGATTTCACATTTTAACACTTTAGTCCTTAATCACAAAAATCACAAAATATACAAAATTTCCATTTACACATGTTTAGCCAAATTTTCCCTTAACTCATATAAGGCCATATATTTCATTTATTTCACATATTAATCCTACATTTAGCACATTTCACAAATAAATCCCCAAAAGTCAATTTCATCAAAAATCACTATACAAAACATGTTCATCAATCACTAAACTTTCTTAATACACCATTTAACAACACAAAACTCATGGATTCATCCATGGCACATCTCAATATCATCATCAAATTCAGAAATTCAAGCATGGATTAGCTAGAGCAAGACGTAACAACCACAAAAACATAAAAATCATCAAAAACAGATCAAAAACACATACCTAATTGATGCTTGAGCTTGCCGAACCTTAAATAGCTCTTTTTCTTTTCTTTTTCTTCTATTTTCGATTGATGAACAAAGAATAATGAATACTATGGCTTTTGTTTTTCTTTAATGAACACATATTTAACAATTACCAAATTAACCTTTATTAAAACAAAAAACCCACTAATATAAGCCCATTTTTGTCCATCCATTAACCACATGGTTTAATAACAACATAAGGACCTCACACTTAATAAGTCATAGCAAGCCACTTTTACAAATTCTACGATTAGATCCTTTTTATCAAATCGAACACACAAACGGTAAAATTTTCATACAAAATTTTCACACATATCATATATCATGCTGTAAACACAGAAAATAATATTAAAAAAATACTTTTCTCACTCAGATTTGCGGTCTCGAAACCACTATTCCGATTAGGGTCTAAATTAGGCTGTTACAATATGTGATTTCCCAAAATGAATGAGGTCCTGCATTTGTTGCTGACGGGATTTAGCTCGGACGAGTAATCCTATTGACCTCATTACAGAAAGGATTTAGCCCGGACGGGTAATGTAACACCCCTTACTCGTATCCTACGTCGGGACAAAGTACGAGGCATTCTCGGTCTTTAACATACACTTTAACATAAACCGGGCCTTTCAAATTTCATCCAATCTTAAAAACATTCAAACATAAACACAATGTCCCTTCTACAGCCCACCTGGCCTTTAACATGCTTCAAGGGTGGTTCAGGACTAAACTGAGTGCTTCTAAAAATTTTACAACACTTAGGAAAAATTTTCTTAGGAAAAATTTTCCCAAGTTGGGAGAGTCACAAACCTGTGTGGGTAGGCCGTGTGAATTTCACATGCCCGTGTGGCTAGGAGACGCCCGCGTCCTCAACCTGTGTAGCTCTCTACTTATGACGTCAGCATAAATTAAAGGTCACACGGCCAAGTCACACTCCTGTATGTTATGCCATGTGGCAAATTTAATTTTCGCATTTAAGGTGTAGACTTCACACAGTCTGGGCACACTCCTATGTCTTGAGGCTGTATCTTTCACACGGTTCAGACACACGGCCATGTCTTTACCTGTGTGTTTACTACCATGGATACTGACTTACAAAACTAGGGTACATGGGACACAGTGTCGGGCAAAATGCCCTGGGGCTGACCATGTGTCACACACGACCTAGACACATGCCCATGTGTCTACATGTGTGGAAAAATTTAAGGCTATTATCTGTAACGCCCTGAATTTGGGCCTAGAAGTATTGGGCCTTGAGTATGGGTCCGTAAGGAGGTTAGATATAAGCATTTAATTGTGCAAGGAAATGACACAATTGATTGTCTGCTGCAGTGGTTAAGTGATTAGGAGTGTTTGGAAGTGTTGGAGAAGTCTTAGGTTCAAACTTGGGCTTTAGCAAAAATTATGGTTTTAAGTGAATAAAACTCTAGGTGCTTGGATGAAGGCCTTTTAAATTATTGTGGTAAATAAATGACACAAGGAAGCATATGGTCTAGTGGTTGTGGCATCATTAAGGTTGCAAGGGAGCCTGGGTTCAAGTCTTGGCTCTTGCAATTTATTTTGGTTTTTCTTTAAAGGAACCTGGACTTTGGCCTATAGACCTTATAATTAATTGAGGCTAAAATGATGACACAAAGAGCCTTGTGGTGTAGTGACAAGGTGGCGTGTTGTGTAACTGTGAGGTCTAAGGTTCAAGTCTTGGGATGCGCAGTGAAGTATTTATTTTACTGTTTGAGCTGTGTAGGAGGTGGAGTTGGACAAGAACTCTGGGGTTGAAGTGGTCATAAAAATAAGGAATTTTCCAACTAACAGTTGAAAGTAATCCCACATCGGGAAGCTAACATGGGAATTGGTGAGAAGTTGGCTTTAAATAGAGCGAACCAGATGAGTTAGTGAGGAAAAAAGTGATTAAGACTCAATGCAGGATATGCCAAGGTTAGTGATCGTGGACTTTAGCGCGTTCTCATAAACAGATGTGTATTCACGCCCTTCTTTGTTGGAAGTCAAGAAAAGCTGAAAAGCCAAAACCTCGACATTTGGGGCCTCACGAGCATGCAAACGCATGAGGGGCGAACCAAGCCCACAAATCATGGGCGATAGACTGTAGAGGCCACCACGAGCATTCTCATATGCTGGGGCTGTTCTGGGCCTCTATGGGCCTAAAGGGCCCGTGGGCCTGCTTATGTAAACTTCACTGTTAAGTGGGATGTAGATAGACTTGTCATGTCGCGCACACAACTTAGGTAGTTTTGGGCCACGTTAGGCTTAAATGGGCCGTGTAGGCCTAATGGGCTCATTGGCCCCACACGGATTGAATTGCAACTTGTGATAATTATTGGACTGGGCTATGTAGGTCACATAGCCGTATTTAAATTTGGGCTACATGGGCCATACGAGGGTGTGGGCCCACTTGGGCCGAGTAATGGGCCTTTAGGGCGATTTGCATCGTTATGTCTATTTAGATTACTTAAGTCGCTCAAGACAACGGTGGACCTCCTGTTGGGTCGTTAAGACCCCGGTTTGTAAAATTATCGAAATACCCTTGTAGTGTAAAATGACCACAATACCCCTGTATGGTAGAATGACGATTATGCCCTTATGTTCTGTATGACTGATGTGCCTTTGATTTACATATATGATTTTGCTGAGTATGACTTTGCATGCACGTAATATTTATGACATGACATATTGCATGGGGTTGGGTAATTATGGACGGAGGAAGTGTACGGCCTGTAGCCGTCCTATATAAGGCTTTAGCCTTTCTGCGATACTTATGGCTTATAGCCGTTCTGTTAACTGCCACCTTTTTTAATTTTGTCCTTTTTAGGTGTTTTCATGCAAAATCACTTAGTAAAAGATGTTTAACACACATCAAGCTCACATATTCCTTCATTAAACATCAAAGAACATGCATGTCACAAATGGGTAAATTTTTAAACATAAACCCTAGTTCAAAATAAGGGTGGAAATAGGTAAATCAAGCTACGAGATCTTAAAAAATGTAAAGAAAATTAAAAACGGGCTAAGGAACACTTACTATTAAGCTTGAAAATGTCAAAAACCCTACCTATGGAGAGCTTAGAAATTTCAGTAGCCACATGAAGAAGATGAGTCAATTTTTGCTTTGATTTTCCCTTTTTATTCTTTTAATTACTAATTGACCAAAATGCCCTTAAGGCCTTTCCTTCAAATTTTTCCTATGCATGTCAATTTTTGTCCAAAATTTTAAAAATTGGTCAAATTGCTAATTAGGTCTTTTTAATTTATGATCTAAAGCAATTTCATGCTTGAAGCTTATAGAACACAAGTTTTGCATCTTATTCGATTTGGTCTTTAAGGTTCAATTTGACATTTTATGCATAGAATTTCTCCATGAAATTTTCACACAAGCATGCATACCTATCATGGACCTCATAAAAATCATAAACCAATTATTTCTATCTCAAATTTGTGGTCTTGAAACCACTATTCTAACTACGCCTTAATTTGGGATGTTACAAGTAATCCTAATATGAGTCCTCTCGAATACATGTTATAGATTGGATTTATCCTGGATGGGTAATCCAGATCAAGGTTCTTAGAGCATATGTCATAAAAAGGATTTAGCCTGGACTGATAATCCTGTTGTATACATGTGTCGCTCGAGAGTGTACTCCCTGATATAATACCTTATGGGTACCATTGGACATGATTTGACGGATCCTGATTCGTACACCTTGAGTCTATTACTTGCATATCCATTGATATTTTGAAAAAATTCAACGGGTGATAATTCTAGACATGAGAAGATATGAATAATAAAATGAGTTATTACACGTATCCATCTGCAATTTAAGTAAATGATGATACATGACATATGATATATGAAAACATGAGATGATGATATTTGTACATGGATTTTATTTGATAAATATATGTTCATTCTTGATTATAGACTTGTACACCTTGAGTGTACTAATTGTGACCTTAATGTTCTAATTAATATGAGTAAAGTTCTAATATGAAATGATATAAACTCGAAATGAACTATTGTGAAATTATACTTGAAATAATGAGATGAATTATACATGTTGAATGAATACATATTGTGGAAAGCATATGTGCTTGGAAACTTGATTGTTGTTGAGCCCATATATGTTTTGATGTTAATATGGAATATATGATTAACAAGGGCAATAAGAATATGTGTAGGGCTTGAGATCAAATTGATTGATTACGCCTTACATAGTCACCTCAAAATAGAATGAATGGTAAGTAAAGTACCATGTTATATTAACTTACTAAGCATTTTATGCTTACTTAGTTTTATTTCCCTGTTTTAGAGTAAATTAGAAGCTCGTTGGATTGGAAGCTCGGCGAAGATCACTCACACTATCCATCGACCCATGTCGGTACAATATGGTAAATCAATTATGGTTTTAATGGCATGTATAAAATATATTGGCCATATTGGCATGTAAATATAAATGATGCTTGTAATCTAGCCATTGGAATGGTTTGTTTAAATATACTTGTAATGTCAAACTATGGTGGCTACATATATGTTAACTAGTTGATCAAATCATGTTTTATACATGGATTAAACTAAGGTATGATTGTAGGCATGTATGCATGAAATGTTATGCCATGATGTATGATGGAATTTTCTAAAATTGAATGTTTGAATTGGTTCGTTCATGGATTTGAGTTTAAGTGCAGGTCATTAGTGTGAATTTGGGTGAGAAATGAAGCTAGAAACGGCTTTATTTTGTCCACACGGGCAGACAAATGGACATGTGTTTAGACCGTGTGTGACACACGGCCTGGTAAAATAGACATATGGTTAGGCCGTGTGTCCCTTGCACCTTAATTTTATGAAATAGAATGCTCAGAATTGAGCACACGGGTAGAGACATGGGCTTGTGTCTCATCCGTGTGTGCTACACGGCCTGGAACACAGGCGTGTGTCTTGGCTGTTGGAAACCTGTACCTAATTTCGAATTGAATTAATTGACCACATGGCCTAGCACACGGGCTTGTGGGATGGCCGTGTGTGCAAGTCAGAGAGTTACATGGGGTCAAACATGGCCTCTAGCACAGGCTCGTCCCAGGGTCACACGGGTGTGTGAGCCCTACACCTTGGAAAAATTTTATAAAGTCGCGAAAAATTCTTAAAGTTCCCGATTAAGTCCCAACTCAATTCTAGTGCTCGTATTGGACCTCGAGGGTCTAAGTAAGAGACGTTATGAATGATCTCAATAAATAAATAGTAATTTACATAAGTTATTTGTAAATGTTTCTGAATGTTTTGGTAATGCTCTGAAACCCTATTTCGACGACGAATATGGGTTAGGGGTATTGCATTTACTGGTATCAGAGCTACGATTTAGTCGATTCTCAGACTGAACGTAGCATATGTGGAGTCTACAAATACATGCCATGATATAACCTGTGATAGTGTGATATTTCTCGACTATGATGAAAATTGTTTTACAAATAAACAGAGATGCTTTCCAACCGAGCTAATTTCGATACTGCTGAAAGTGATACTCGTGGGCATGAGTAAAAAAATGTTAGTTATGATGAAATAGAATTCGAAAAGGTACAAATAAATGTTTTATAGTGCATGAGAATGATGAATGTTATGCTATATGAGTATATACATGAAAACTAAATTGTGAGGCTTACGATCTCCACCCCCTTACCAATATAGTGTTATACAATGAAATTCACATGATTTATATCGATTAAGCTCATAAATGTGGAACTAAAGAGTTCAAAGGTTGAATGATTAATGATGTAGCCAGAATTGAAAATGGGTTAGTAAGTAAAGACGATATTAAAAGAGATGTCAGATTTTTCTGAAGATTATTATGAATATGTGATGTCATTATTAAGGAAGAAGATTATTCATGAGTAATCGACTTATCCAGATATGATATTTATAGAACGGATTAGCAAAAAGAATTTCTAAATTGGCTCTTTTAGTGAACTGAATAATGTAAAATTATTGATGACTTTATTAGTCAGTAGAATAGTAATGAAATTGCAAAGAAATGTGAACACAGTTGTTATAATTGAGTATATTACAACAACATCTCCTGGATACTCTATAAGTTCTATTATTTTCAGAGGCATATGAAATTGTTCATGTTCAGATGTAATATTTATCGTATTGAAAGGCTTGCTAATTATAATAGATGAAATTACTGAAAGTCTGGTTAATTCATGAGCGGCATTACTCTATCATTTTTGGGTTTTCTAATTCATCATAATTGATATAAGATTGGATGATAAGGTTCATATTGTAACACCTTTAACCCGTCACTGTCGTCGGAATAGATTAAGAGGCATTAGTGGACGTATAACTCAGTTCAAAATGATAATTTACCAAATAATATTACATTTCAATAAATATCACTCATTCACATTCATTAGTTACTTAAGTCAAGGATACAAAGTCTTAATCATGCATTCGGGACTAAATTGATAACATATAAAAAATTTAGAAACTTATAAAACTATCAACCTTTCAAGTGTCACACACCCGTGTGAACAGGCCATGTGTCTCACACGACTAGTAGACACCTCTGTGTCTTAGACCGTGTGAAAATAGGGCATACATACTAACTTGCACCACACGGCTAGAGACATGCCCACGTGCCTTGGCCATAGTTGAAATTGACTTTGGCCACACGGCCGACCACACGCCCATGCGCTAGGCCGTGTGTTATTTAGGGGGTATACTGACTTATGTCATAGGGTCAATCACACGCCCGTGTGCGAACTCGTGTGACACACATGGCTAATAGACACGTCCGTGTGTCTAAGCCGTGTCAAACCTATAGAGTATACTGACTTAATTCGTACGGTACCCTATGGGACGTATAGCTGTGTAACTTAACCGTATGTCGCACACGGCTGAGACACACTCCTGTGTCTCTACCTATGGAGACAAAATAGGCCATTTGCAAAGCCTTATTGCCACCCTATAACACAAGCATTTACAATCGTATTTGACCACAATTATGCAACCCAATTGAGAACCAAAATAACCATTTCATTACACAGCAATTAACATATCAAAACATAACAAATTCATATCTAAATACCTATCCATCTTCATGTATAATCCATTCATCTATCAAATTCATATCAATACCTCACTTGCATATCTTCATTCAAACATTACCATACAAAAACATACCATTCTTAAGCACATATATGCAATCCAAAACATGATATCAAAATAAGCCAAATCACGTGGCTTAACTTATATACAAAATCATTCTCAAATCATGATACCAAATCAAACTAGCTTATACATGCCATATTTACATAAATTCACAAGTTCAAAATACTAATCAGAAATCGGATAGTGTGACGTGCAACTCTGACTTGTCCGAAACGAGCGAGCAACGACCCTCTATAAAACATAGAAAAGGAAATAGAGTAAGCTTTATAGCTTAGTAAACCCGTATAGTTTAGAATTAAACTTACCATTTATACAAAATCAAGCAAAAAATAAAAATGCTAAAAATTCAATTTAACCATCACCTATTCACACATAGTCATCACACGTTAGTCATTTAACAAAAACATAAACCATCCATTAATACAATACTCTATATTATTCCAAAATTCATATATCATACATATAACATTAATATCACTTATAACCCGTAACTTATCCATATAAACAGTATTTAAGCCCATTGAACCTATTAGAACTTCAAAGGATAGTCGAGTGAACAATGTCAGTAATCTGTCAATTCATCATCATACATGCTCTTTCGAGTCATGGTCGGTAAGCTCCTCCTGAGCTGATGAATAGTAAGCTCTATTGAGCTAAAAATGGTAAAATGGTAAGCTCTATTGAGCTAAATAGTAAGCTCTTTTAAGCTGAATCAGTAAGCTTCAATGAGCTGAAATAGTAAGCTCTTACAAGCTGCGGTGAGTCCGCAACAAATGCAGGAGCTCAACCAAGTCACTTGTATCCAATGAATTCATATAGTTCAAACGGGACTCGGTAACGAATACAATATATCATTAAGACATTTATATTTCAAGTATTTCAATTATATACATTCAATTCAATAATTACAAGTATAGAATAGTTCGATTCTAATTATACAAACTTACCTTGTATCCTCAAATAAAATTATTAGCTATTCATCGATCTTTCCTTTTCCCTGATCTAAACTCGATCTCGACTTATCTTGATCTATATTATATCAAATTAACTCATTCAAACTTTCATTCAATTCAATTTAGCCTAAAACATTCATTTTGGCTAATTTACAATTTTACCCCTAGACTTTTGACTACTTTGCAATTTAGTCCTTAACACATAAAAATGCAAAATTACACAATTGGACCATAACCCATGATAGCCGAATTTCCTATATGCTACTAGCAGTCCAAATCCTTCATTATTTTCACATTTTAAACCACAACATTCCTATCTTTCACAATTTAATCCCTAATTCTCATTTTTGTCAAAAGTCACTTTATAAAACTTGTATATCTATTAAAAACCACCAATAATCTAACGAGAAACTTCAAAATACCCAAGTATTCAACAATGGCATATCTCAAAATCTATAATAGTTTCAAAAAAAAAGGTACGGGCTAGCTAGATTGAGCTGCAACGAGCTAAAAAACGTAGAAATCATTAAAAACTGAGCTAAAACCGTACCTTACTGAGTTAGAAGAGCTTAACCGAACCTTGCCCTAAAAATGGTGACTCTTTCTTGCTAAAATCAGCATGAAGAAGATGAATGAACCATAATATGGTTTTGTTTTAATTCATCTTTACTTATTAAGCCATTTACAAAATTAAACTTTATTAAAACAAATAAAAATCATGCAAATTATGGACATAAATGTCCACTGACATTAACATGGGTATATTATCAACTTAAGGACTTCTAATAATTTCATAGCCATTTGAGTCATTTAACTAATAGATCTCATATTTTACGTGTTACGTAATTTAATCCTTTTTACCAAATTAAGCATTTAAACAGTAAAATTTATTAACAAAACTTTCACGTAATTAATCTATCATGCTATAAACCTTAGTAAAATAATAAAATAAATATTTTGAATTTAGATTTGTGGTCCCAAAACCACTATTCTAATTTGACCTAAAAACAGCCTGTTACACATATGATATCACTTTCTACTTCTACTGATTGACGCCTTGAATTGCGAATATGCAAAATTACATTGTCTTTGTCACAGTTGTTTCAACTGAGTATGCATGATATTACTCTTCTGAATTTTCTCTAAGATATCATCAATCTCTTTATTGTTAAAACATGGTTTGTCTGTGAAAGGTATTCATTAGTTAGTGGTGACTATACTCACTACTGTTATGAATTTTGGCTTGAGCATGGGAATTTGGTAATATAGAACAAAAATTATAGTAACTGTATTATTGCACTGGTTGATATTGGAGCCACCCTTGGTTTTCCTCTTTTATTTGAAAAATATTATTGAGGTTGAGGTATTCTTCAATTTATATTGTGGAAACGTCAAATCTGTTATAGTATTATGGTTTTAACCTATCTGATGATTGTGACCTCAGAATAATTTAAAGCATCGATATCCTTTTTAATTTTTTTGAAAGTGTTTTCTATGATAGCTACATCAATGTTATTGATATTACAGAAAGATGTAAGATTTGAATGGGTGACAGATATTAGTAAACTTTTGATCGGTTGGAAGCCCTAATGATTGAAGCATCGGTTCTAGTTCGATCAATCGGGTAAGGAATTTATTATCACGTTGATACATCATTGAATGGGATTATACTATGTCTTGATGTAGTAAGGCAAAGTAATAGCATGTGCTTTCGAGACGCTTAAAAGCCACATGAAAAGAATTACTTGATACATGATCTAGAATTGACAGCTATTATTTTTCTATTGAAATCTAACAACATTACTTATTTGGTGAAAAAAAATGTCATATATTCACCGATTATAAAAAGTTGAAGTATCTAATGTTGCTAAAAGATTTGACTTTGAATAGCATATATGACTTGAATTGTTGAAAGATTATGGTTTGACAATTGTATATCAATTGGAAAGAACAAATATGGTTACAAATATTCTGAGTAGAAAATCTCTGCATACTATATTCTGAGTAGAAAATCTCTGCATACTTTGCAAGCAATGGATACCGATTATGATTGTCTTATAATAGCTTAATTTTAGCTGAGTATAGAAGTAAACTGATGTTTCTACAACAGAACGATGAAACTCAAAAAAGTGATAATGAGTTATAAGTTAAACGAATATAGTGTGAAATGATTTCTGATTCAAAATTCCAGGATAGGTCTGATAAATGTCTGTCATTCAGAGATAGAGTCTGTGTATTGAAGAATTTGGAGCTTGTACAAAAAAATTATACATAAATGAACATAGTGGTACTATGTTTGTTTATCTGGGAAATGATAAGATGCACATCGATTTGAAAAAGATGTACTAGTAGCCCTAAATGAAAGATGGTACCTCTGAATCTATATTTAAATGCTGGATGTATCAATAAGATAGAGATGATACTTTCGAGATGGGTATAGTCAGTGAAAATACCGAAATGGTCTAATTTCCATTTAAGGACCTCTAATTAAAACCCCCATTTCAATCAAGTACTTTATGAACTAGAACACACACATTTTTCACCTATTTCAATTTAGTCCTAAACGTCAAATTAAACACCCAATTGATAAAATTTACATAGCGAAATTCTCACACGATTATACAATCATAATATAAACACTAAAAATTAATCAAAATAATAAATTCTCGAATTAGTGGTTTCAAAACCATTTGTTCCATTTTGGCCCTAAATCGGTCATTATAAAAATGTTTAAACCCCAGTTGAATAAAATGGAAAATCGATGGATATGTGATTTCTAAAATGAATAGTATCCTACATTTCTTTGTTGATGGGATTTAGTGGGACGAGTAATCCTATTGACCTCATTATAGAATGGATTTAGCCCGACGGGTATTCACGATATGAGTTTTCTCAAGCACATGCTATAGATTGGATTTAGCTCAGACGGGTAATCCAAATCAAGCTCCTTAGAGCATATGTCATAAAAAGGATTTAGCCTAGACTGATAATCCTATTGTATACATGTGTGGATGAGAGTGTACTCTCTGATATAGTACCTTTTGGGTACCATTGGACATCATTTGACGGATCCTAATTTTTACACCTCGAGTGTATTACCTGCGTATCTATTGATATTCTAAATAAATTCAACAGGTGATAATTCCATACATAAGAAGAAATGAATGATAAAATGAGTTATTACATGTATCCGTCTGAAATACAAGTAAATGATGATACATGAAATATGATATAAGAAAACATGAGATGATGATGTTTGTACATGGACTTTATTTGATAAATATATGTTCATTCTTGATTATAGACTTTTACACCTTGAGTGTACTAATAGTGACCTTGATGTTCTAACTAATATGAGTAAAGTTCTGATATGAAATGATCTAAAATGAACTATTGTGAAATTATACTTGAAATAATGAAATGAATTATGCATGTTGAATGAATACATGTTGTGGAAAGCATTTGTGCTTGGAAACTTGATTGTTGTTGAGCCCATATATGTTTTGATGTTACTATGGAGTATATGACTAACAAGGGAAATGAGAATGTGTAGGGCTTGAGATCAAATTGATTGATTATTCCTTACATAGTCACCTCAAAATAGAATGAATGGTAAGTAAAGTACCATGTTATACAAACTTACTAAGCATTTTATTCTTACTTAGTTTTATTTCCCTGTTTGAGAGTAAATCGGAAGCTCGTTGGATTGGAAGCTCGGCGGAGATGACTCTGTAACGCCCTGAATTTTAGGCCTAGAAGTGTTAAGTCTTGAGTGGGTGCAGTTAGGAGACTGCACATAAATGTTTAGTCATGCAAGAAAGTGACACAAATGCATGTTTGTTTCAATGGTTAAGTGCTCTGGGAAGAGTCTGAGAAGTCCTGAGTTCAAGCCTTGGCTTTTGCAAAATTTTCATTTTACTTGATTAAAACCATGTCTCTACTTAGTAGGCTTCTTAAATAAATGTTGGAAAAACATGTCATAAAAAGCTTGCTAGTCTAGTGGTAAATGGCGTGTGGAGTGTGCAAGGGTCTAAGGTTCAAATCCACCTTGTGCAAATGGAGATTATTTTTGTGGTGGCCACGGAAGGAGGTTGTGTTTGACCAAAACACCAAGAGTTTGAACAGATTTTTGTTAGTTGAATCGAGGAGAGAATTATGGGGATTTCGATTGTTTGAATTGGTGGACGGGGAAATTAAGGACAAAATCGAGCAAGTTTGAATTTGAAAGAGAGTTGTGCGAGTTTGAACTTTGGCACTTTCGGTGTTTGATTGTGTAGGAATATGGGGAGGTGTTTAGTGTGTAGAAGGCCGACCGAATAAGAGGAGTTCATTTGGTCAAAATTCAGTTATGGTAATTGGTGCCGAAAAAGGTTCTACTTTGGGTGCCGTTTGGTGGATTAGCTAACTAAGTGTCGACTTTTTTCTCAATACCTTAGGTTGGCAGCTTCTTTTCTTTTGTTTTGTTTGCTTTAGCCGAATACTGCTTTTCATTTCTCCTTCTTTCTTCTTCTCTTTTCTCCATTAAGCTGAATGCCTTGATCAAGTGGCTGACCGTTTTCTTTTTCTTTCGGCTCTTCTCGGTTGCTTCTCTCTTAGGCCGAGTCCTGTGTTGGCCGAATACCCATACTCTCCCCTCTCAAAATCCTTTTGTTCTTCTTGCTTTGGTCGAATCTCCTTGTTTGATAGTGCTGAAATTCATTTGATTTATTAGTAAGTGTGTGTTACAATTTCCTTATTATTTCTTTTCCTAGCCGAATATCCTTTTCTCTCGATTCCTTCGACTTTTATCGAGTTTTCCTTACATTGATTAAAGCCGAATATTTTCTTCTCTTCCCTCTTGACTTTCTGCTTTCTCTTAAAGGGAATTGGCTTTGGTGTTCTTCTATTTCTTTGCGAATATTTGGTATTCCTATTTTTCTCTCTCGACGGTTTCCTTCTCCTAAGCAATGGGTTTTGTCTAATGTAAGTTATTGTCGGTTGGTAATTATTTTTGGTAAGGCGAAATTTGTCTCGGGCATTGTAAGTATGTTGGTTTTAATCATTAAGGTGCTAACCTTTGTATGTCAAATGTTATTGTGGCAGTGCCAAATCGTGTTGGACTTGGTTTACTGCGAGTTATAAGACTTCATTGGTGGAGGCGGTGGAAGTAAGTGTCTCGTGACGAGTTCGTTTGGTGATTGTTGTGGTATTAAGCATGACTAACGCTGGTCATGAATTTGTTAATTGTTGTAGGTGTAATTCATCTCAAGAGGGGTTGCGTACCAAGAATCCTAACAGGTGTATAATCACGCTGCTATAAGCGTAGATCGACAAAAGCCAGAAAGTATGATTGTTGGCGCTACGGCGTCGCTTGCTCGTATGGTAATTTGAACACGTAAAAGCGTAGGCGTTCGATTGTAGAGGCCACCATGAGCAATTTCATGGGCTAAGGTCTTTTGGGTTACGTTAAATTTGAAATGGGTCGTATGGGCCCCATACAGGTAAACCGTACAAACGTGTGGAGATTATTAGGCTAGACTATGTAATTCACAAGTCTAAGGTACAATATGGTAAATCAATTATGGTCGTAATGGCATGTATAGGATATATTGGCCATATTGGCATGTAAATGTAAATGATGCTTGTAATTTAGCCATTGGAATGGCTAGTAATGGTTTCTTTAAATATACTTGTAATGTCAAACTATGGTGGCTACATATATGTTAAGTAGTTGATAAATCATGTTTAATACATGGATTGAACTAAGGTATGACTGTAGACATGTATGCATGAAATGTTATGCCATGATGTATGATGGAATTTTTTAAATTTGAATGCTTGAAATTGTTGGTTCATGGATGTGAGTTTAAATGCAGGTTATTAGTGTGAATTTGGGTGAGAAATAAAGCTAGAAAGGACTGTATTTTGTCCACACGGGCAGACACACTGGGGTGTGTTTAGACCATGTATGACACACGGCCTGTTAACATGGGCATTTGGTTAGGCCGTGTGTCCCCTGCACCTTAATTTTGAGAAACAGAATGCTCAGACTTGAGCACACGGGTAGAGACACGGGTGTGTGTCCCAGCCGTGTGTGCCACACAGCCTAGAACACGGGCGTGTGTCTTGGCCATGTGAAACCTGCACCTAATTTTGAATTGAATTAATTGACCACACGGCCTAGCACACGGGCATGTGGCATGGCCTGTGTGCAAGTCAGTGAGTTACACGGGGTCGAACACAGCCTCTAGAATGGGCGTGTCCGAGGGTCACACGGACGTGTCCCTTAGACCACACCGGTGCGTGAGGCCTGCGCCTTGGAAAAATTTTGCAAAGTCACGAAAAATTATTAAAGTTCTCGATTAAGTCCTAACTCGATTCTAATGCTCGTATCGGACCTCGAGGTTCCAATCAAGGGATGTTACGAATGATCTCGATAAATGAATAGTATTTTTAAAAGTTTCACCATAGAAGAAAGTTCTGCGATTTGGTAGAAAAGGGAAGCTGAGTCCTCATTTTATTGGATTGTATGGAATCATTTAAAGAGTGGGACGAGTGGCATATTGGTTAGCTTTGCCAGAGGAATTACAAAATGCATGACATTTTCCATGTGTCAATGCTTAGACAGTATCGATCGAATTCGTCTCACATTATTTTGACAGAAGAAGTTAAGATTGAACCTGACTTATCTTATGAAGAAGAACTGATCGAAATTTAACTTGCGAGGTGAAAGAATTGCGAAATAAACGTTTACCACTAGTGAAAGTCCTACGGCGAAGTCATAGTATTGAGGAAGTGACTTGGGAGCCAGAAGAGAGGTTGAGATCTCAATATCCCCACCTCTTTTCAGGTAAATTTTGGGGACGAAATTTATTTTGTGGGGGAGAATTGTAACGATCCGATAGTCAGGGCTATTGAAAAGAGAGATTCGGGACTCCGTTCCTATAAAACAAACTTAGAAATATTGTTATTAAATATTTATGAGGTTACTTTAGTAGTGAATTAAATTTTGCATTAGAAATTTTCGTGAAATTATGGGTTATTAAGGTATAGAGACTAAATCGCGTAAGGGTTAAAAGTTGAATTATAAATTGAAATAAACTAAAGGGACTAAAGTAGCAATTGTGCCACTGAGTTATTGTTTGTGTATAGTTGGTCGGCCAGGGGCAAAGTAACATGCATGTATATATATTATATATATTATAATATAAAGTTAATAATAATAATAATAATAATAATAATAATAAGAATAATAATAAAGGAAAAAAAGAATGATAGTTGATGTATCTAAATTAAAAAAAGAAAAGAAAGAAAAAAGAAAGAAAGAAAGGGAGAAGAAGCGTGTAACACCCCTCACCCGTATTCAACGCTGGAATAGGGTTGCAGAGCATTACCGAACTTACAACACATTTGAACATACATTTCAAATACAGTTTATCAATTCAATCATAACCAATCAAAATGTCCCTTAAAACGAGTGTATGAGGCTCTAAACATGCTTTGGGAGTGGTTCGGGACTAAACTGATAACTTTGGAAACTTTTTAAACACTTAAGAAATTTTCTCAAAAATAGGGGACACACGCCCGTGTGGTCCGGCTGTGTCTCTCACACGGCCAACAGACACGCCCGTGTCATAGGCCATGTGGAAATTCAAAATGGGAGCACATAGTTGTGTCCCAGCCTGTGTCTGACCCTGTGTAACTCTCTGACTTGGGTCACATGACCAACGTACATGCCCATTTGGCTAGCCTATGTGCCCTAAATTTTTCCATACATGCCTGTGTGCCAGGTTGTGTGCTAGGTCATGCCAAACCTATAGGGTATACTGACTTATGCCACACGGCCAAGTCACATGCCCGTGTGTGGGGCTGTGTGGATCATACTGACTTGATTTCAATTTCAACATGAGGGGACACACGACCGTGTAACATAACCGTGTGTCACACATGGCTGAGACACACGCCCGTTTCTCTGCCCGTGTGGACAAAAATAGGCTATTTACCAAGCCAATTTGCCACCCAAATTTGTGCACACCTACACAATTCAAATGGTACTCATTCATAGCATAAATGGACATCCAATTTAACCACAATCAAGGCTAAAACATACCATTTAAATACCAACAACTAGCATGCTTATTATCTCATGTTTTACTCATTCAAAGCATACCAACTTCACATACTCAAATCAACTAATGAAACCTTTCCAAACATACATCATCATTCACCAATTCACAAGCATATAACTTCCCAATTATCAACCAATTGACATTTAAATTACCTATTATCAGTAAGCATCATGAATCCAACCACAATCACACAACATAGGTCATTTGTATACATATAAACATAACCAAAATCAACCAAAATAAGCCAATTATAACGCCCCAATTCCTGAAAACTGCCGTGAAATTGTTTTCGTGTCTATGTAATATGGATGTATGTCTGCCTTAGTGGTGTAGTGCTCTGTGAGTGTCTAGGAAGTCATGGGTTCAAGCCTTGGCTTGACCAAAATTTTTCTTCTACTTGAATAAACCCTGGCTTGAGATAATAGGCTTCTTAAAGTAAATGTGGTTAAAGTATGACACAAAAAGCCTACTGATCTAGTGGTAAGTGGCATGTTGTATATGCTAGTGGCCTGAGGTTTGAATCCCTGTTTGTGTATAAGGATATTATTTTTACTGTTTCCTTGGGAGGTAATAGTGTTTGCCCGAGACACTGATGTATGGAGGAGAATTTGAAACGATCATGGAGGGATTGTAGTAGGGGGTTTAGGAGAGATTTGAGGATGATTTTGTGGAATTTGGAAGTGGGAGGAGTTATGGCCGAATAGGACTTTGACCAGTCAGGATTTCGGCCATGAGTGGTAATTGGTCACTTCTTTTACGGTTTGGCAAAATTTGGAGTCCTCTCACTCTTTGTTTCTGAAGTCTCTTATTGTTGTTGTTCTCTAGTGCATTTTTGGTTCGGGTGTGTTTCAATTCTTCTTTTACTACTTTGTTGTCTAAGCCGATTCTCTACTGTTTTTACTTCTATTTTGGGGCAATTGCTCTCTACTCTCTTTTCATCTTCGCTTTTCTCAATCATTTCTCCTTGGCCGAATTTATCAGCTCCCTTTCTTTTGTTCTCGTGGCCATCTGATTTTATCTTCTATAGTGACCGTATACTCCTTGCTCCTCTTTCTTCCTCTTCCCTCAAGCTATTCTTGTTGCGATATCTACCTTTTTGATAGATAGGCCGATTACTCTAACCCTTTCGGCGTAGTTTAGTTTTGGTGATCTGACAAATCGGTAAGTGCCATGGTATTACTTAAGGTCGAATACTCTTTCCCTTTCTTGCCAATCCTTATCTTCCTTGTCTCAAGTGTGAAGATATTTTCAATTTCTAGTTCTCCTCGGAAAGGGAAGGAGTTGTTAGTTGATCTTGAGGCAGTCGAAATTTCGCCCTCATTATTCAATCAAGGTAACTCTAGGTGTTATTATTGTGGTCAAGCTGGTGCATGGTTTGGTTGGAAGAGTGTTGGCGATTATCCTACTCTCCTCTATCATGGGTTTTGTGTTCTTTTAAGCTATCATAATGTTGCAAATCATGTGTTTGTGTGATCATTGATAATAGGTTTTCTTGTCTATGTAGCTTGTCAATTAGGAGAGTAAAGCGACCTAAGTCATTGATTACAGTAACACCCTTAACCTAGATCCGTCATTTGGAATAGGGATTGAGTATTACCAAAATTCTGAGATCATTTAACAAAATTTCGCTTCACATAACATTCATACCTGAAATCAATCAAATTTAATCATAGTGTCCCTTATGTGAGCCATCGAGGCTCAAAATATAGATATCGGGACTTAATCGAGAACTCGAAAATTTTTCAAAAATATTTAAAATTTTCAACACTACAAGGGGTCACAGTGTGTGTGGTCGATCGTGTGGTTCACACAATATTCACGAAGTTATCATCAATTCATATGAAATAACACATCATGAAATTCATAAAATTAACAAATGGCCACTAAAATTTAGTTATACAAACTCACAAGTACGATTTTGTATTATAACAATAATCATAATTTCATAATAAATATTCCAAATAAAACATTATATCATTTCTAATTCAACATTTATCAATTATAATCGGGCATGTGATCAATTTATACACAAGTCATTCATATATTTATGTATATTTTCCTCCTCCTCCTCTATATCAACATCCTTAGTATAAACAACACACTTGTAGGTAACATTATGCATAATTTTCACTATCTACTTATGTGAATATTCAAGCTATCCATCTGAGTCATAGTCACTAAATTATTTTTATCTTGAGCTAAAGAACTCCAAATTAAGCTCCATAATTTTCCCCAAAACTATACTCATATTTATTCGTACTATAAAAATTTCATAATTTTTGGTTGGGCCAATTGATACAGTTTATTCATTGAAGTCTCCCACATTACCAGCATCGTGATTCAGGCCCTTCTTCACTAAAAATTAATTATCTTCTCGTAAAGGATTTGAATGATGTTCTCGTTTGTTTCTCTTGAGAATAGACTCATTCTGGATTCTAAAAATATAAATTTAAGCCCCTAATTATTTTTATCCAATATTTGATGATTTTCCAAATGCAGAACAGGGGAACCCGAAATCATTCTGACCTTGTCTCAAAAAAGTTATTGTATCTCATGATTTACAATTCCATTGCTTACATAATTTCTTTTATAAGAAACTAGACTCAATAAGCTTTAATTTCATATTTTATTCATCCTCGAATTCGAGTTCTAAAATTTTTGGTGATTTTTTAAAATTAAACTACTACTGCTGCCCAAAACAGTTTTATTGCAAAATGTTGATTTCCATTTTGCCCCAAATTTCACAATTCATACAATTCAGGTCCTTGCTTAATTAACCCTCAATTAAGATAATTTTCTCAATTAATACTTTTCTAGACATTATAAGTTATTTCATAACTATTGAAATTCAAAATTTCCACATAAAATCTAACTTCAAACTCTTTTACAATTAGGTCCCAAACATTCACTTTCTATTCAATTCTTTCAATAAAATCAGAATATAAACAATTTAAAGCTCTAATTCCATGCGAAATCATCATATAATTCCAGCACTCATCCATAACAACTTCAAAAATTAGCCGTGGAATCAAAAACTAATGAAATAGTAAGTTGGACCCAATTGTAAAGGTCTAAAAACATAAAAATTTCAAGGAGGAAGCAAGAATTAAACTTACATGAAGCTAGAGTATGAAAAACCAGCTTGAACCTTCCTCCATGGCTGTTTTTCAGCTGATGAATATGAAGAGAAATGAAGAGAATTCTAGATATTCCAATTTAGTCCCATTTTTATTTAGCCCATTTTGGTAATTTTCTAATTTTGCCCTTATTTCACCCATTTCCTGATTTTTCTCTGCTATTGCTGCCAAAATATCTCCTTTGGACTTATTTACACTTTAGGTCCTTCCTTATTTGACAATTGAGCTATTTAATCCATTTAGCAACTTTTACACCTTTTTCGATTTAGTCCTTTTTATTTAATTAACCACCCAAACGTCAAAATTTTCTGACTAAATTTTATTACTACCTCAACAACACTCCATAAATATTTCTAAAAATATTTATGGCTCAATTTGTGAAGTGGAGGTCTCGATACCTTATTCTCGACCCAATTTACCTAATTAATTCTTTTAAATCACCAAATTCACTAATTCAAAAATGCTTTTATATTCACATTTGACTCATAGGTTTTAATTTATTAAAATTTCAACTCACTCGTCGATTTAGAGATCTCAAATGTCTATTCCGATACCATTGAAAATTAGGTCATTCTGATTCAACAGGCTAACCGCACTCTCGTAATCAAGGAAAGTTTAGATGTTATTTTAAGTTGAGGATCAAAAAGGGTGAATAACTCTTGTATCAAGCAACTAACGAAATATCCTGTTTGAATATAGGTTTGGGGGGAAACTCTTAGGCCGAGCGCAGATTTCACAATAGGTGTGTGAACACTACCTTTAGATGTGTAATAGCAAAAGCCAAAAAGCCGAAAAGCCAAAAAGCCGAAAATTGGGATGTCGACACCACACAGGTGTGAGGCCGCCCATGTGGCAGGCCGTGTAACAAAACATGGTCGTGTAGTCGACAAGATGGCAATGAGTGCTTTCATGGACCAAAACATATTAGGCCATTTTGGGCCAAACTGGGTAGTGTGGGCCCAATAGACATGTGGGCCCCACTCTCGAGAATCGCACAGAAGTGTGATAAATATTGGGCAAGAATGTGTAGACCACATGGCTAAGGCCATTTTTGGGTTTTTTGAGCCATACGAACATTTGGGGCCACATGGGTCCGCAATATAGGCTGTAGGCCCATTATGACTGTTTGACTGTTAAGGTTGCACGGGTTGCCTAAGACGACTATGGACCTACTGTTTGATCAGTAAGTATAATTAGTCCCCATATTGATGAAATGACCATTATACCCCTTTGAGGTAAATTGATTGGAATACCCCTGTATTATGTATGACTGTTTCTGAGCATGATATTTCTGCATACACGTATATTATGTTGCATTACATTGGGTGGGATATATGTTTTGGAGGAAGTGTACTAAAAGGCTATAAGCTTGTTACTGGCAGCTCTGCTGCAAATACTTCTTAGTATCGAATACGGTATGTTTTGGTGTGTAGGGCGGGTGAGTCAATTTTATCCCCACATGATGTGTAGGGTTGGTACGGAGTTGGTGTGTAGCGGATGGACTGGGTAGGATTCTTTGTTTGCATACTGTACTGATATGGGCTAAGGCCCAGACTGCTACTGTTACTGAAAAAGGGCTAAGGTTCCTAACTGAAACTAAAGGGCTCACGCCTAGATTGCGCTTACTCTGATTGTTTGCTATTATGGTATTTCACACACTGAGTTTTCGTAAACTCACCCATCTGTGATCTGTGTAGGAAATCCCTAGGCTTAGATGGATCGAGGTGAAGGAGGATTCAAAGGTGGCCACTTGATGTAGTTAATTTATGTAAAATACTATAACTTAGATTTTATTCGATATCAGGTTTTCATTATGTAATAAGGCCTTTAAAAGTTTATTTTAATTTGGGGATTTATTTGCTTTAAATTTTTTATCTGTTAGTAATAGGACTCATATTTTCAAGAAAACACAAACAAATATTTTTCAGAAAATATCACGCTTACGCAACACGTTTTAAAAGCTTCCGTAACAAACATGGTTTTAAAGTAGAATAAAAAACTGGTAGACTTACTATTTTACTTAAACAACTTGAGTTTTCTCAATAAACTAGGCCTCCTAACCATTTGTTAAGAACCTAAAGAAGTTTTTATAAAGAACGGATTTTTCATCAATTAGTGTAATGCCCCGTACTCGAGACCGTTGCCGGAGTCGAACACGAGGTGTTAACGGACTTAATTCATTCATTTACACAGTTCATTTTAAAATTTCCAGATAAGCTGGCTAACTGCGTCACTGTCACCTTAAAAATCATATCTCGAGTTCCAAAACTCAAAAACCGATTCCGTAAATTTTTCCTGAAACTAGACTAATATTTCCATCTACAAATTGTTTTCTAGAATTTTTTTTGAGCCAATTAGTACAGTTTATTAGTTAAAGTCTCCCCTGTTTCAGGGTTTGACTACTCTGACCTTCATGCATTACGACTTAGATATCTCCCTGTAAAGAGCTTCAATACTTATGCCGTTTGTTTCTAATGAAACTAGACTCAAAATGAATCTATACATATAAAGCATGACTTCTAATTGTCTCTGGTTAATTTATGGTAAATTTCCAAAGTCAGAACAGGGGATCCAGTAACTGTTCTGGCCCTGTTTCACGAAAACTTAAACATCTCATAAAATACGGCTCATATGGTCGTTTCGCTTCTTCCATATGAAAATAGACTCATCAAGGTTCGATTAAATAATTTATTCATTATTTAATTACATTCCTACTATTTTTAGTGAATTTTCAAACTCACATCACTGCTGCTGTCAGCATCTATTTTAAGGTAAATTTCACCTATTTCATAGTTTCCATGATTCAACTAGCCATTTGACATACATAGCACCAAATATGATCGTGATTAACCATTCCAATGGCAAATCATTTCCAAGCATTTCCACACCTCTCAATAACCATATATATACAAAATGATTTTAATACTATGCTCAAAATATTTAAGCCATTTTCGCATGGCTATCCGAATATATACACATTACCAAAGGTACTTGATTAACAACAAAGGTTAGTCCTATACATGCCATTATCAACGTTTAACTAAAAGAGTACCAAAAGGGCTTAGATAGTGTGGACGACTTCGACTTCGACAATCCCGAGTCCGATAGCCGACGAACAAAAATCTATAAAATAGAGAATTAAAGAAACGGAATAAGCATTTAATGCTTAGTAAGTTTTGAGTAATGAAATTAGTTACGACTAAAGTATAACGTTCATATGGCTAAATGAATAATTTCATATATGCATATTCTCAAAATCATACTTACTCCACGCTTCAATCAATGTATTCATACACAAGGTATCAAACCTAACTAAAGGCTGAAAGTTCGTTAATCAATTGAGCGAATACTATTTAATTGGAATCGACTTTTCCGAAGCATATACGAAACATACCTTATCGTTTGGATTTTATGAGCGTATCAATTGAAATTATTACAGCAAGGCCGCTCACTTCCAAACCCAAGTACCTTCAGGATTTAGCCAGATATAGCAACTCGCACAAATACATTCGGGTCTTAGCCCGGATATAGTCACTAGCACAAATGCCTTCGGGACTTAGCCCGGATATAGTCACTAGCACAAATGCCTTCGGGACTTAGCCTGTGACAGCCCAAAATTGACCCTAGTCGGGATGTGGTTTCGGGACCACAAAACCGAGGCATAAAAATAATTTAAAATTTATTTTGATGCCTATGATATGTGTTAATTTGTGTGTGACATTTTGATGTTTCGATTTAGTGTTATAAATCTGAATTTCACTAGAAAGGACCTAGTAGTGAACTTTGAAAGTATGATGGGGAAATGTGTGATGACTAGTTGCTCATGCATGCAAAAATAAGGGATTTGAATGTCAAATTTCCCCCAACATGAAGTGGCCGGCCATGGCAAGAGAGGATGGGCAAAACATGTCATGAAACATGTTTTGTTGGTGCATTAGGGAGAAATAATAAACAAAGGTGTATGGGTAAGAAAAGAATGAAAAAAAATGTGTGTGAGTGTGGTATTCCCCCCATTGCCGTGAGTTGTAGAGAAAGAAAGAAAAATTTTGTTCATCCTTTCTTTGAGCCAAAACTAAGGAAGAAGGAGGATTTTTGCTTCATGCTTGGTTTGGAAGAGATCTAGAAGGAGATTTGGCTAAGTTTGCATCAAGATTAAGGTATGTATGAGGTTGTGTTAGGAGTTTCATGCATGTTTTGGTTGCTAACTTGATGTGCATGATAGCCATGGCTCAAATCTTTGTTATGCCATGGAAATGGTATTTGGCCAAAGTTGTTATGGTGATAAAGCCATTGCATGCTAAGTGTGAAGCTTGATGATGATGCATGCAATGATGGATTGTCTACTTTTGAGTAAGATTTTGAGTTTTCTTTTGTTTAATCATGATTGAAGTTGAAAAGGGCATGATTGTCATATTCGCCATGATGCATTCATGAGCATGGTTCATGCTTCTTGCATGTTAGTTAAAATTTGTGTTTTGGATGGCTATGGACACCTTGAAATTCGGCCATGCTCATATATGTATATATATGTTTGCACATGATGTTTTGGTTATGAACTAAGTGATGAATATGGTTGTTTAAAGAAGAAGATGTTGAAGAATGATTGTGAAATTGCAAGCACATTGACCTAGCACACATATGAGTGCTTGATGCTATATTATAAGTTTTGAGCTACAATATGCAAAGCATTAACTAGTAAAATGCATGCTGTTTTTGTGAGGTATTAAGTGCATAATTGGCCTCAACATGTACATGAATATTCGGCCTTGGGTAGCCTATTGAAGGCCTTAGCTTTTCCTTGATGCTCGAATAAATTGTATTGAATTGCTTGATGTAGTATAAAATGTGCATGACCATTGTGTATTCAAGCTAAAGAGTGGCCATATGACCATTTAAACTCCTTGTCATATTCGCCATAAGCTAGCACAATGAGGTTTTAATAAATTGAATTTGTTTGAATTAGCTCAAGAGCTAAGAGGGCCACAATTGGACAAGGGGAAGGAAAAAGTGATCGAATAGCCGTAAAAGCCGTTCGACAACATCCGAGGTAAGTCCTCAAGAAGTGACCTTACTTGAATTATGTGGAATGAAATATGGATGTATTGATTATTGATTTATGTGTGTATGAGTATTGAATAATACCGGGCTAAGTCCGAAGGCGATTATGCTAGTGATTATAATTGTGTTTGAGCCTTAGTAACGAGAATGAAATATGTATGTCCAATGATTATTGATGTATGTGTGCATGAGAAATTGAATGATATCCGGGCTAAGCCCCGAAGACAATTATGCTGGAAATTATATCCGGGTTAAGACCCGAAGGCAATTGTGCTAGTGGCTACATCCGGGCTAAGACCGAAGGCATTAAATGCGAGACATTCTATCCGGGCTAAGACCGAAGGCATTTGTGCGCGTGGTTATATCCGGTTATATTCGAAGAATCTTGGGCTGGAGGTGAGTGTTGGTTGCTGTAATAAATTCAATTAGTACACTCGAGAAGCCCAAAGAATAAGAATACGTTTATATGTGCATTGGAAAGTCGACATGTTTGAGCAACATTCGCTCAATCGACTAATGAATTTCAGTTATTGAATTGATTGATACTTTGTGAAAGTATATAATGATGAAGTGTGAAGTAAGAATGTGTATTAATGAAATGATGCATTTGGCTATGTGAATGTATTGCTGTAATTAGAGTTGATTATATTCCTTGAGACTTACTAAGCATAAAAATGCTTACCCGTTGCTTTGGCTCTCTGTTTTATAGATTTATTTCGATAGCAATCGGATTCGGGATCAATAAAGTCGAAGTCATCCACACTATCAACGCCTCTATTTTGGTATAAATTTTGTTTGAACTTTGAAATGGCATGTATAGGACTACCCCTTGTTGGTTTAAAAATGTGGTGATGTATATGTATACGGCCATGCGAAAATGGCTCGTAAAAAGGAAGCATGAACTTAGACTATTTGTGGTTTGTATGTATATATATGGTGTCATGATGTGATTATGGATTGGAAATGGGAGTGTTGGTCACATGATCAGCCATTGGTATGGTTAAAATGATCATATATGAACCTATGTATGGCAAGACTAGTTGGTTCATGGAGACTACAAAATAGGTAAGACCTACCTTAAAAACAGATGCTGCCAGCTGCAGTGACGTGAATGTGAAAAATCACCAAAATTTTTAGGAATGGTATTAAATAGTGAATAAGCTATGTAAATGAACCTTGATGAGTCTATTTTCATATGGAAGAAACGAAATGGTCATAGGAGTTACATGTTAAGAGATATCAAAGCTATTGTGAGACAGGGCCAGAACGGTTTCTGGGTCCCCTGTGGAAACTTTAAAAATTTACTATAAATTATCCAGAACGAATTAGGAGTCATGCCTTATATGTACAGATTCCATTTTGAGTCTAGTTTCATTAGAAACAAACGGCACCAACATTAAAGCCCTGTACAGAGATATTCAAGTTATAACGCGCGAAGGTCAGAGCAGTCGATCCCTGTAACATGGGTGACTTTAACTAATAAACTGTACCAATTGGCCCGACCAAAATTCTAGAAATAAATCCATGGATGGATATATGAGTCTATATTCAGGAAAATTTACGAAACCAGTTTCCGAGTTTTGAAACTCGAGATATGATTTTAAGGCGACGGTGACGCAGTTTTCCAGCCTGACTGGAAATGTCAAATTGGTGGGCAAAACATGTGAACTTGGCTTGTCAACCCCTCGTGTCCGACACGGCGATGGTCTCGGGTTCAGGGTGTTACAATTTTATTGGTATCGAGCCACGGTTTAGTCGATTCTAGGACTACCGTGATGTGTTTGGGGTCTAGCTATACATGCCATTAAATGATGACTCGATAGTGTGGTGATTTACGACAATTTGACTTTGTGTTTGTTTATAGCAATGGATCCGATCCCAAGCGAGCGATAGTGACGATGTGGAGAGTGTGGCGCTGCTCCCGCGCAAGGGACAGCGCCGCGGACTCTCAACCTATGGCCAGCAATCCGAATGACGAGGCTAGGCAAGCCTTTTATAGTGTGATGAGCGAATGGTTTAATCAATACATTCGAACTAACACGGGTGTTCCACAACCTCCATTCCCGACAAGTGCAACCCCGCACCTACAATACCTCCGGTGGTGACAAAATAAGGTCAAGTAAGCCCCGATCGATAGGATTGAAAACATGGGGCCACTGAATTTAAGGCTACGGATGATGATGATGCCGAAGCGAGCTGAATTTTGGTTGGATAACACTATCCGGGTGCTCGATGAGCTATCTGTACACCGATGAGTGCTTAAAGTGTACCATCTCCTTGCTACGTGAGTCCGCCTACTATTGGTGGAGTACTCGACTTGTGGTACCTAGAGAGCAAGTGACTTGGGAATTCTTTCAAACCGAGTTCGAAAAAAGTATATCGATCGAGATTCATCGACCAAAAGCGAAGGAATTCCTTGACCTTAAGCAAGGTTCTATGTCGATTCTGACTCTGAACGAAAATTTGTGAGGCTTAGCCGACTGCAGCGAATGCATTTCGTCCAAGCCATTATGTATGGCAGCTTGAGGATGGGCTGAATGATGATATAAGGATGTTCGTTGGCATTCTCGAGATCGAGAGTTCGTAGTACTTGTTGAGCGAGCTTGTAAAGTCGAAGAGCTTAGAAAGGAGAAACAAAAAGCGATGTGGGAACTGGAGAATTCGAAAGAGGTCCTCGGGTAAGTCTCTTCAACAAGCATCAAAGAGATTTCGAGATGATGCGAGCGGTCTAGAGCGTTTGGGCTTTTCTAGACGAGGGCGCGATTGACCCCTGTGACCACACGAGTCACTTGATCGCCGATGGTGGAAATGATCGCCGAGAGAGGCGGAGTGTCCACATTGTGGCAAATGGCATTCATGAGCTGTTGGTTTCGTGATCGCTCACTGCTATAAGTGTGGGTCGGCCGACCACTTTATGAAGGATTGCAGGATGCATGAGCAGAATGTAAGTCGAGTGGAAACCGGGTGCTACCACTTTGCTCGAGGTAGGCCACCTAGAAATATGGGCAATGTCGTTGGCGGTCGAGAGGATCTAGAGATGCTACCATCGGATCGAGGCTCGTGCTCTGCTAGGACTTATGCCATCTGCGCCGCGTGAGGATCTTGCCTCTCGGATGTCATTACGGTACTTTCACTCTTTTCAATACAAATGTGATTGCTTTGATTGACCACGGTTCTACTCATTCATATATATGTGAAACCTTAGCATCCATAAGACTTTGCCTATTGAGTCTCTTGAGTTTGTAATTCGGTGTCAAACCCTTGGGTCATTACGTGCTTGTCAACAAAGTGTACAAGAAAAGTCCCTAGTGTTCCGAGGTTCTTGTTTTCCGTGGACTTGATGCTTTTGCCGTTCGATGAGTCTGACGTTATTCTTGGGTTGGATTGGTTGACCATGCACGATGCGGTTGTAAATTGCAAGAGCAAGACTATCGATTTGAGGAGCGCGAATAACAAGATAATTCGGGTTGAGTCTACGGACTTAAAGGGTTGCCGGTATAATATCGCCGATGTTGGCCCGAAAATATGTAAGAAAAGGGTGCGGCGTACCTTGCGTCGTGCTTTCGATGACAAGGAATCGAGAAAAGAAACCCGAATCGTGCGTGGTTTGTGAATACCGGATGTTTTCCCGAAGAATTGCGGGTTTACCACTGTTCGAAAATAGAATTTGGCATCAATTGGTACCGGTACCACTCAATTCGATAGCTCCGTATCGTATGGCACCAACGGAATTAAAGGAGTTAAAGCTTCGGTTGCAAGAATTGGTGGATAGAGGTTTTGCTCGTCCGAGTTGTTACGCCTTGGGTGCGCCGGTGTTGTTTGTGAAAAGAAGGATGGAACCATGCGGTACGTGCATCGACTATCGTCGACAATAAAGCAACGATAAAGAACAAATATCCGTTACCACGTATCGATGACTTGTTCGATGAACTGAAGGAGCCTCGGTGTTCTCGAAAATAGATTTGAGATCGGGCTATTATCAATTGCGAATCCGAGATTGGACGTACCCAAGACGCCTTGAGCGAGATATGGTCACTATGAGTTCCTAGTGATGCCGTTTGGGCTCACTAATGCCCTACGGTATTTATGGATTTAATGAATCGGATCTTGAGACCATATTTGGATCGATTAGTAGTCGTGTTCATTGATGACATCTTGGTCTATTCAAGAAATGAGACCGAACATCTTTGAACACTGCGGTTAGTCTTTGCAAATCTTACGGGATAAGCAATTATATGCTAAGTTCAAGAAGTGTGAGTTACGGTTAAGAGAGTTAGCTTCTTGGGTCATGTGGTATCTGCATCGGGTATTCGAGTCGACCCGAATAAAATTTCAGCCATACTTAATTGGAAGCCTCAGAAATATTCTTGAGGTTGAGACTTTTGGGGCTTCTTGGGTTATTACCGACGATTTGTAAAGGCTTCTCAACGATAGCCACGCCGATGACGGCTTCTCCAAAAGGATGTTAAGTTCGAATGGACGGAGAAATGCCAAAAAGTTTCGATCAATGAAAACTTATTTGGTGAAGCCCCAATTCTAGTGCAACCCGAGTCCGCAAAGAGTTTGTCATCTATAGCGGCGCCTCCCTACTTGGATTAGGTTGTGTATTGATGCAAGAAGGTCGAGTTGTGGCCTATCGTCGAGGCAATTAAAGCCACACGAGAAAAATTATCCGACCCATGATCTTGAATTGGCCGCCATCGTATTCGCCTTAAAGATTTGGCGACATTACTTCTTTGGTGAAAGGTGCCATGTGTACTCGGATCACAAAAGTCTCAAATATTTGATGACCCAAAGAGACTTAAATCTCGACAAAGGCGTTGGCTCGAGTATGTTAAAGCATTATGAGCTGGTCATTGACTATCACCGGAAAGGCGAATGTGGTTGCGGATGCCTTGAGTCGTAAATCATTATTAAGCTTCTGACGATGAGCGTGCACTTATGCATTCGATCCGATAGTGTGTTAGTAGCTGAATTGAAAGCCAAACCACTATTGATACATCAAATTCGAGTAGCTCGAGAAAGTCGACGACGAGTTGGGCGCAAAAGCGAAATGAGTGTGTTCGAACAAGGACTCGAATTTCAAATTGACGATGACGATTGTTTGAGGTTCAAAAGTCGTCAGTGTTCCAAAGAATTGAACTCATTTCGATAATTACGAATGAAGCCCATTGTAGCCGAATGGCAATCCACCGGGAGTACGAAGATGTACAATGATTTGAAACGTCGGTTTTGGTGGCATGGTATGAGCGAGACATCTCCGACTTTGTTTGAGATGTTTAATATGTCAACAAGTGAAAGCGGAACATCGGTGCCTTGAGATTACTTGACCAATCACGATGCCCGAGTGGAAATGGGATCGAGTCACAATGGACTTTGTATCCGGACCGCCATTGTCGACAAGTAAGAAGGATGCGGTTTGGGTCGTGGTAGATAGATTGACTAAGTCGGCCCACTTTGTCCCGTCGTCACGGATTTTCAATGGACAAATTAGCGAATTATGCGTTTCTCAGTTGTGAGATTACACGGGTGCCTATTTCCATCGTGTCGGATAGAGATCCGAGATTTACCTCACGATTTTGGAAAAAGTTGCAAGAAGCTTTGGGTACCAAGTTGCATTTCAGCACCGCCTTTCACCCCAAACCGATGGTCAATCCGGCGGATAATTCGGATACTTGAGGATATGTTAAGATGTTGCGTCCTCGAGTTTAGTGGTTCATGGGAGCGGTATTTGCCGTTGATTGAATTAAACACAACAACGACTTTCAATCAAGTATTAAGATGGCACCCTACGAGGCCTTATGCGATTAAGTAAATGCCGTACACCATTGTTTTGGATGAGCTCGGTGAAAGCAAGATTTTCGGGTGGATTTGATTAGAGATGCTGAGCGAGAAGTGAAAGTAATCCGTGAAAGTCTGAAGATAGCCTCCGATCGTCGAGAAGTCGTCAGCGGATCTGAAGCGTAAGGATATCGAGTATCGGTGGGTGATAAAGTGTTTCTCAAGGTATCGCCTTGGAAAAAGATACTCGATTCGGTAGTAAGGGCAAGCTGAGCCGAGGTTCATTGGGCCATATGAGATATCCGAAGCAAGTCGGTCCGATGGCATATCGTTTGATTTTGCCCCTGAACTCAAAAGGTTCACGATGTCTTTCACGTTTGATGCTTGATGCTATAGATCCGATCCATCGCACGTGATTAGTCCATCGAAATTGAAATTCAAGCTAATATGAGTTATGAGGAAGAACCGATTCGTATCCTATCACGAGAAGTGAAAGAGTTGCGAAACAAGCGGGTTCCATTGGTGAAAGTGTTATGGCTCAAGCACGGGATAGAAGAAGCTACTTGGGAGACCGAGAACTCTATGAAAGAGCAATATCCAAACCTATTTACGGTAAGATTTTGGGGCGAAAATTTCTT
Organism: Gossypium arboreum; assembly: GCF_025698485.1. Lineage (NCBI taxonomy): Eukaryota > Viridiplantae > Streptophyta > Magnoliopsida > Malvales > Malvaceae > Gossypium > Gossypium arboreum. The sequence continues at coordinate 45,098,063 of NC_069070.1, read as the reverse complement.
AAGTGGGGAGAGTTGTGACAGCCAAAATTGACCCTAGTCGGGATGTGGTTTCGGGACCACAAAACCGAGGCATAAAAATAATTTAAAATTTATTTTGATGCCTATGATATGTGTTAATTTGTGTGTGACATTTTGATGTTTCGATTTAGTGTTATAAATCACGAATTTCACTAGAAAGGACCTAGTAGTGAACTTTGAAAGTATGATGGGAAATGTGTGATGACTAGTTGCTCATGCATGCAAAAATAAGGGATTTGAATGTCAAATTTCCCCCCCCAACATGAAGTGGCCGGCCATGGCAAGAGAGGATGGGCAAAACATGTCATGAAACATGTTTTGTTGGTGCATTAGGGAGAAATAATAAACAAAGGTGTATGGGTAAGAAAAGAATGAAAAAAAAATGTGTGTGAGTGTGGTATTCCCCCCATTGCCGTGAGTTGTAGAGAAAGAAAGAAAAATTTTGTTCATCCTTTCTTTGAGCCAAAACTAAGGAAGAAGGAGGATTTTTGCTTCATGCTTGGTTTGGAAGAGATCTAGAAGGAGATTTGGCTAAGTTTGCATCAAGATTAAGGTATGTATGAGGTTGTGTTAGGAGTTTCATGCATGTTTTGGTTGCTAACTTGATGTGCATGATAGCCATGGCTCAAATCTTTGTTATGCCATGGAAATGGTATTTGGCCAAAGTTGTTATGGTGATAAAGCCATTGCATGCTAAGTGTGAAGCTTGATGATGATGCATGCAATGATGGATTGTCTACTTTTGAGTAAGATTTTGAGTTTTCTTTTGTTTAATCATGATTGAAGTTGAAAAGGGCATGATTGTCATATTCGGCCATGATGCATTCATGAGCATGGTTCATGCTTCTTGCATGTTAGTTAAAATTTGTGTTTTGGATGGCTATGGACACCTTGAAATTGACCATGCTCATATATGTATATATATGTTTGCACATGATGTTTTGGTTATGAACTAAGTGATGAATATGGTTGTTTAAAGAAGAAGATGTTGAAGAATGATTGTGAAATTGCAAGCACATTCGGCCTAGCACACATATGAGTGCTTGATGCTATATTATAAGTTTTGAGCTACAATATGCAAAGCATTAACTAGTAAAATGCATGCTGTTTTTGTGAGGTATTAAGTGCATAATTGGCCTCAACATGTACATGAATATTAGGCCTTGGGTAGCCTATTGAAGGCCTTAGCTTTTCCTTGATGCTCGAATAAATTGTATTGAATTGCTTGATGTAGTATAAAATGTGCATGACCATTGTGTATTCAAGCTAAAGAGTGGCCATATGACCATTTAAACTCCTTGTCATATTCGGCCATAAGCTAGCACAATGAGGTTTTAATAAATTGAATTTGTTTGAATTAGCTCAAGAGCTAAGAGGGCCACAATTGGACAAGGGGAAGGAAAAAGTGATCGAATAGCCGTAAAAGCCGTTCGACAACATCCGAGGTAAGTCCTCAAGAAGTGACCTTACTTGAATTATGTGGAATGAAATATGGATGTATTGATTATTGATTTATGTGTGTATGAGTATTGAATAATACCGGGCTAAGTCCGAAGGCGATTATGCTAGTGATTATAATTGTGTTTGAGCCTTAGTAACGAGAATGAAATATGTATGTCCAATGATTATTGATGTATGTGTGCATGAGAAATTGAATGATATCCGGGCTAAGCCCCGAAGACAATTATGCTGGAAATTATATCCGGGTTAAGACCCGAAGGCAATTGTGCTAGTGGCTACATCCGGGCTAAGACCGAAGGCATTAAATGCGAGACATTCTATCCGGGCTAAGACCGAAGGCATTTGTGCGTGGTTATATCCGGTTATATTCGAAGAATCTTGGGCTGGAGGTGAGTGTTGGTTGCTGTAATAAATTCAATTAGTACACTCGAAAGCCCAAAGAATAAGGTGCGTTTATATGTGCATTGGAAAGTCGACATGTTTGAGCAACATTCGCTCAATCGACTAATGAATTTCAGTTATTGAATTGATTGATACTTTGTGAAAGTATATAATGATGAAGTGTGAAGTAAGAATGTGTATTAATGAAATGATGCATTTGGCTATGTGAATGTATTGCTGTAATTAGAGTTGATTATATTCCTTGAGACTTACTAAGCATAAAAATGCTTACCCCGTTGCTTTGGCTCTCTGTTTTATAGATTTCGCTCGATAGCAATCGGATTCGGGATCAATAAAGTCGAAGTCATCCACACTATCAACGCCTCTATTTTGGTATAAATTTTGTTTGAACTTTGAAATGGCATGTATAGGACTACCCCTTGTTGGTTTAAAAATGTGGTGATGTATATGTATACGGCCATGCGAAAATGGCTCGTAAAAGGAAGCATGAACTTAGACTATTTGTGGTTTGTATGTATATATATGGTGTCATGATGTGATTATGGATTGGAAATGGGAGTGTTGGTCACATGATCAGCCATTGGTATGGTTAAAATGATCATATATGAACCTATGTATGGCAAGACTAGTTGGTTCATGGAGACTACAAAATAGGTAAGACCTACCTTAAAACAGATGCTGCCAGCTGCAGTGACGTGAATGTGAAAAATCACCAAAATTTTTAGGAATGGTATTAAATAGTGAATAAGCTATGTAAATGAACCTTGATGAGTCTATTTTCATATGGAAGAAACGAAATGGTCATAGGAGTTACATGTTAAGAGATATCAAAGCTATTGTGAGACAGGGCCAGAACGGTTTCTGGGTCCCCTGTGGAAACTTTAAAAATTTACTATAAATTATCCAGAACGAATTAGGAGTCATGCCTTATATGTACAGATTCCATTTTGAGTCTAGTTTCATTAGAAACAAACGGCACCAGCATTAAAGCCCTGTACAGAGAGATATTCAAGTTATAACGCGCGAAGGTCAGAGCAGTCGATCCCTGTAACATGGGTGACTTTAACTAATAAACTGTACCAATTGGCCCGACCAAAAATTCTAGAAATAAATCCATGGATGGATATATGAGTCTATATTCAGGGAAAATTTACGAAACCAGTTTCCGAGTTTTGAAACTCGAGATATGATTTTTAAGGCGACGGTGACGCAGTTTTCCAGCCTGACTGGAAATGTCAAATTGGTGGGCAAAACATGTGAACTTGGCTTGTCAACCCCTCGTGTCCGACACCGGCGATGGTCTCGGGTTCAGGGTGTTACATAGCCCGGATATAGTCACTAGCACAAATGCCTTCGGCACTTAGCTCGGATATCATTCGAATAATCATGCACAAATATCAATAAATCATGACACATCCATATTTCATTTTCATTACTAAAGCTCAAACACAAGACACTTATCAAACCTTACCAATTTCGGCTCAATAGCCACATACAAAGAGCATGATTTTGATTGGCTTTATAACATGATCTCTATACACATTCGGCTACCCGTCATAGGTATAAACTAATCACCTCAATATATAATTCAAGTAGAATCATTATATCACCGTTTATTTGTTATGCTTATGACTTAATCAAATCATAAACTAAGTTTCATTACTCGAAGACTTACCTCGGATGTTGTCGAACGATTTCGACGGCTATTCGATCACTTTTTCCTTTCCCTTATCCAACTTTGATCCTCTAGGCTCTTGAGCTCTTCCTAAACATCAACCAACCGAACATGAAGCAAGAGAATCCTCTTCTTCTTCCTTCCTCAAGTCACGGCAATCGGAGAGCATGGATGAGACAACTTTGTTTTCATCACCCCTCCCTTTTCATTACTTTATTACTAACCTTTTATTTTATTATTTCTAACATAAAACATTAACACAAAATGTTTATAATATGCTTTAACCCATAGCATGGCCGGCCACCATCTTGATTTTTTGGTTAATTTGACATGCAAACCCATCATTTTTATAACATGCATTAATAGTTCCTTATAGATTAACCTATCACATTTCAAAATTGTCACACATAAGTCCTATTAACTAAATTCACATGCAATCGACTAAATCGAAGCTTAAAACTTTCACACATTCATATTCACATATTTTAGACAATAAATATCATATTCAAATACTTCGGTGACTCAGTTTAGTGGTCCCGAAACCACTTTCTGACTAGGGTCAATTTAGGGCTGTCACAATTAGTGTTTTCGAAAACCACTCCAATGTGACATCACAGATTCGACCATAACATCTAGGCCGAGTTTGGGATGTTACACCAACTCACATGGCCAAATATACACACCAAACCTTAGACATTTAGAAGCCAGTTCAAATGGCCAAAATCATAACCAAAACATAACCAACATGACCAAAGTCCCTGTAACACCCCGAACCCGAGACCATCGCCGGTGTCGGACACAAGGGGTTAACAAGCCAAGTCCACATATTTTGCCCACCAATTTGACATTTCCAGTCAGGCTGGAAAACTGCGTCACCGTCGCCTTAAAAATCATATCTCGAGTTTCAAAACTCAGAAACTGGTTTCGTAAATTTTCCCTGAATTTAGACTCATATATCCATCCATGGACTTATTTCTAGAATTTTTGGTCGGGCCAATTGGTACAGTTTATTGGTTAAAGTCACCCATGTTACAGGGATATACTGCTCTGACCTTCGCGCATTACAACTTGAATATCTCTCTGTACAGGGCTTTAATACTGGTGCCGTTTGTTTCTAATGAAACTAGACTCAATATGGAATCTGTACATATAAGGCATGACTCCTAATTCTTTCTGGATAATTTATAGTAAATTTTTAAAGTTGCGACAGGGGACCCAGAAACCGTTCTGGCCCTGTCTCACAATAGCTTTAATATCTCTTAACAAGTAACTCCTATGACCGTTTCGTTTCTTCCATATGAAAATAGACTCATCAAGGTTCATTCACATAGCTCATTCACTATTTAATACCATTCCTACAAATTTTGGTGATTTTTCACATTCACGTCACTGCAGCTGGCAGCATCTGTTTTAAGGTAGGTCTTACCTAGTTTGTAGTCTCCATGAACCAACTAGTCTTGCCATATATAGGTTCACATATGATCATTTTAACCATACCAATGGCTGATCATGTGACCAACATTCCCATTTCAATCCATAATCACATCATGACACCATATATATATATATATATACAAACCGCAAATAGTCTAAGTTAGTACTTCACTTTTACGAGCCATTTTCGCATGGCGAACACATATACATCACAACATATTTAAACCAGCAAGGGGTAGTCCTATACATGCCATTTCAAAGTTCAACCAAAATTTATACCAAAATGGAGGCTTTGATAGTGTGGATGACTTGACTTTAATGATCCCAAATCCTGATTGCTATCGAGCACAATCTATAAAAGCAGAGAGCCAAAACAACGGGTAAGCATTTTTATGCTTAGTAAGTCTCAAGGAATAAAATCAGCTTTAATTAAAGCAATACATTCACATGGCCTAATGCATCATTTCATTAATACACATTCACATAATCATTCTTGCTTCACACTTCATCATTATATACTTTCACAAGGTATCAACCAATTCAATAGCTGAAATTCGTTAGTCGATCGGCGAATGTTGCTCAAACATGTCGACTTTCCAATGCACGTATAAACATACCTTATTCTTTGGGCTTTTCGAGCGTACCAATTGAATTCATTACAGCAACCAACACTCACCTCCAGCCCAAGCTTCTTGAATACAACCGGATATAACCACGTGCACGAATGCCTTGGTCTTAGCCGGATAGAACGACTTCATACGAATGCCTTGGTCTTAGCCGGATGTAGCCGCTAGCACAATTGCCTTGGTCTTAACCGGATATAATTTCCAGCAATAACGTCTTGGGACTTAGCCGGATATCATTCAATTGCTCATGCACACATATCAATAATCATTAGACATTCATATTTCATTTTCGTTACTAAGGCTCAAACACAAATATAATCACTAGCATAATCGCCTTGGGACTTAGCCGGGTATCATTCAAATACTCATACACACATAAATCAATAATCAATACACATCCATATTTCATTTCACATAATTCAAGTAGGGTCACTTCTTGAGGACTTACCTCGGATGTTGTCGAGCGGCTTTTACGGCTATTCGATCACTTTTTCCTTCCCTTGTCCAATTGTGGCCCTCTAAGCTCTTGAGCTAATTCAAACAAATTTAATTTATTAATACCTCATTATGCTAGCTTATGGCGAATATGACAAGGAGTTTAAATGGTCATATGGCCACCCTTTAGCTTGAGTACACAATGGTCATGCACATTTTATACTACATCAAGCAATTCAATACAATCCATTCAAGCATCAAGGAAAAGCTAAGGCCATCAATCGGCTACTTAAGGCCGAACATACATGTCAATTTGAGGCCAATTATACACTTAACACCACACAAAAACAGCATGCATTTTACTAGTTAATGCTTTACATATTGTGGCTCCATACTTATAATACATCATCAAGCACTCATATGGCCGATTATACTTAGTCATACTTGCACCAAATCAACAATAAATTCCAAGATTTCCACATCATGGGTATTCTAGGCGAATGTACTTGCAATTTCACAAACATTCTTCAACATTTTCTTCTTTAAACAAACATATTCATCACTTGCTTCATAACCAAAACATCATGTGCAAACATATATATACATATATGTGCATGGCCAAATTTCAAGGTGTCCATAGCCATCCAAACCACAAATTTTAACTAACATGCAAGAAGCATGAACCATGCTCATGAATGCATCATGGCGAATACATCACAATCATGCCCTTTCAACTTCAATCATGGTTAAACAAAAGAAAAATCAAAGTCTTACTCAAGGTGGCTACAAAGAAATTTCAAGAGTAGACAATCCATCATTGCATGCATCATCATCAAGCTTCACACTTAGCATGCAATGGCTTTATCACAATATCAACTTTGACCAAATACCACTTCCATGGCATAACAAGGATTTGAACCATGGCTAACATGAACATCAAGTTGGCAACTAAAACATGCATGAATCTCATGACACAACCTCATACATACCTTAATCTTGGTGCAAGTTTAGCCAAATCTCCTTCTAGATCTCTTCTAAACAAATAAAATGAAGCAAAATCTCTTCTTCCCCTTAGTTTTGGCTCAAAGAAAGGATGAACAAATTTTTTCTTTCTTCCTTTACAACTCACGGCAATGGGGAGATACCACACTCACACACACATTTTTTTTCATTCTTTTCTTACCCATGCTTATTTGTTTATTATTTCTCCCTAATGCCCAACAAAACATGTTTCATGACATGTTTAGCCCATATTCTTAGTCATGGCCGTACCACCTATAAAAGGGAATTTGACATGCAAGTCCATTGTTTTGCATGCATGCTTTAATTAGTCATCACACATTTCCCTATCGTACTTTCAAAGTTCACTACTAAGTCCTTTCTAGTGAAATTCACCTTTATAACACTAAATCAATCATCAAAAAATGTCATACATGAGCATACACATATTATAGGCATCCAAATAAATTTTAAATTATTTTTATGCCTCGGTTTTGTGTTCCCGAAACCACATTCCGACTAGGGTCAATTTTGGGCATCACAACTCTCCCCACTTAAGAAATTTTAGTCCCGAAAATCTTACCGTAAATAGGGTTGGGTATCGCTCTTTCATAGAGTTCTCGTTTTCCCAAGTAGCTTCTTCTATCCCGTGCTTGAGCCATAACACCTTCACTAGCGAAACCCGCTTGTTTCGCAACTCTTTCACTTCCCGTGATAGGATACGAATCGGTTCTTCCTCATAACTCATATTGGCTTGAATTTCAACTTCTAATGGACTAATCACGTGCGATGGATCAGATCTATAGCGTCGAAGCATCGAAACATGAAAGACATCGTGAACCTTTTCGAGTTCGGGGCAAAATCAAACGATATGCCACCGGACCGACTCGCTTCGGATATCTCATATGGCCCAATGAACCTCGGGCTCAACTTGCCCTTATGGCGAAATCTGAGTATCTTTTTCCAAGGCGATACCTTGAAACACTTTATCACCCACGATACTCGATATCCTTACGCTTGAGATCCGCGTCGACTTGACGATCGGAGGCTATCTTGAGACTTTCACGGATTACTTTCACTTTCTGCTCAGCATCTCTAATCAAATCCACCGAAAATCTTACCTTCACCGAGCTCGGTCAAAACAATGGTGTACGGCATTTACGACCGTACAAAGCCTCGTAGGTGCCATCTTAATACTTGATTGAAAGTTGTTGTTGTAAGCAAATTCAATCAACGGCAAATCCGTTCCATGAACCACTAAACTCGAGGGCGCAACATCTCAACATATCCTCAAGTATCTGAATTATCCGCTCGGATTGACCATCGGTTTGGGGGTGAAAGCGGTCTTGAAATGCAACTTGGTACCCAAAGCTTCTTGCAACTTTTTCCAAAATCGCGAGGTAAATCTCGAGATCTCTATCCGACACGATGGAAATAGGCACCCGTGCAATCTCACAATTTGAAAGCGTACAATTCGGCTAATTTGGCCATTGAAAAATCCGTACGTACGGGGACAAAGTGAGCCGACTTAGTCAATCTATCTACCACGACCCAAACCGCATCCTTCTTACTCGCTGACAATGGCAGTCCGGATACAAAGTCCATTGTGACTCGATCCCATTTCCACTCGGGTATCGTGATTGGCTGAAGTAATCCTGAAGGCACTTGATGTTCCGCTTTCACTTGTTGACATATTAAACATCTCGAAACAAAGTCGGAGATGTCTCATTTCATACCATGCCACCAAAACCGACGTTTCAAATCGTTGTACATCTTCGTACTCCCCGGGTGGATTGCCATTCGACTACAATGGGCTTCATTCGAATTATCGAAATGAGTTCAATTCTTTGGAACACACAGACGACTTTTGAACCTCAAACAATCGTCATCATCGATTTGAAACTCCGAGTCCTTGTTCGGAACACACTCAGCCCGTTTTGTAGCCAACTCGTCGTCGACTTTCTAAGCTTCTCGAATTTGATGTGTCAATAATGGTTTGGCTTTCAATTCAGCCACTAACACACTATCGGATCGAATAGACAAGTGCACATTCATCGCTCGTAGAGTGAATAACGATTCGACTCAAGGCATCCGCAACCACATTCGCCTTTCCGGGTGATAGTCAATGACCAGCTCATAATCCTTTAACGATTCGAGCCAACGTCTTTGTCGCAGATTTAAGTCTCTTTGGGTCATCAAATATTTGAGACTTTTGTGATCCTAGTACACATGGCACTTCTCACCAAATAAGTAATGTCGCCAAATCTTTAAAGCGAATCGATGGCGACTAATTCGAGATCATGGGTCGGATAATTTTCTCTCTGTGGCTTTAATTGCCTCGACGCATAGGCCACAACTCGACCTTCTTGCATCAATACACAACCTAACCCAAGTAGGAGGCGTCACTATAGATGACAAACTCTTTGGGATTCGGGTTGCACTAGAATTGGGGCTTCATCAAATAAGTTTTTAGTTGATCGAAACTTTTCGACATTTCTCCGTCCATTCGAACTTAACATCCTTTTGGAGTAACCGTCATCGACATGGCTATCGTTGAGAAACCTTTTACAAATCGTCAAGGTAATAACCAAGAAGTCCCAAAAGCTCGAACCTCAAGAATATTTCTGAGGCTTCCAATTAAGTATGGCTGAAATTTTATTGAATTGACTCGAATGCCGTCTGAATACCACATGACCCAAGAAGCTAACCTCTCTTAACCGTAACTCACACTTGCTGAACTTAGCATATAATTGCTTATCCGTAAAATTTGCAAAGACTAACCTCGGTGTTCAAGATGTTCGGTCTCATTTCTTGAATAGACCAAGATGTCATCAATGAACACGACTACGAATCGATCCAAATATGGTGCGAAGATCCGATTCATTAAATCCATAAATACCGCAGGGCATTAGTAAGCCCAAACGGCATCACTAGGAACTCATAGTGACCATATCTCGATCAAGGCGGTCTTGGGTGCGTCCAGAATCTCGGATTCACAATTGATAATAGCCCGATCTCAAATCTATTTTCGAGAACACCGAGGCTCCTTCAGTTGATCGAACAAGTCATCGATACGTGGTAGCGGTATTTGTTCTTTATCGTCGCTTTATTAAGTCGGCGATAGTCGATCTACGACCTCATGGTTCCATCCTTCTTTTCACAAACAACACCGGCGCACCTAAGGCGAACAACTCGAGCGAGCAAAACCTCTATCCACCAATTCTTGCAACTGAGCTTTCAACTCCTTTAATTCCGTTGGTGCCATACGATACGGAGCTATCGAAATTGGAGTGGTACCAGGTACCAATTCGATGCCAAATTCTATTTCCCGAACAGGTGGTAAACCCGGCAATTCTTCAGGGAAAACATCCGGGTATTCACAAACCACTGACACTGAGATTCGGGTTTCTTTTCTGATTCCTTGTCATCGAGCACATACGCAAGGTACGCTTCGCACCCTTTTCTTACATATTTCGGGCCAACATTGCGATATTACGGTGGCAACCCTTTAAGTCCGTAGACTCAACCCGAATTATCTCGTTATTCACACACCTCAAATCGATAGTCTTGCTTTTGCAATTTACAACCGCATCGTGCATGGTCAACCAATCTAAACCAAGAATAACGTCGAATTCATCGAGCGGCAAAAGCATCAAGTCCGGGAAAACAAGAACCTCGGAACACTAGGGACTTTTCTTGCACACTTTGTTGACAAGCACGTAATGACCCAAGGGTTTGACACCGAATTACAAACTCGATAGACTCAATAGGCAAAGTCTTCTTTGGATGCTAAGGTTTCACATATATAAGAATGAGTAGAACCGGGGTCAATCAAAGCAATCACATTAGTATTGAAAAGAGTGAAAGTACCGTAATGACATCCGGAGGCGGCATCCTCGCGTGCGCGTATGGCATAAGTCCTAGCAGAGCCCGAGCCTCGGATCGATGGTAGCATCTCTAGATCCTCTCGACCGCCACTAACATTTCCCACATTTCTAGGTGGCCTACCTCGGCGATGGTAGCACCGGGTTTCCACTTTGACTTACATTTTGTTCAAGCATCCTCGGGCAATCCTTCATAAAGTGGTCGGCCGATCCGCACTTATAGCAGAGCGATCATGGAACCAACACTCCCGAATGCCATTTGCCACAATGCGGACACTCCGCCTCTCTCGTGATCATTTCCACCATCGGCGATCAAAGTGACTCGTGTGGTCACGGGTCGATCGCGTCTCGTCTAGAAAAGCCCGTAGCGCCTCTAGACCGGCTCACATCATCTCAAATCTCTTGATGCTTGTTGAAGAGACTTTCGAGGAACTCTTCGAATTCTCCGGTTCCCATCACTTTTTGTTTCTCCTTTCTAAGCTCTTGACTTTACAAGCTCGCTCAACAAGTACTCTGAACTCTCGTATCTCGAGAATGCCAGCGAACATCCTTATATCATCATTCAGCCCATCCTCGAGCGTTTACACATAATAGCTTGGACGAAATCATTCTCGCGCGTCTGGCTAAGCCTCACAAATTTTCGTTCGTGATCGATGGCGACATAGAACCTTGCTTAAGATCAAGAAATTCCCTTCGCTTTTGGTCGATGAATCTCGACGATATACTTTTTCGAACTCGGTTTGAAAGAATTCCCAAGTCACTTGCTCTCTAGGCACCGCAGAAGTCGAGTACTCCACCAATAGTAGGCGGACTCACGTAGCAAGGAGATGGTACACTTTAAGCACTCATCGGTGTACAAGATAGCTCATCGAGCACTTTCGGATAGTGTTGTCCAACCAAAATTCAGCTCGCTTCGGCATCATCATCATCCATAGCTTTAAATTCAGTGGCCCCATGTTTTGAATCCTATCGATTGGGGCTTACTTGACCTTATTTGGTCGATTCTGGGAGGTATTGTAGGTCTTGAGGTTGCATTTGTCGGGAATGGAGGTTGTGGAACAGTAGTGTTAGTTCGAATGTATTGGTTAAACCATTCATTCATCACACTATAAAAGGCTTGCTTAGCCTCATCATTCGGATTGAACCATTTATAAAGTCAAGGGTTTCCAAATAACCTCAAAAAATTAATATTTAGGAAATTTAAAATTACCAACCCATTTTTATTGGAAAAAAAACATTTAATGTCCCGTTACAAATTAGCGTTTAAATTCCTTAAATTGCATTTTAATTTAGGGTATATAAAGATGATTTTAAAACTTTGATTTGTGGAAAAAATCTTTATAAATTGTCCTTTCCGTAATTACCAATGAAATGAACAATTACTCAAATTGATTATAATTTGGTTCAAAATAAAATATTTATTTTAAAAATAAATTTGAATTATGCAAATCAGAAAAATTTTAATTAACTTTAATAAATTTTCTTATATGAAATCTGGTTAATTTAAAAATAGGGTCGACATTAGTTAAATTGCTTAAATTTTTAACCAATTCAAAAATTTGGGTTCTAAATAAAGATGGTTATTGATATAACAAAGTTTGAAATTGATATGATTTAAAGTTCAAGGAAAGATGAGGCCAAGGTTTGAAGAAAATTTGTAGTTTTGTGAAGGTTTAGGTAAAATGATCAAGTATTTTAAATTAATGAAAATTTTACTCAAATCCGATTGGGACACTTTTAACAATTGAGGGACCAATTTGTAATGAAAATTTATAATTTGGCAAAAATCTAAAAAATTGTTAGTGAAATTTGACCAGGTGGAATATACTAAAAGTGAATTTGAATCCGAAATAAATTTCTTAAATTCAAATTCTAAAGATTCCAAGTAATTTAATTTGGTGGTATAACTTTAACCAAATTAATGATTAACAGAAAAAGGAAAAGTTAGTGAAAATAAAGGAGAATTGATAAAGTAATTAGTCAAAGCTACTTGTGAAACATATTAGTAAAATTGTTTAAATTTATATTAGGTTTAAACTTAATTAAGAGTTTAATAAAACAAGTTTTATTCCTCTAAAAAGGTTTTGATTAAAGTTACTTTGTTAAATTTCATTGAGAATTGATTGATAAAATGGTTAAAAGACTGGTTGAAACTTGGAATCCAAAATAGTATAAGAAATTTAAAGTATTATCCATTTAACGATAATGCTTTGGTGGAAGGGCATTCAAATTTCCAAGGTTGATTCAAAATTTGTGGTTATTATTGGTTAAAAGTAATTGTATCTTAGGTGATGGCATTTTATTTTTAAATTATTGTTACCTTTAAAAGTAACTAAAGAATTGTTGAAAACTAAATCATAATTTTAACTTAAAAAAGATTTTTGGGAAAATTTGGTAATATGATGTAAAGGTTTGCGGAAGACCTTATTTCCCAAATTTTATATTGGAAGATTGGAAAATTGTCAAAGGTTTGTTGATTTTATTTAAATAGTTATTCAAATTCATAACCAATTATTAATTGAAAGTTTGCCAAGATTTGTGAAATTAAAGTTATTTTAAAGTTTCTAATTGTTAATTTTAATTTTGTTCTTATTTAACCTTTTAAAAAAGAATTTGTGCCATTTAGAATCCTGTAACAAACGTAATTCAAAAATCACTAATTAAAGAATATGCATGAATTGACAATTTTTAGGCCTATTCCTGGTCATTTTTTGTATTAATGAATTTATGTTATCCGAAGAAAATAAAGAGGGAATTTCTTATTGAATTGTTGGAACTTCTCATTTTAAAAGATATAATTTTGGTAAATAATAAAAGAATAATGAAGGTTAGCCAAATTTTTTTCATCTTTTTAAAAGAGGATTTAGGATTGATACAAAAGTTTAAAGTTATTAAGAACACATTGTAAACTTGATTAAATGGTTTAATGTTTATTTGAGAAAAATTTTAAAATTGTTTAAATTGTTTAGTTGTTCTTGATAATTATGTTGGCTTGTTTTAAAAATATTAGGTTATGAAATTTAATTTTAGCCGATTGAATTTTTTGTGGTTTAGATAATTATAAATTAAATGACATAGACTATTAGATAAGTTGAATTTACATGAATCAAATGCGATTTAAATGAAATTAATATGTATGTCCTACTAACGCTATTTTAGTTTGAATTGAGATAATAGGGTTTTCTTCATATAAATTGCAAATTGCAATTTTGGATCATATAGTTTTGTAAGTTTCGTAAATTTCGTATAACATGTTATCGATATATACTAACCATTTTTATTTTAAATGAATTATTCTGATTTCTATTAATTTTGATACTTGTTATATAAAAATAAAACAGCATTTTAGTTCATAGTTAATATGAAGTTTAAATTTAATAACAACATTATTAACCAAAAACATTAATTTATTGGCTGTAATTGATAATACTTTAACAAATTTAGATCAGTGTTGTATACATTTAAAATAAATTAATAAGCTTTAAAATCATTTTGAGCTATCATTCGTGTTTTGTGTTGAAAATATTAGTTTGATAGAGACTAATTTTTTTGTAAAGATATAGTCATAACCGAATTACTTGCGTGTTTACATGATCAAAATTATGTATTCAATTTATGATATAAAATAGTCAAAATAACCTTGACAAACTCTTATTGCCGATTGTTACTCAGATAGATGTCATTCAAATATTTAGTTTGATTGATCCATAAATCAACATATTTCACATAGTGGCTAAGTATATCAATAAATGTAATTATACCACTGACTACAATAAAATAAATAACAATAAATTAGGAGGGATTTATAGCCGATTAGTAAACCCATTGACATACAATATAGAACCATAATTAATGAATTTTGCGAGAATAATCGTCAACCTAACTACCTCAACCAGTCCAGGGCCCAAACTATGAGACCATAGATAAATAACAGGGATTGCCCAATGATATCATGAACATAGCATGATACTGTGAAATACATCAGATAATATAGAATCCTAGACCCAGCGATAAATTTAACTCAATAATATGATCATAATTGTACCACGAGATGCATCTACACCATTCTATGTACAAGTCACGAAATATGACAATAATCAAAGAAGATTGAGCATGTGATATTTGAAATGATATCAGATAATATGAATAAGCCAAATTTAGTGTGAAAATTGAAATTTTATGTGAAACTGAAATGTGTAATATTAATTTGATTTAATTATTTTATTCCATAGCTAACGTCGTACCAGAATACTCGAGTAAAAAGGGGAAAGATAAAATCGACGTCGAATAGCTCAGAATTCACAGTTTGTGTTTGTATAATCTAAATTAAATAGTAGAATGTTGCATATTTAAATTCTTTGCATGTGGACTATATGAATATTGAATTGATTATATGTGATAACGTGTATATATGTGAAATTGAGACATTGGTTGTATTGAAATGTGAAATGAAACCCTATTAACTATTCAGGTTAAGTCAAATATAGATGGCATGCCATAAGATAGGAAGAGTTCAAGGATTACTTTGACCTCAATTTGAAGAGGTACTAGGTGTAACACCCCTATCCCGTAACCATCGCCGGAATAAGTAAGGGGCATTACCGGACTTGTAACTCATGACAGAATGGTAAAACTTTTTTTTTTAGATCATTCATTTGGATAAACACTAAACACAGCCAGGGATAACATGTAAACTTCTATAAGTAAACATTCAAAAGATGCCATTTTCATATGGCTTATATACAATAGTCAAAATATCATTCTACTATATTGTCTATCCTATACATGCCATAAGCTAAGTCTAATCACATAGTTGCCGTAATGGTAGATAGTGTGACGAAGTCGATGATCCCAACCGGTAGTCGAATCAACAACCTATAAACTAAAACATGATCGAGCAGTAAGCTTTTGTAAGCTTAGTAAGTTTTAAGCAAAACGATAATTTTGTTAAATCAATGGCGTTTTCACATATACTTAATCTAGATAAAATCTCATTTGACCCAATATACCTAACCAAAATTTCACATAATTTAATTCGCCTTTCTTTAGCCCCGAGCTTTAAGTCGCAAAGTGTTTTCATTCAATATCTTTGGTCATTCATTTCAACTGTTCGATGAAGTTAATCTAGAGCTTCATCTCGAACTATAATATCAATAAACGCATCACTTAACTCTCACATATATATATACTTTCGTATAATAATGATCTAGATGGTCGAATATTTCCAAAGCACATTCTTCATCAATTTTCAACTTTCAATAATCCTTTCCACTTGTTCATAATCACATCCATATTTTTAAGTATTTCAACATGACAAGTACTAAATGACCGTAGGCACATAAAGAACCAAACATATTCCTTATCACATATACGTAAGCTTACAAAACATAATCCTTACCTTGTACTGGCACATCTAGCTGAACCCAACCCATACTCAAATCATAAGGCTTTTGGGCAGAATATGCACTAATACATAAGAATATTTCATCGCATACTTCATTATACAAGCATACCATTACCAATTAGATCATTCTCATATTTGGAGTTATAATATTAATCACATTTACCTACCTCTTTGATCTTCGATAATTCACCTCAAATCACTCCACCGATGAGTAAGTAATACGTACTGAACATCTTAAATACATAATACTTATTTGATGGTAACTTATTGCAGATACTCAATATCAAAGTCTTACTTGAATCCTAGCATTTAGTCGTCGGGTCTTTAAAGCTCGGATATAGTACGAGCAACGAAGCCTACGGACATTAATCGAGATAATATTCTCGCATAAAGCCTGCGGGTTTTAACCCGGATATAATCTTCACAGTTATACACTTCCACTTCCATCACATTGACCATTCGGCCTTATCATATATATATACATCCACATTCATCACATTGGCCATTCGGCCTTATCACATACATACACTTTCACATTCATCACATTGGCCATTCGGCCTTATCACATATACATACACCTTCACATTCATCACATTGGCCATTCAGCCTTATCATATATATATACTTTCACATTCATCACATTGGCCATTCGGCCTTATCACATACATACACTTTCACATTCATCACATTGGCCATTCGGCCTTATCACATACATACACTTTCACATTCATCACGTTGGCCATTCGGCCTTATCACATATACATACACCTTCACATTCATCACATTGGCCATTTGGCCTTATCATATATATATACTTTCACATTCATCACATTGGCCATTCGGCCTTATCACATACATACACCTTCACAATCATCACATTGGCCATTCGGCCTTATCACATATACATATCTTGTACATCAATTTCATCATAACAAAATTGACTAGGTATACTAGTCATTTATGGCTTATAGCTTCACTTTAATACAGATTTGGTACTTTGATTACCAATATTTAATCGATAGCTTATTAGCAACTCAAATAGTTTTATTAAGGTTTACAACATAATCACAAATTCAGCACAAGCTGTTTTTCCTGAGCAACAGTCATTAAATTATTCGTAAATGGAGATCTGAAACTCCAAACGAAGTGCCGCTAATTTTCCTAAAATAGACTCATACATATTTTATCCAAAAAATTTTCAGAATTTTTGGTTTGGCCAATCAATACCAGATTTTTCTTAAAGTTTCCCCTATTTCACTGTTTGACTATTCTGACCACTCTTCACTACGAATCAAATTTATCATTGTAAAAATTTCAAAATATGTTCTAGTTTATTTCATTTGAAACTAGACTCACTAAGGCATCTAGCATAAAAATTTTGTCTTTTAAAAATTTTTGTACAATTTATGATGATTTTCTAAAAACAGAACAGAGGATTACAGTGTCATTCTGCACTGTCTCACACAACTTTAAATATCTCATTATCGGAAATTCCTTTGCTTACACGGTTTCTTTTATAAGAAACTAGACTCATTAAGATTTAATTTCATGTTTTATTCAGCCTCTAATTCAAGTCCATAAATTTATGGTGATTTTCTAAAGTCACGTTACTGCTGCTGTCCTAAGCAGATTATTTCAAATTACACTTAAATTTCCAAGCTCAAACACTTAAGAACTTACCATTTGTTTTTAGAACATATCATGGCCACATCATATCTTATTAAATCAACTCATCATGTCCTATTATGATTGATTTTACTCAACGTTTAATCACTTAAAACTTACCTCGAAGTGGTCGACGACTAGATATCCACGGCTATTCGTTTACTTTCTCTTTATCCAAAATTGCCCTCTATGCTCTTGAGCTTAATTAACAAAATTTAAACTATTTTAATCACCTTGTTATATCATTAAAACAACAAGGTAAATCTTCTCAATGAAACTCATACATAAGGCAACACCTCGATACATCTGCACACATTCGGTATTTCATAAAACCATCCCAAATACATTTACCTAGGTATCACCATGTCGCCTTATATACATATACTAGTTATGTGGTCAATTTTACCGATGACCTATGCATATAACTAATTACACCTTTAATAATATTCACAAAGCCGATTATCCACATGACTACCTTAGCATATTATTAGTTAGCTTCTTATCCAAATTTGCCATAAAGAAAATTAACTCATATACCCTCAAGTGCATAAGCAATTGCATCCAAAGGACACTTTAAATGCATGTTATGAGAGTAACCGAATGCACATATATTTATACCAAGACATCATATACTTCAAAACCAACTATCAAAGCATAAAGCGAACCTTCAAAATCAATTATCAATACACGTTCAAACATGCCCTCCTACAAATATATAAGTTCTCCCTTGGTTAAACTAAATCATGCTTTAAGGTTTAACACATTTGACCATTAGAGAGTTAATCAAATTAGCATTCAATTATTCTATAAACCCACCATTAACCGAATCTCATTTTATCAAATTTATTTCTTGACAATTTCATCACATTCGGTCATTGGTAATTTAATCCTATAAAGAGTCAAATTTTACTTCAATTCACTAAGGTGAGGTTATTATAATTTAACCTCTATTTCCGAATGCCCCCTTCTCCATAAAACCATCAAATTTTCAAATTATAATAGGTTCATAACTCATTTAACCACTAATTCCATGCCAAGCATAAAAAGGCCATTGGTTTTACACCTAACTTACAAGACCATAAAACATAAAGGTTTAATGATCATCTTTAACACAATTACCACACTTCAAACTAAATTTTCAGCTTCATATATCCCACACCAGATTTTTTTTTCCATGCTCAATTTCCATGGCCGAATGAAATTATGCCCTAATTCATGAACTTAAACAACATTGGCCAACTTTCCAAGCTCATTTGAGCCATCAAGCACATTTAGTTTGTTCATACTCAACTAGAATCAATTATCCTCCCAAAATCATCAAACATACAAAATATACCCCATTAAGCTCATGACCGATTGCTACATGCATCATGAACACAAAAATTTTCACATGGGTCTTATTGTAAGCTTCAAAACCAACCAAAATTCACAACTTTTCAAAGAAAATAACGTGAACCTTACCTTATTTGAAGCCTTCTTTTGCGAATGCCCTAAGCTCAAAGGTTTCTATTTTCTTTCTCAACTCACGGCAAGAAGAAGAAGAAATGGCCTTGTTATTTTCACCTCAAACATGTTTTATTCATTTATTTCATTAACTTTTATTATTTCTATTTTATGAAACCATTTTATTTAATATAAAAAATATATTATTAACATTATTTACTAACATACAAAGCACAAAATGCCAAATTGTGTCATTCATGCCCATCCTTGCCGTCCACTACCAAGAAAAGGGAATGTTTGACATGTAAGTCTCTCATGCTTCAAACCATGCAATTTTAGCCACTTCCAATTAACCTATGACATTTTCAAGATTTTTCACATAAGCCCCTTTTTATTTATTTCACATCCAAATGACAAAATTTAAAGCATAAAATTTTCACACATACTTATTCATAAATAATAAGCATAAAATATAACAATTAATTATTTTTGTGACTCGATTTTGTGGTCCCGAAACCACTTTCCGACTAGGGTCAAATTAGGGGTGTCACACTAGGTGCCAATTTGCTTCGGTTTTGTAACAACCCATTTTTCAGTGAAATCAGAATAGTGGTTTCGGGACCACAAATCTGACCCAAAAATAAAGTTTATTTTTATTTAATTATATGGTCTGTATTATGATAGACATGTCGTGTGAAAATTTTGATAAGAAAGTTGTATCCATTAAGTGTTTAATTACGAGAAGGACTCAATCATATAAAATGCAAAAGTTGAGTTTTAGTAGCTATAAGGATTAAATAACTATGGAATTCAAAACTTATATGATAATTAGACCATTAAAGAAAAGTATGTAGATTTTTGGGTGACTCATCCATGTAAAAATTAGAAAAGAGTAGGGACTAATTGAAATCACAAAATTAAAAGATGATAATTAATAAAAGAAATTATCATCTTATTTTCATGTCTTCTTCCCAAAATTTCTATCAAAACCCTAGGAGAAAGGAAGAAAACTTTCCAAGCTTAAAAGGTATGAAATCCAAGTGCCATTTTAGTAATTTTTATATTTTTGAATCGGGATAGTCTAAACTATCTATTTGGGGATTAATTTGAAAAGTTATCAATGTATGAAATTTGGGTCATTGATGAATATGGTAAAATTAGAAATTTATGGTAGAAAATGAAAGGTTGTTAATAGATAAACAACTTTTACAAAGTGATTTTTAATGAAAACATGATTTAGGGATTAAAATATAAAGTTGTGAAAATTGATGAAAAATTCTAAAATTTATAGCAAATATGTGCTGTAAATTTTATGTTGAAATTTTGGTTAGGCTTGGAAAAGGGAGTAAATTGCATACATTTCATCTTCCGAGCCTAGGGACAAAATTAGAATTTATGGAAAAGTTAAGGGCAAAATGGTAATTTTGCCTATGACATAAATTGAGTCCAAATTAGTGTGAAATATAAGAAATTGATAATTAAATCTATTTATATAGATCCGGACAACTCACATTCGAGGTTAGATTGAAGAAAAGAAAAGAAAAGGTTTTAGATTAGTAGATTACTTATGCGAACAAGTGTCGAGGTAAGTTCGTGTAACTTAATTGAGCATGTAAATATGTTTAATTGAATGTTGTGTTTGTATGGAATGTGACTTATGTTGATATACATTATTTTAAGGCTATAATGAAAAATTTAATACATGCTTGAAATGGTGAAAAAGGGGTTAAGTCCCGATTGAATATTGAATTTCGATGAATATATGTGCTTTCCAAAATGGGTAAGGTTTTGCATTTGTTGCTGACGGATTTAGCTCGAACGAGTAATCCTATTGACCTCATTGTAGAAGGATTTAGCTTAGATGAGTAATCTTGAAATAATACTTCTCGAGTATACGTTATGATTAGATTTTAGCTTGGATTGGTAATCCTAATTGAGCTCTTTTGAGCATACGTTATATAAAGGATTTAGCTTTGGACTAGTAATCCTGTTATATGATATGTGACTTCGAGTGTGTTCCTCGATTAAGTGCCCTAATGGGTACTCTGAAAAGAATTGACGGGTTATTATTCGTACACCTCGAGTGTATCACTTGAGTATCCATCAGAATTTCAATGATTCAACGGACACAAAACTTCTTGGCAAGATAAGAGAATTAAGGAATGAAATGAATGATGTCTTGATGAAAAATAGTATGAAATGTTCATCTATATTTACTTGATTGATATGAAGATTTTGCTGACTAACATGTTTGATTGAAAGCAAGTGTTTAGGCAATTTTGCTAATGGATGGAAAACATGATATTGTATGCTTAGATTTAATAAACAGGATTGGTAATGCTTACTCCGTTTTATTGTCCTTGTTATATAATTCTCAGAAGCTCGCAAAGGTTGGAGATCAGTGGAACATCGTCACACTATCAACTAACTTATTTTGGATATACATAGAAAAATCATTTTGGTATAATGGCATGTATAGGACAACTTGACCTTTAGTAGCTTGAAAATGATTTTTGTAAACTAGCCATTGGAATGGTTAGTAATGGTTGTTTTGATATACTTGTAATGTCATGCTATGGTAGCTAAATATATGTTAAGTAGTTGATCAGATTATGTCTAACATATGGAATATACCAATGTAAGATTATAAACATGTATGCATGCAATGATATGCCTTGTTGAATGATGAAATTTGCTTAATTTGAATGCTTGAATTGGTTGGTATTTGGATGTAAGTTTAAGTGCAGGTCATTGGTATGATTTTGGGTGAGAAATGAAGCTAGAAATGGCTTTATTTTGTCCACACGGGTAGAGACTCAGGCGTGCGTCTAGACCGTGTGTGACACGGCCTGGTAACATGAGCGTGTGGTTAGGCCATGTGTCCCCTACACCTTAATTTTTAGAAACAAAATACTTAGTGAGCACACGGGTAGAGACATGGGCATGTGTCTTGGCCGTGGGAAACCTACACCTAATTTCTAATTGAATTAATTAACTATCTGACCTAGCACAGGTGTGTGGGCATGGTCGTGTGCACAAGTCGAAAGTTACACGGGTCTAACACAACCTGTAGCATAGGCGTGTCCCAAGGTCACATGGGCGTGTCTTTTGGACCACACGAGCATGTGAGCCCTTCACCTTGAAAATTTTAGAATTTCACCAAAATTTCTTATGTTCCGATTTAGTCTCTATTCAATTCTAATGCTTGTATTGGGTCCGGAGGTCCAATTAAGGGTCGTTTTAAATGATCTCGATTATTGAATAGTAATTTACATAAATTATTTGTAAAATGTTTCAAAAGTTTTGCTAATGCTTTGAAACCCTGTTTCGACGATAGATAAGGTTAGGAGTGTTACATTTAGTGGTATCAGAGCTAGGTTTAGCCAATTCTCAAATTTAACGTAGCAAACACGAGTTTAGCTATACATGCCATTTGTAACACCCCTTACCCATGTCTGACACCGAAACAAGGTACGAGGCATTACCAAACTTAAACATACACATTCATGCAAAACTTGGGCCATAAAATCTCTTTTAATTCAAAACCTTTCAAACACATGCATGTCGTCCCTTATTTGGGTCTACAAAGCCCAAACATTCATCGAAATCGATTCGGGACTAAACTGAGAACATTGAGAAGTTTTAGGAAAACTTAGAAAGTTTTCCCCTGAAACAGGGTCACACGCTAGTGTGGACATGGGGACACGCTCGTGTCCTTAGGCCTTGTAACTCTCTATTTATGACATCAGCATGCACATCGAACCACACGGCCAGGCCACACGCCGTGTCTCTAGGCCGTCCCTCACACGGTTGAGACACAAAGCCATGGCTCAGCCCGTGTGGCCAACACTTAGGCTATTTTCCAAGCCTTCTAGTTACCCATAATCTCTTACAACCTTATACACATTAAAATCGTAAATCATGGCATCATTTTAGTGATTAAACCCTCTTTATTAAGACATATCCTTAACATTAACATGTCTTCTTACAAGTAATGCATCTACTCATGCAATACCAAGTCTAGGTTCCTTATTTCACATTCATAAGACTTGTCATTTTGATGACCACTTTTACCATTATACTATGGTTACCAACTTATCCATCAAGCACTCAAGTTCTATAATTATCATGTTGTGTTTATAAAGTGCGATTACTACATGGCTATGACCACCTCAATTGGTCATAGAGTATACATCCAACACACATGTCATATTACTAACCATGCATGACAAACAAACATAATCACCTTATAAACATTAGACATGACATGAATAGCTAGGCTTACAAGCCAAAATCAATATGAGCCATATCTCATGGCCATATACATATAAATCAATATAAGCCAACACATTTGGCCAAAGCAAAATAATACATGTTAATCAACTAGATCCCTATACATGCCTCTCGCTTGAAATTTCTAATATATACTTCATTATTCCAAATGTAGTGACTTGATAGTGTGATCTCGCCTTGACGATCTCTAACCCGAGCTAACCTGAAAACACTAAAGGAAAGGAAAGGAATGGAGAGCTTTATAGCTTAGTAAGACCGCATGAAAATAATAAGCAATTTATCAACTTGCTTCTCATGGTAATACAACCCTATTTGCATTTTTTACTCATGTTCCAGTCAAGCTATTTTCTCGAGTCATAGTCACTAAATTATTTATATCTAGAGATACAAAACTCCAAATTAAGTTCCACTAATTTTTCCTGAAACTAGACTTACATATCTTCTTACCATAAAATTTTCAGAATTTTTGGTTTAGCCAATTAGTAAGTTTATTCTTTAAATTTAACCATTTTCGCTGTCTTACAGTTCTAACCCCTCTTCACTAAAAATTAATTATCTCATAATATAGGACTCGGATGATATTCTATCTATTTCTCTGAAAAGTAGACTCATTAATAATTCTAGGCGTATAAATTATAACTCATAACTATTTTTGTACAATTTTCAATGATTTTATCAAATCAGAATATGGGATTTCGAAGTCATTCTGACTCTGTCCCACAACAATTAAAATATTTCATAATATGAAACTCTTTTGCTTACACCATTTCTTCCTTTAATTTCATATTTTATTCAGCCTCTAACTCAATTTTCATAATTTTTGGTGGATTTTTAAAGTCAGACTATGGCTGCTATCCAAAACTGTTTTAGTGTAAATTAACGATACTACGTTTATCACACCATATTAGTTCATTTTCACCACATTGGTAAGGTTACATATTCATACATCATAAGTATAGACATGTACTCACAAGGTCATAACAAAATCATTCTCATAAGCATGAATTACATATTTTCATCTTCACTAAATGTGCATCATTAACTGAAATCATTTCTCATGAGCTTTGCATACATACCTGTGTTACTCAACATGCTCATATTCATTCCTTATTTATCATATAACATGAACTGAATTCACATCTCATCAATTTCATATAAGTACCTGTACCACTCATAATATGGTCATAACTTTGCTCATTTAGCTTAAACCGTAACTCTCACCATTGAACCATTTGGAAAGCTATCGGATATTCATAAGCCTCAAACATAGGGTATAATGCCGATGCCATGTCCCAAACATGGTCTTACATTGGCTCATCCATCAAGTCGATGCCATGTCCCAGACATGGTCTTACACTAACTATTGAAATTGAGGCCAACGGCATGTCCCAGACATGGTCTTACACTAGCTCTCACATATCCGTGCCGATGCCATGTCCCAAACATGGTCTTACACTGACACATCTCGCAGTCGATGCATGTCCCAGACATGTCTTACACTGGCTTACATCTAGAGGCCCATGTCTTACACTAGCTCTCGTCTCAATGCTGATGCCATGTCCCAGACATGGTCTTACACTGGCTCTTATAATGTGGTCGATGCATGTCCCAGACATGTCTTACACTAGCACACAAATAACCCCAATGTCATGGCATGAATATCGGAATTGTTTCTTAAGGTTCAAACGGGAATTCTACTATCTCAATATTCATCATACATAATTATTTCCACAACCAAGCAATTCATGTTATATCGGTTTAAACACATATAATAACAATGTAATTGTATTATTTACGATAACTTACTCCTTTCAATGGAATATCATATTCCATCAAATCTCCAAGCATTCAATCAACACATAAATGTTATTTACATTTGACATCACTTTCTTATATACAATATCATCAACATAAACTTTAACACAATCATGGCAAGATATATTTTCAAGTATAATAACAATGGCATAAATATCATGCTCATTTAATCACACGGACTTACCTCAAATGCAATTTTGACTAATTATTCTCTTTTTGTCTTTAACCATGCACTTTCTCGATTTAAGCCCAAACCTCGATTTTCTTGATCTAACATGATGAAATTCACTCATTTAATCATTAAATAAATTTGGACAATAAAAATTCACATTTTTGGCAAAATGACCATTTTGCCCTTAGA
The DNA here is from genome assembly GCF_025698485.1 of Gossypium arboreum. Taxonomy (NCBI): domain Eukaryota; kingdom Viridiplantae; phylum Streptophyta; class Magnoliopsida; order Malvales; family Malvaceae; genus Gossypium; species Gossypium arboreum. Next base: position 45,072,148 of record NC_069070.1, on the reverse strand, counting down.
CTTTCACAAAATGACCAATTTACCCTTAGGCCCAAAAATCAATTTTTATCGAATTTCCTTATTAGTCAAGCCTAACTAACCAATTATTACTCTTATGACAACCCCAAATTTCCACTATTTCACATAATTACAACCTATTTTATAACTTTTACAAAATGACCCTTTTAGGTGTTTTCCATGATAATCCTTTCACAAAAGTTATTTATTACACAACCAAGACTCATTTTATTCCATAAAAATTCAGCAAACAACATAAATCCTTTCATGGAAAATCCCTAAACTATCAACCATTTCACAAAATAGTCCCCCCATTAGCTAGTTCATGCTACAAGGGTTCCAAAAGTACAAAAATCATCAAAAATAGGCATCTTAATCACTTACTTTAAGGGATATAAGTTGCTAAAATTTTTGAGCTTTCAAAACCCCCTCTTTGCAGGTATTTTCGATGGGGAAAAAGGAAGACGAAAAGATGACAACAATTTTTTCTTTTTGTTTTGTTTTTTACCAAATAAGTCACCTAATGCACACCAACTTTGACTTTTCAACCTTTTTTTTTGTCTCCTTGATCAGAAAATAACATGTTTATGGTCTATTTACTCAATAAAGACCCTAATTTAATGTTCTATAGCTATTTGACATCTTTAGCTAGCAAAACAAAACTTTTTCTCTTTACGCAATTTAGTCCATTTTCGTAATTAAGCATGAAATCGCTATAACTATTTCACCAAAATTTTCATGCACTCATATGATCATGCTATAATACATAAAATATCATTAAAAATAATTTCTTCAACCCTGAAATAATGGTTCTAAAACCACTTTGTTCGACTAGGCCTAAAATCGGGCTATTGCACTATTATATAAATTGTCATAGTGTGATGACTCTTGATCATTTTAAAAGTGTTTTTCATATAGTAATGTCATCCAATCGAGCTAGAGTGATTCCGAGGAAGTCGAGAGCGATGCTTGACTTCAGTTCAAAGATTTGCTTCATGTCACGGTAGTGAAAGGCCCGTGTTTGAGGCTAAAATGAGAAGGCAAAATAAGCCTTCTTTCAAATAATGAATGAATGGTTTACACAAGATGTCGAGAACAAACTTTGTTGCACAATGACCTCCCCACCTATTCCTCCACCGGTTCCTAAGGTACCACAAGGTGTCGAACACCGCCAAGACCGGTAAGACTCCGAGAGATAAAATTTGTAAGCATGGGGTGGAAGAGTTTAGAGCTACCGTAGATGATGATCTGGAAAGGGCTGAGTTTTGGTTGGAAAATACCATCCGAAGTTTTGATGAATTATCTTGTACGCTTGCCAAATGTCCAAAATGTGCAGATTCTCTCTTGAAAGATACAACTTATCATTGGTGGAATACCATAACTTTAGTGGTACCGAGAGAAATGTTACATGTGAATTCTTCTAGGCTAAATTCAGAAAGAAATATGTTAGTCGAAATTCATGGATCAAAAAGGAAAGAAATTTTAGAACTCAAGCGAGGAATTATGACTATGTCCGAGTATGAATGAGAATTTGTTCAATTGAGGAAATATGCGGAGAATGGGTTCGACCGAGGTTGAGATGTGTAAATGCTTTGAAGAGGGTTTAAATGAATATATCAAATTATTGATTGGAATTCTTGAAATAAGGGAATTTATGTGTTAGCCATTGAGCATACAAAGTTGAGGAATTGAGTAAAGAAAAGAAATAAGTGAAAGAGAGGCTCGTGTTTTTGGAGAAAGAACTATGAGTAAGTCAAAATCATTTGCTTCTAAGAAATTATAGAAGTATTATGATCATGTTACCACCTCTACGGGTATTGTGGAAAAGCGGGGCTCTCAACGCTCTAACCCGAGGTTTCATCGCCATCTCAGTAACCAATGTGGTTAGTGTTGGTACTCCTAGACCACAGTGTAAACATTGTAAAAAATTTCATTTTGGGGAATGTCGGTCTAAAAATGGAGCTTGTTTTAGATGTGGTTCACTTGACCATTTTCTCAGGGACTATCCTGAAAGAGTTGAAAAAGAAATAGAACCACCTCCAAAGCCTAGTAATCCTATCTTGAAAGGCAGACCACCCAATCATCTCGGCAATGTTGGTGGTAGTCGAGGTACTACCAAGGATACAGTAGTTAGATCTGAGGCACGAACACCTGCAAGGACATATGTTATTCGTGCTAGAGAAGATGCCTCTGCGCCAGATGTCATTATTGGTACATTTTCTCTACTTTATACTAATATTTCTGCTTTGATTGATCCTGGTTTTATACATTCATACATATGCAAGAACTTAGTGTCTGTTAAGAATTTACTTATTCAATTCACTGAATTTGTGGTTAAAGTTTCAAACCCCCTAGGCTAGAGTGTTTTGGTGGATAAAGTTTGCAAAAACTGTCCATTGATGGTAAAAGGTTATTGCTTGTCGGCTGACTTGATGTTATTTCCATTTGATGAATTTGATGTGATTTTTGGAATGGATTGGTTAACCCAATATGATGCAGTGGTGAATTGTAAATAGAAATATATTGTATTGAAATGCCAGAGTGGTGAATTACTTCATGTTGAATCTGATAAACTGGATGGATTACTGAATGTGATTTCAATAATTTCAACACAGAATTATGTCAAAAAGGGTTATGATGCTTATCTCGCATATGTGTTGGATACTAAAGTATCTGAGTCAAAGATTCAATCAGTGTCGGTTGTATGTGAATTTCCTAATTTATTCCCAAAAGAATTACCTGGTTTACCACTAGAAAGAGAAGTGGAATTCTTTATAGATCTTGTTCCAGGTACAACACCTATATCTGTAGCACCTTACACAGTAGATCCTACTAAATTGAAAGAGTTGAAAGCATAGCTGTAAGAATTGATTGATAGAGGTTTTGCTCAACCTAGTTTCTCACCTTGGGGTGCACCAATTCTATTTGTAAAGAAGAAGGATGGATTGTTGAGGTCAGTGCATTGATTACGATAGCTCAACAAAGTTACAATAAAGAACAAGTATCCATTGCCTCGTATTGATGACTTGTTTGACCAGTTAAAATGTGACACTGTATTTTCAAAGATTGATCTCCATTTTGGTTACTATCAACTACAGGTAAAAGATTCAGATGTGCCAAAGACAGCTCTTAGAACCAGGTATGGACACTATAAGTTTCTTATGATGCCATTCGCTTGATAAATGCACCTGTAGTGTTTATGGATCTGACGAACATAATTTTTAGCCCGTATTTGGACAGGTTTGTGGTGGTATTTATAGATGATATTTTGGTTTACTCTCGAGATGAAAATGAACATGTTGAGCATTTGAGAATAGTGTTGCAAACTTTGCAAGAGAAACAATTGTATGCCAAATTTAGTAAATGTAAATTTTGGCTACGGGAAGTCAGTTTTCTTGGGCATATAGTATATGCTGAAGGTGTCAGGGTAGACCAAATAAAATTTCAGCCATCTTTAATTGGAAGCCATCGAAGAATGTGTCAAAAGTTTGAAGTTTTTTAGGACTAGCTGGTTATAATTGTAACAGCCCAGTTTAGACCCTATTCGGAACAGTGGTTTCAGGACCACAAATCTGAGTCAGAAAAATATTTTAATATTATTTTTGGTGTCTACAACTTGTTAATTTATATGTTTGAAATTCTCGTGATTTAATTTTATCGTTTGTGTGCTCGATTTAATAAAATAGACTTAATCGCGTAAAATGTAAAAATGGCTAGCTAATTATTAAAGTGCTAAATTGAAGTGTTCTTTTAATGAGGGGTCCTTATGCTAACAATATACCATTGAAATTATAGATGGAAAAAATACCTAAGGTTAGTGGATTTTAAATGAAATTAAAAAGGCTATTTTGGTAAATTATGAAATAATATGTAATATAATAAAACATAAATTAAAAAGCCAAGCATTTTGTTCATCTTTTTGGCCGAATATTGAGAAAGAAAAAGGGTTTTTAAGCTTTCAAACATTCAGCCTTGTCCAAACTTGATTCAAGGTTAGTTTTTGTTTAGTTTTTGATAATTTTTACGTTTTTTGAGATCGTTGCTTTGAGTACTAGCTAGCCCATGCTTGAATTTTTTAATTTGATTATGTATTCATGAACTGCCGTTGTTGATAGCTTGATCATTTTTGTGTTTGATGATGAAAAATAAATATATGTTGTTAGATTGTCAAGTTTAATTAAGTGATTTTTGATAAAAAAAATGTATGTGCAACACCCCAAACCCGGTCCAGACGTTATTGCCAGATCTGACGTGTCACATGGACTTACGACTTAGTATGCATTCGTTGATTTAAGTGATTGGGGTGGTCTTTGCAAAAATAGCGGTTGAATGAAAAGCCTGTTTATCAATCTTTAGGCTATCCATTTGTTGTGCTTGTTGAGTCTTAGAAAATGTTTATTAATTTTGAAAACCCGCGCAGCCTAACACTAGCAGTTTTGACATAGTATAAATATAATCAGAAAATAAAACCATAGCGGAAAAAGAAATTTAAATAGCGGCCTTATTACAACTTAAAACCCAAAATTAAATCAGAATATAAAATAATAAAAATAAACTAACTTAGAAAAACCAACTTTGCAGATGATGTGGCCACTCCGAATCCCTCACGGCTCCAAGCCCACTATGGTTGGAGATTTCCTGCAGAGATGAAAATAAAGGGTGAGTTCGGTAAAATCAGTGTGTAACATAACCCAACCATAGCCCAAAACAAATCAAACCATAGAGTCAAACTTATCTGGGCCTTGGCCCAGTACAGATATCAGAATGAAACCCATAGGCCCATAGCAGATACAGAACAAATATATCATGAATGCGTAAATCCCAACCCGAGCCATCCATAACACCCCGTGCATCAGCCTTACACCATGTGGGAGACTACTCGACCCACCCAACTGCTACACAATTACGTAAATTGCAGCGAGGTTGCTGGATATTGTGACGAAGTCACCAGATCTGAATATTGTGGCTAGGCCACCGAACAAATATATATAAGTGGCGAAGCCACTAGATTCAAACAGGTCGCCGGATATTGTGACGAAGTCACGAAACAGAATATATGTGGCGAGGCCACCGATTTATGCGAGGTCGCCGAAACTTCCTCCATCAATATAAACCCATGTCCCATGCAATGAAATAATATGTCATGGCATACGTATACAGAAACAGAACATCATGCTTTTCAGAAAAAAATAACCCTAGGGATAAAATTGTAATTTTGCATGCATAAGGGTATTTCAGTAATTATTACCTATTGCTAAGGTTTCATGCTCATTCTAACGTTTACAAAGTAACCAAAAGTACTTACCTCGTCTTTTTACCAAAGTGGGCCCATTGGCCCATTGGCTCGTTTTCGGCCCATTAAGCCCAAAAATACTGTTGTACATGAAAATGCACACTCTGCACTCTAATCATCCAAATGCACCATATTCATTAACAAATGTCTCACGAGCTCTCGCACGCTCGCGAGTTCACAAATACTAACATTTTGGTATTTCAGCTTTTACCGATTCAGTCTAAGGGAGGGTGTCGTTTACACACCTGGTTGATGACGATTGATGACGATATCTCCCACGCGATAACCCTACAATCGATCACTAACACATTAGACTTACAAATTAACGATAACTAACAGAAATCCACATTAACTAAACCCAATCATCACACAAGTTAGTCATTTACGCACGAGGGGCAAAATAGTCATTTAACACCCTAAGGGCAAAATGGTAATTTTACCCCATAAGGGTATCTCGGTAATTCTACCCTATAGGGGTATTTTGGTATTTCTACCTTACAGGGGTATTTTGGTAATTCTACAAGTTATCTACTTGGGCCTACAGACCCATTGGGACCACATGCCCATTTCAGCCCATCGCGGCCCGAAATAGCCGTCCTACTGCTAGAGTAATGAGAAATACACACATGTTAAAAGACTACAGTTAATCCGCGCTCCAAACGCTCTTAGCTGATGCCCAACCCAAATGAACACGTCACAAAGCGAAAGGGATCAGCCAAGAAGGGTATGCCTACTCTCCTCATGGTTTGCTCTATTTAAAGCCAGCTCTCCATCTACTCTTATGTTAGCTTCCCGATGTGGGATCCCTCCATCACCAGAGTTTAAAACCAACACCAACTCTTGCCGTCCCAACATAGCAAAGTAATCAACCTTTGTGTGCCAAGGGATTCGAACCAAAGTCCTCTCACATGCCAAATCACGCCACCACCACTAGGCCATCAACTCATTTGTATCATAAATCCAACACATTAAACTTTAAAGCGCACCTACTTGCATCCAGTTTATTGAAAAGAAAACCAAAATATATTGCAAGAGCCAAGACTTGAACCTTGGACCCTTGCTTCCTCTATGGCGTCACTTCCTTGTCCCTAAGTGACGCCACTTTGCCACTACACCACACTCCTTTTGTGTCATCTTTTACCCCTTTACTCTTAAAAGCCCAAATGCCGATTGCATCACCTGTTCATAAAATTAAAATTCCGAAGACTACCACGGATTTAACTTAAGTTTGGGCCTTCTAGAGGCCCACTAACCTACTAAAATATATATTTTAACCAACCAGAACACACACAAATTTTAAAAATCACAAAAACATAGAAAACCCAAAAATTGGGGCGTTACAACTCTACCCTCCTTAAAGAAATTTCATCCTCGAAATTTTACCTGAATCAAACAGATAAGGATATTGTTGACGCATCGCCACTTCTGGCTCCCAAGTAGCTTCCTCTTTGCCATGATTACGCCACAGCACCTTTACTAGCGGAACTAATTTCCTCCTTAAAATCTTAACATCTCGGTCCAAAATCTGCACAGGCTCTTCCTCAAAAGTCAAGTCTGTTTGGACCTCGATCTCTGCAACCGGCACAACATGAGTAGAGTCAGAACGATACCGCCTTAACATGGAGACGTGAAAGACATCATGAATCCTGTCCAACTCTGGAGGTAGCTCCAACTAATAAGCCACTGGACCCACTCGCTTAAGAATCCGATAAGGCCCAATGAACCGTGGACTTAACTTGCCTTTCCTCCCAAGCCTTAATATTTTCTTCCAAGGTGAAACCTTCAAGAAGACCAAATCACCCACAGAATACTCAATTTCCTTGCGCTTCAAATCTGCATATGACTTCTGTCTATCAGATGCTTCCTTCAACCGATCTCTAATCAACTTGACCTTATCCTTAGTATCTGCCACCAACTCAGGTCCAAGAACCTGTCGTTCACCCAACTCGGTCTAACAACTAGGTGTACGACATCTTCGCCCATACATTGCCTCATAAGGAGCCATTCAAATACTTGCCTGATAACTGTTGTTGTATGCAAACTCTGCCAACGGTAAGTAATCCTCCCAACTACCTTGAAAGTCGATAACGCATCCCCTCAACATGTCTTCCAGAATCTGAATAACCCTTTCCGACTGACCATCAGTCTGAGGATGAAAGACTGTACTAAAGTTCAACCGCGTACCCAACGCCTCATGCAACTTTTTCCAAAACTAAGATGTGAATCTAGGATCTCAATTAGAAATAATCGACACTGACACTCCGTGAAGTCACACTATTTCCGCCACATACAATTTGGCTAACTTCTGAAGTGAATAATCAGTGCGGGCAGGTATGAAATGAGCAGATTTGGTCAACCTATCCACAATTACCCAAATCGAGTCCTTCTTCGATGGTGTCAAGGGTAACCCACTCACAAAATCCATGGTTACCCTCTCCCACTTCCAAAGTGGTACTTTCACTTGCTGTAAAAGTCCGGAAGGTAATTGTTGTTCAGCTTTCACTTGCTGACAAGTCAGACATTTTCCCACAACTTCCGTTACCTCTCACTTCAATCCAGGCCACCAATACAACTCCTTTAAGTCACGATACATTTTACTCCCTCCAAGATGTATAGCACACAGACCTCCATGAGCTTCTTTCAGAATTGCTTGCCTCAAGTCAGAGTCCTTTGGAATACAAACTCTATCTCGGTAACATAGAACTCCCTTACTATTCAATCCGAACTCAGAAGTATCCCCATTCTTAACCTATCGGAATCGAGAAACCAGGGACTCAACCCTCGACTATTTTTATTTAATCTCATCCACCCAGGTCGGCCTAACTTGCAGTTCTGCTAATAGACAACCGTCGTCATAGAGACTCAAATGAGCAAACATGGCTCTCAGATCAGATACAGTTCTACAATTTAGGGCATCAACCACCACATTAGCTTTGGCTGGGTGATACTCAATTGCGCAGTCATAATCCTTAAGCAACTCTATCCATCTCTGCTGCCTAAGGTTCAGCTCCTTCTGAGTCAGCAAGTACTGAAGACTCTTATGATCTGTGCATATAATACACCTTTCTCCGTACAGGTAATGTCTCCAAATCTTAAGTGCAAAGATTACTGTTGCCAACTCCAGATATGAGTAGGATAGTTAACTTCATGTGGTTTAAGCTGTCGCGATGCATAAGCAACCACTTTACCCTCTTGCATCAGCACACAGCCCAACCCTACATGTGATGCATCACTGCATACAGTAAAATCTTTTCCAAACTCTGGCTGAATCAGTACAGGTGCCTCGGTCAGAACTTTCTTCAGCTGCTCAAAAGATTCCTGTTGTTTCTTAATCCAAATAAATGGTACTCCTTTGTGAAAGGCGCTGCCACCACAGAAAATCCTTCCACAAACCTTCTATAGTACCTAGCTAAACCCAGAAAACTTCAAATTTCTAAAACTGACCTAGGTGGCTTCCATTCCAGAATCGCTTCAATCTTTCGAGGGTCCACCTTGATCCTTTCAGCAGAGACAACATGTCCCAAGAAAGTTACCTCTCTCAACTAGAACTCACACTTACTAAATTTCGCATAAAGCTCCTTCTCCCTCAGCACTTGCAGCACAATACAAAGATGCTCATCATGCTTCTCCTCAGTTTTAGAATAAAGCAGAATATCGTCGATAAAGACGACCACGAATCGATCCAAGTATGGCTGGAACACTCGATTCATCAGATCCATAAATGCCGCAGGTGCGTTCGTCAACCCAAATGGCATAACCAATAACTTATAGTGACCATACCGATTTCTGACTGCCGTCTTGTGAATATCCACCTCCTTAACCCTCAACTGATGATACCCAGATCGAAGGTTAATCTTGAAAAATACTGAAGCTCCTCTAAGTTGGTCGAATAAATCATCGATTCTTGGCAGTGGGTACTTGTTCTTAATCGTCAGTTTGTTCAACTGCCGATAATCGATACACATCTGCATTGACCCATCTTTCTTCTTTACGAACAACACTGGTGCTCCCCACGGAGACACACTTGGTCTAATGAAGCCTCTATCCAATAACTCTTAAATTTGGGCTTTCAGCTCCAACAACTCCTTCGGTGCCATCCTATAAGGTGCAATGGACACTAGTGCCGTTCCAGGCAACATGTCGATTCCAAACTCAACCTCTCGGTTCGGGGGCAAACCTGGAAGCTCTTCTGGAAAAAAACATCTCGAAAATCCTTGACGGTTCTAACTTTATCCAATGTCAGATCCTCAGTTTTCGATTGGCTTACAAATGCCAAATAAGCCTCACATCCCTTTCGAATCCACTTCTCGGCTTTTAATGCCGACACCACATTAGACAGATAATCCCTATGCTCGCCTATCACCAAAACCTCCTCATCCTTTGTGGTCTTTAACATTATTCACTTAGCAGCACAGTCCAGAGTAGCCCTATGCTTAACAAGCCAATCCATTCCCAAAATGAGATCGAATTCTTCGAAAGGTAGTGTAACACCCCTTACCCGTATCCGAGGCCGGGCTAAGGTACGAGGCGTTACCAGACAAACATACAAACATTAAACTAAAATACGAGCCATAAAATTTTATTCATATTTCAAAGCGTTCAAGCTCTTACACATAGTCCCTTATTTGAGTCTACGGAGCCCAAAACATACTTTAGAAAGGGTTTGGGACTAAACCGAGAACTTACGAAAATCTTGAAAATTTCATGCTTTAAGGCTCCACACGCCCATGTCCCAAAGTCATGTTCCATACACGGCTGAGACACATGGTCATGTCTCTGCCTGTGTGGAATATACCTAGGCTATTTTCCAAGCTTTGGTCAACCTTGATCTCTTACACACTTATACAAAATCTAAAGCATATAACATGGTATTCATTTAATGATTAAACATCCTCAATTAAACCACAAACATAGCATTTGTATGTCATCATACATGTGTCTCTCATACTCATTTTACCTTGTTTATTATAGTACCACTTATACATTTATACCAAGATTATCATCTTACCAAATATCTTGACTTAATCATCAAGCATTCATATTTAAAGCTAGATCATATCTTTATAAAATACCATGATTCAGATTTGTAGAATAACATGTTTGCTCGAAACATTTCAATTCAATTCCATACCCAACAATCATTACATTGAGACTAGTCATATATATATATATATATATATATATATATATATATATATACATGTCATGATACATAACATTCTCTTTTGTTTTCTTATAAACACATATCATTTATTTCATTATATCAATATTTCATATACCATAGTTTCCATGTATTCCACATATATTTATTTTCCTCCTCCTCCTCTCCATTCCACATCCTTAATGTATATAGCATTCTTGTAAGTACGATTTCACAATTTACTAATAAATGTTCACATCAAACTGTCCACACGAGTCATAGTCACTTAATTATTTATAATTCAAGGTACAGAGCTCAAAATTAAGATCTATATATTTCCACTGAAACTACACTCACATATCTTTCCACCATAAAATTTTCATAATTTTTGGTTTAGCCAATTAGTACAGTTTATTCATTAAAATTTCCCCTATTTCACTTTCTCGACAGATTCGACCTCTCTTCACAAAAATAATTATCTCACAAAGATGAACTTCGGATAATATTCTTGTTGATTTATCTTGAAAATATACTCATTATGGATCTTAAAAATATAATTTTGAGCCTTTAATTATGTTTCTCCAAAATTTTGTGATTTTCCAAAGTCAGAACAGGGGATCACGTAATCATTCTGAATCAGTCTCACGAAAACATTGATGATTGTGGTTGAGGTATTCTTCAATTTATATTGTGGAAACGTCAAATCTGTTATAGTATTATGGTTTTAACCTATCTGATGATTGTGACCTCAGAATAATTTAAAGCATCGATATCCTTTTTAATTTTTTTGAAAGTGTTTTCTATGATAGCTACATCAATGATATTGATATTACAGAAAGATGTAAGATTTGAATGGACTGACAAATATTAGTAAACTTTTGATCAGTTGGAAGCCCTAATGATTGAAGCATCAGTTCTAGTTCAGTCTGAATCGGGTAAGGAATTTATTATCACAGTGATACATCATTGAATGGGATTATACTATGTCTTGATGTAGTAAGGCAAAGTAATAGCATGTGCTTTCAGACAGTTAAAAGCCACATGAAAAGAATTACTTGATACATGATCTAGAATTGACAGCTATTATTTTTCTATTGAAATCTAACAAAATTACTTATTTGGTGAAAAAAAATGTCATATATTCACCGATTATAAAAAGTTGAAGTATCTAATGTTGCTAAAAGATTTGACTTTGAATAGCATATATGACTTGAATTGTTGAAAGATTATGGTTTGACAATTGTATATCAATTGGAAAGAACAAATGTGGTTACAAATATTCTGAGTAGAAAATCTCTGCATACTTTGCAAGCAATGGATACCGATTATGATTGTCTTATAATAGCTTAATTTTAGCTGAGTATAGAAGTAAACTGATGTTTCTACAACAGAACGATGAAACTCAAAAAAGTGATAATGAGTTATAAGTTAAACGAATATAGTGTGAAATGATTTCTGATTCAGAATTCCAGGATAGGTCTGATAAATGTCTGTCATTCAGAGATAGAGTCTGTGTATTGAAGAATTTGGAGCTTGTACAAAAAAATTATACATGAATGAACATAGTGGTACTATGTTTGTTTATCTGGGAAATGATAAGATGCACATCGATTTGAAAAAGATGTACTAGTAGCCCTAAATGAAAGATGGTACCTCTGAATCTATATTTAAATGCTGGATGTATCAATAAGATAGAGATGATACTTTCGAGATGGGTATAGTCAGTGAAAATACCGAAATGGTCTAATTTCCATTTAAGGACCTCTAATTAAAACCCCCATTTCAATCAAGTACTTTATGAACTAGAACACACACATTTTTCACCTATTTCAATTTAGTCCTAAACGTCAAATTAAACACCCAATTGATAAAATTTCGCAACGAAATTCTCACACGATTATACAATCATAATATAAACACTAAAAATTAATCAAAATAATAAATTCTCGAATTCGTGGTTTCAAAACCACTGTTCCATTTTGGCCCTAAATCGGGCTGTTACAAAAATGTTTAAACCCCAGTTGAATAAAATGGAAAATCGATGGATATGTGATTTCTCGAAATGAATAATATCCTACATTTGCTGTTGATGGGATTTAGCTGGGACGAGTAATCCTATTGACCTCATTATAGAATGGATTTAGCCCAGACGGGTATTCCTGATATGAGTTTTCTCAAGCACATGCTATAGATTGGATTTAGCTCAGACGGGTAATCCAAATCAAGCTCCTTAGAGCATATGTCATAAAAAGGATTTAGCCTAGACTGATAATCCTATTGTATACATGTGTGGATGAGAGTGTACTCTCTGATATAGTACCTTTTGGGTACCATTGGACATCATTTGACGGATCCTAATTTTTACACCTCGAGTGTATTACCTGCGTATCTATTGATATTCTAAATAAATTCAACAGGTGATAATTCCATACATAAGAAGAAATGAATGATAAAATGAGTTATTACATGTATCCGTCTGAAATACAAGTAAATGATGATACATGAAATATGATATAAGAAAACATGAGATGATGATGTTTGTACATGGACTTTATTTGATAAATATATGTTCATTCTTGATTATAGACTTTTACACCTTGAGTGTACTAATAGTGACCTTGATGTTCTAACTAATATGAGTAAAGTTCTGATATGAAATGATCTAAAATGAACTATTGTGAAATTATACTTGAAATAATGAAATGAATTATGCATGTTGAATGAATACATGTTGTGGAAAGCATTTGTGCTTGGAAACTTGATTGTTGTTGAGCCCATATATGTTTTGATGTTACTATGGAGTATATGACTAACAAGGAAATGAGAATGTGTAGGGCTTGAGATCAAATTGATTGATTATTCCTTACATAGTCACCTCAAAATAGAATGAATGGTAAGTAAAGTACCATGTTATACAAACTTACTAAGCATTTTATGCTTACTTAGTTTTATTTCCCTGTTTGAGAGTAAATCGGAAGCTCGTTGGATTGGAAGCTCAGCGGAGATGACTCTGTAACGCCCTGAATTTTAGGCCTAGAAGTGTTAAGTCTTGAGTGGGTGCAGTTAGGAGACTGCACATAAATGTTTAGTCATGCAAGAAAGTGACACAAATGCATGTTTGTTTCAATGGTTAAGTGCTCTGGGAAGAGTCTGAGAAGTCCTGAGTTCAAGCCTTGGCTTTTGCAAAATTTTCATTTTACTTGATTAAAACCATGTCTCTACTTAGTAGGCTTCTTAAATAAATGTTGGAAAAACATGTCATAAAAAGCTTGCTAGTCTAGTGGTAAATGGCGTGTGGAGTGTGCAAGGGGTCTAAGGTTCAAATCCCTGCTTGTGCAAATGGAGATTATTTTTTGTGGTGGCCACGGAAGGAGGTTGTGTTTGACCAAAACACCAAGAGTTTGAACAGTTTTTGTTAGTTGAATCTGAGGAGAGAATTATGGGGGATTTCGATTGTTTGAATTGGTGGACAGGAGGAAATTAAGGACAAAATCGAGCAAGTTTGAATTTGAAAGAAAGTTGTGCCAGGTTTGAACTTTGGCACTCAGTGTTTCGGTTGTGTAGGAATATGGGGAGGTGTTTAGTGTGTAGAAGGCCGACCGAATAAGAGGAGTTCATTTGGTCAAAATTCAGTTATGGTAATTGGTGCCGAAAAAGGTTCTACTTTGGGTGCCGTTTGGTGGATTAGCTAACTAAGTGTCGACTTTTTTCTCAATACCTTAGGTTGGCAGCTTCTTTTCTTTTGTTTTGTTTGCTTTAGCTGAATACTGCTTTTCATTTCTCCTTCTTTCTTCTTCTCTTTTCTCCATTAAGCTGAATGCCTTGATCAAGTGGCTGACCGTTTTCTTTTTCTTTTGGCTCTTCTCGGTTGCTTCTCTCTTAGGCCGAGTCCTGTGTTGGCCGAATACCCATACTCTCCCCTCTCAAAATCCTTTTGTTCTTCTTGCTTTGGTCGAATCTCCTTGTTTGATAGTGCTGAAATTCATTTGATTTATTAGTAAGTGTGTGTTACAATTTCCTTATTATTTCTTTTCCTAGCCGAATATCCTTTTCTCTCGATTCCTTCGACTTTTATCGAGTTTTCCCTTACATTGATTAAAGCCGAATATTTTCTTCTCTTCCCCTCTTCAGCTTTCTGTTTCTCTTAAAGGGGGAATTGGCTTTGGTGTTCTTCTATTTCTTTGGCAGAATATTTGGTATTCCTATTTTTTCTCTCTCGACGGTTTTCCTTCTCCTAAGCAGTGGGTTTTGTCTAATGTAAGTTATTGTCGGTTGGTAATTATTTTGGGTAAGGGCAGAAATTTGTCTCAGGCATTGTAAGTATGTTGGTTTTAATCTGTTAAGGTGCTAACCTTTGTATGTCAAATGTTATTGTGGCAGTGCCAAATCGTGTTGGACTTGGTTTACCTGCGGAGTTATAAGACTTCATTGGTGGAGGCAGTGGAAGTAAGTGTCTGTGACGAGTTCGTTTGGTGATTGTTGTGGTATTAAGCATGACTAACGCTGGTCATGAATTTGTTAATTGTTGTAGGTGTAATTCATCTCAAGAGGGGTTGCGTACCAAGAATCCTAACAGGTGTATAATCACGCTGCTATAAGCGTAGATCGACAAAAGCCAGAAAGTATGATTGTTGACGCTACACGAGCGTACGCTTGCTCGTATGGTAATTTGAACACGTAAAACGTAGGCGTTCGATTGTAGAGGCCACCATGAGCAATTTCATGGGCTAAGGCCTTTTGGGTTACGTTAGGCTGAAATGGGTCGTATGGGCCCCATACAGGTAAACCGTACAAACGTGTGGAGATTATTAGGCTAGACTATGTAATTCACAAGTCTAAGGTACAATATGGTAAATCAATTATGGTCGTAATGGCATGTATAGGATATATTGGCCATATTGGCATGTAAATGTAAATGATGCTTGTAATTTAGCCATTGGAATGGCTAGTAATGGTTTCTTTAAATATACTTGTAATGTCAAACTATGGTGGCTACATATATGTTAAGTAGTTGATAAATCATGTTTAATACATGGATTGAACTAAGGTATGACTGTAGACATGTATGCATGAAATGTTATGCCATGATGTATGATGGAATTTTTTAAATTTGAATGCTTGAAATTGTTGGTTCATGGATGTGAGTTTAAATGCAGGTCATTAGTGTGAATTTGGGTGAGAAATAAAGCTAGAAAGGACTGTATTTTGTCCACACGGGCAGACACACTGGGGTGTGTTTAGACCATGTGTGACACACGGCCTGTTAACATGGGCATTTGGTTAGGCCGTGTGTCCCCTGCACCTTAATTTTGAGAAACAAAATGCTCAGACTTGAGCACACGGGTAGAGACACGGGTGTGTGTCCCAGCCGTGTGTGCCACATAGCCTAGAACACGGGCGTGTGTCTTGGCCATGTGAAACCTGCACCTAATTTTGAATTGAATTAATTGACCACACGGCCTAGCACACGGGCATGTGGCATGGCCTGTGTGCAAGTCAGTGAGTTACACGGGGTCGAACACAGCCTCTAGCACGGGCGTGTCCGAGGGTCACACGGACGTGTCCCTTAGACCACACCGGTGTGTGAGGCCTGCGCCTTGGAAAAATTTTGCAAAGTCACGAAAAATTATTAAAGTTCCCGATTAAGTCCTAACTCGATTCTAATGCTCGTATCGGACCTCGAGGTTCCAATCAAGGGATGTTACGAATGATCTCGATAAATGAATAGTATTTTTAAAAGTTTCACCATAGAAGAAAGTTCTGCGATTTGGTAGAAAAGGGAAGCTGAGTCCTCATTTTATTGGATTGTATGGAATCATTTAAAGAGTGGGACGAGTGGCATATTGGTTAGCTTTGCCAGAGGAATTACAAAATGCATGACATTTTCCATGTGTCAATGCTTAGACAGTATCGATCGAATTCGTCTCACATTATTTTGACAGAAGAAGTTAAGATTGAACCTGACTTATCTTATGAAGAAGAACTGATCAAAATTTAACTTGCGAGGTGAAAGAATTGCGAAATAAACGTTTACCACTAGTGAAAGTCCTACGGCGAAGTCATAGTATTGAGGAAGTGACTTGGGAGCCAGAAGAGAGGATGAGATCTCAATATCCCCACCTCTTTTCAGGTAAATTTTGGGGACGAAATTTATTTTGT
This sequence comes from Gossypium arboreum, assembly GCF_025698485.1. Taxonomy (NCBI): domain Eukaryota; kingdom Viridiplantae; phylum Streptophyta; class Magnoliopsida; order Malvales; family Malvaceae; genus Gossypium; species Gossypium arboreum. The sequence goes on along the minus strand of NC_069070.1, from coordinate 45,055,559 downwards.
GGGGGAGAATTGTAACGATCCGATAGTCAGGGCTATTGAAAAGGGAGATTCGGGACTCCGTTCCTATAAAACAAACTTAGAAATATTGTTATTAAATATTTATGAGGTTACTTTAGTAGTGAATTAAATTTTGCATTAGAAATTTTCGTGAAATTATGGGTTATTAAGGTATAGAGACTAAATCGCGTAAGGGTTAAAAGTTGAATTATAAATTGAAATAAACTAAAGGGACTAAAGTAGCAATTGTGCCACTGAGTTATTGTTTGTGTATAGTTGGTCGGCCAGGGGCAAAGTAACATGCATGTATATATATTATATATATTATAATATAAAGTTAATAATAATAATAATAATAATAATAATAATAATAATAATAATAATAATAATAATAATAATAATAATAATAATAAAGGAAAAAAAGAATGATAGTTGATGTATCTAAATTAAAAAAAGAAAAGAAAGAAAAAAGAAAGAAAGAAAGGGAGAAGAAGCGTGTAACACCCCTCACCCGTATTCAACGCTGGAATAGGGTTGCAGAGCATTACCGAATTTGAACATACATTTCAAATACAGTTTATCAATTCAATCATAACCAATCAAAATGTCCCTTAAAACGAGTGTATGAGGCTCTAAACATGCTTTGGGAGTGGTTCGGGACTAAACTGATAACTTTGGAAACTTTTTAAATACTTAAGAAATTTTCTCAAAAATAGGGGACACACGCCCGTGTGGTCCGGCTGTGTCTCTCACACGGCCAACAGACACGCCCGTGTCATAGGCCATGTGGAAATTCAAAATGGGAGCACATAGTTGTGTCCCAGCCTGTGTCTGACCCTGTGTAACTCTCTGACTTGGGTCACATGACCAACGTACATGCCCATTTGGCTAGCCTATGTGCCCTAAATTTTTCCATACATGCCTGTGTGCCAGGTTGTGTGCTAGGTCATGCCAAACCTATAGGGTATACTGACTTATGCCACACGGCCAAGTCACATGCCCGTGTGTGGGGCTGTGTGGATCATATTGACTTGATTTCAATTTCAACATGAGGGGACACACGACCGTGTAACATAACCGTGTGTCACACATGGCTGAGACACACGCCCGTTTCTCTGCCCGTGTGGACAAAAATAGGCTATTTACCAAGCCAATTTGCCACCCAAATTTGTGCACACCTACACAATTCAAATGGTACTCATTCATAGCATAAATGGACATCCAATTTAACCACAATCAAGGCTAAAACATACCATTTAAATACCAACAACTAGTATGCTTATTATCTCATGTTTTACTCATTCAAATCATACCAACTTCACATACTCAAATCAACTAATGAAACCTTTCCAAACATACATCATCATTCACCAATTCACAAGCATATAACTTCCCAATTATCAACCAATTGACATTTAAATTACCTATTATCAGTAAGCATCATGAATCCAACCACAATCACACAACATAGGTCATTTGTATACATATAAACATAACCAAAATCAACCAAAATAAGCCAATTATAACGCCCCAATTCCCGAAAACCGCTGTGAAATTGTTTTTGTGTCTATGTAATATGGATGTATGTCTGCCTTAGTGGTGTAGTGCTCTGTGAGTGTCTAGGAAGTCATGGGTTCAAGCCTTGGCTTGACCAAAATTTTTCTTCTACTTGAATAAACCCTGGCTTGAGATAATAGGCTTCTTAAAGTAAATGTGGTTAAAGTATGACACAAAAAGCCTACTGATCTAGTGGTAAGTGGCATGTTGTATATGCTAGTGGCCTGAGGTTTGAATCCCTGTTTGTGTATAAGGATATTATTTTTACTGTTTCCTTGGGAGGTAATAGTGTTTGCAGAGACATCGATGTATGGAGGAGAATTTGAAACGATCATGGAGGGATTGTAGTAGGGGGTTTAGGAGAGATTTGAGGATGATTTTGTGGAATTTGGAAGTGGGAGGAGTTATGGCCGAATAGGACTTTGACCAGTCAGGATTTCGGCCATGAGTGGTAATTGGTCACTTCTTTTACGGTTTGGCAAAATTTGGAGTCCTCTCACTCTTTGTTTCTGAAGTCTCTTATTGTTGTTGTTCTCTAGTGCATTTTTGGTTCGGATGTGTTTCAATTCTTCTTTTACTACTTTGTTGTCTAAGCCGATTCTCTACTGTTTTTACTTCTATTTTGGGGCAATTACTCTCTACTCTCTTTTCATCTTCGCTTTTCTCAATCATTTCTCCTTGGCCGAATTTATCAGCTCCCTTTCTTTTGTTCTCGTGGCCATCTGATTTTATCTTCTATAGTGACCGTATACTCCTTGCTCCTCTTTCTTCCTCTTCCCTCAAGCTATTCTTGTTGCGATATCTACCTTTTTGATAGATAGGCCGATTACTCTAACCCTTTCGGCGTAGTTTAGTTTTGGTGATCTGACAAATCGGTAAGTGCCATGGTATTACTTAAGGTCGAATACTCTTTCCCTTTCTTGCCAATCCTTATCTTCCTTGTCTCAAGTGTGAAGATATTTTCAATTTCTAGTTCTCCTCGGAAAGGGAAGGAGTTGTTAGTTGATCTTGAGGCAGTCGAAACTTCGCCCTCATTATTCAATCAAGGTAACTCTAGGTGTTATTATTGTGGTCAACTGGTGCATGGTTTGGTTGGAAGAGTGTTGGCCGATTATCCTACTCTCCTCTATCATGGGTTTTGTGTTCTTTTTAAGCTATCATAATGTTGCAAAACATGTGTTTGTGTGATCATTGATAATAGGTTTTGCTGTCTATGTAGCTTTTCAATTAGGAGAGTAAAGCAGCCTAAGTCATTGATTCTGTAACACCCTTAACCGGTATCCGTCGCTGGAATAGGGATTCAGAGTATTACCAAAATTTACAGATCATTTAACAAAAATTTCGCTTCACATAACATTCATACCTGAAATCAATCAAATTTAATCATAGTGTCCCTTATGTGAGCCATCGAGGCTCAAAATATAGATATCGGGACTTAATCGAGAACTCAGAAAATTTTTCAAAAATATTTAAAATTTTTCAACACTACAAGGGGTCACAGGCTGTGTGGTCAGATCGTGTGGTTCACACAATATTCACGAAGTTATCATCAATTCATATGAAATAACACATCATGAAATTCATAAAATTAACAAATGGCCACTAAAATTTAGTTATACAAACTCACAAGTACGATTTTTGTATTATAACAATAATCATAATTTCATAATAAATATTCCAAATAAAACATTATATCATTTCTAATTCAACATTTATCAATTATAATCGGGCATGTGATCAATTTATACACAAGTCATTCATATATTTATGTATATTTTCCTCCTCCTCCTCTATATCAACATCCTTAGTATAAACAACACACTTGTAGGTAACATTATGCATAATTTTCACTATCTACTTATGTGAATATTCAAGCTATCCATCTGAGTCATAGTCACTAAATTATTTTTATCTTGAGCTAAAGAACTCCAAATTAAGCTCCATAATTTTCCCCAAAACTATACTCATATTTATTCGTACTATAAAAATTTCATAATTTTGGTTGGGCCAATTGATACAGATTTATTCATTGAAGTCTCCCTGCTCATCATCGACGATTCCCGACCCTTCTTCACTAAAAATTAATTATCTTCTCGTAAAGGATTTGAATGATGTTCTCGTTTGTTTCTCTTGAGAATAGACTCATTCTGGATTCTAAAAATATAAATTTAAGCCCCTAATTATTTTTATCCAATATTTGATGATTTTCCAAATGCAGAACAGGGGAACCCGAAATCATTCTGACCTTGTCTCAAAAAAGTTATTGTATCTCATGATTTACAATTCCATTGCTTACATAATTTCTTTTATAAGAAACTAGACTCAATAAGCTTTAATTTCATATTTTATTCATCCTCGAATTCGATTTCTAAAATTTTTGGTGATTTTTTAAAATTAAACTACTGCTGCTGCCCAAAACAGTTTTATTGCAAAATGTTGATTTCCATTTTGCCCCAAATTTCACAATTCATACAATTCAGTCCTTGCTTAATTAACCCCTCAATTAAGATAATTTTCTCAATTAATACTTTTTCTAGACATTATAAGTTATTTCATAACTATTGAAATTCAAAATTTCCACATAAAAATCTAACTTCAAACTCTTTTACAATTAGGTCCCAAACATTCACTTTCTATTCAATTCTTTCAATAAAATCAGAATATAAACAATTTAAAGCTCTAATTCCATGCCAAATCATCATATAATTCCAGCACTCATCCATAACAACTTCAAAAATTAGCCGTGGAATCAAAAACTAATGAAATAGTAAGTTGGACCCAATTGTAAAGGTCTAAAAACATAAAAATTTCAAGGAGGAAGCAAGAATTAAACTTACATGAAGCTAGAGTATGAAAAACCAGCTTGAACCTTCCTCCATGGCTGTTTTTCAGCTGATGAATATGAAGAGAAATGAAGAGAATTCTAGATATTCCAATTTAGTCCCATTTTATTTAGCCCATTTTGGTAATTTTCTAATTTTGCCCTTATTTCACCCATTTCACGATTTTCTCTCGCTATTGCTGCCAAAATATCTCCTTTGGACTTATTTACACTTTAGGTCCTTCCTTATTTGACAATTGAGCTATTTAATCCATTTAGCAACTTTTACACCTTTTTCGATTTAGTCCTTTTATTTAATTAACCACCCAAACGTCAAAATTTTCTGACTAAATTTTATTACTACCTCAACAACACTCCATAAATATTTCTAAAAATATTTATGGCTCAATTTGTGAAGTGGAGGTCTCGATACCTTATTCTCGACCCAATTTACCTAATTAATTCTTTTAAATCACCAAATTCACTAATTCAAAAATGCTTTTATATTCACATTTGACTCATAGGTTTTAATTTATTAAAATTTCAACTCACTCGTCGGATTTAGAGATCTCAAATGTCTATTCCCGATACCATTGAAAATTAGGCTGTTACAGATTCAACAGGGCTAACCGCACTCTCGTAATCAAGGAAAGTTTAGATGTTATTTTAAGTTGAGGATCAAAAAGGGTGAATAACTCTTGTATCAAGCAACTAACGAAATATCCTGTTTGAATATAGGTTTGGGGGGAAACTCTTAGGCCGAGCGCAGATTTCACAACAGGTGTGTGAACACTACCTTTAGATGTGTAATAGCAAAAGCCAAAAAGCCGAAAAGCCAAAAAGCCGAAAATTGGGATGTCGACACCACACAGGTGTGAGGCCGCCCATGTGGCAAGCCGTGTAACAAAACATGGTCGTGTAGTCGACAAGATGGCAATGAGTGCTTTCATGGACCAAAACATATTAGGCCATTTTGGGCCAAACTGGGTAGTGTGGGCCTAATAGACATGTGGGCCCCACTCTCGAGAATCGCACAGAAGTGTGATAAATAAGGGGCAAGAATGTGTAGACCACATGGCTAAGGCCATTTTTGGGTTTTTTGAGCCATACGAGCATTTGGGGCCACATGGGTCCGCAATATAGGCTGTAGGCCCATTATGACTGTTTGACTGTTAAGGTTGCACGGGTTGCCTAAGACGACTATGGACCTATTGTTTGATCAGTAAGTATAATTAGTCTCCATATTGATGAAATGACCATTATACCCCTTTGAGGTAAATTGATTGGAATACCCCTGTATTATGTATGACTGTTTCTGAGCATGATATTTCTGCATACACGTATATTATGTTGCATTACATTGGGTGGGATATATGTTTTGGAGGAAGTGTACTAAAAGGCTATAAGCCTGTTACTGGCAGCTCTGCTGCAAATACTTCTTAGTATCGAATACGGTATGTTTTGGTGTGTAGGGCGAGTGAGTCGATTTTATCCCCACATGATGTGTAGGGTTGGTACGGAGTTGGTGTGTAGCGGATGGACTGGGTAGGATTCTTTGTTTGCATACTGTACTGATATGGGCTAAGGCCCGCATCGCTCATTCTTGAAAAAGGGCTAAGGTTCCTAACTGAAACTAAAGGGCTCACGCCTAGATTGCGCTTACTCTGATTGTTTGCTATTATGGTATTTCACACACTGAGTTTTCGTAAACTCACCCATCTATGATCTGTGTAGGAAATCCCTAGGCTTAGATGGATCGAGGTGAAGGAGGATTCAAAGGTGGCCACTTGATGTAGTTAATTTATGTAAAATACTATAACTTAGATTTTATTCGATATCAGGTTTTCATTATGTAATAAGGCCTTTAAAAGTTTATTTTAATTTGGGGATTTATTTGCTTTAAATTTTTTATCTGTTAGTAATAGGACTCATATTTTCAAGAAAACACAAACAAATATTTTTCAGAAAATATCACGCTTCATAACACGTTTTAAAAGCTTAGTAACAAACATGGTTTTAAAGTAGAATAAAAAACAAATGAGGCCCTCGTTAATAGCTGAAACACTGAAACTTCTCAATGGTCCCAACTATCTCTATAACTCTTAAATCCTCGGCCAGAATCAAGCCTCCTAAATCAATCTTTCCAGACCTTCCTTCCCAGATCAAACTTGGAATCCTATACCCAACTGAGCCTTCGTCAATCGAACCTTTATCCACTCTCACAGTTCGCTTCAACGCCAACTCCTAGAACGTCAATGCACATCTTCGAACATGCCATCAAACTCGCCCATCGTGAAGCACAACTCCTTAGGATAACATCCTGCAACTCCAATCGTAGTTCCCCTCACTCTCGAACATAAGTTCCGTGCCAATTGAATAACTTCACAACGTAAGAACCTCGCTTTAATCAACTCACATAACAATCCAATGTATCCACACTCGTACACTATTTCCCATATGACAATTGTACGTGATATCATGACTTCAACAATATCCATTGAGACTTCTGACGTTCAATCACCACTTACAGGTCAAGTACCATGTCCCACGTCCAGATCAAACTTACTCATTAAAAGTCCGAGAATTGTTGTTCATTTATGCTCTAAGCGCATTCCAATTCTTACCATACTCCTTACCTGCCCAATACAACTCCTTTAGTCACAACTTTCAGCTACAAGACTCATATCTTGATCACCTCCTACGCTGAAACGCTCTCAGACATGCTTCTGAATCGACAATAAACCTCTATCTCGTAACAGAACTCCTTATATTAAAATCAACCATCTAACGACTATAACAGCTCATGACAATGAAACTCACTATTATCAACAGATTGGTCGCACACTAGCATGCTCATAGAACTCATTCATGCTAAATCTAGTACCACATCTTTTAGCATTACATCCACATATTTTGTAATACTCATAGTCCACTAAGTTAAACTTGTCATCAGAAGGTACTTGTTAACTATAGATTTAGTCACATTCGAACACTTTCCATTCAATGTCAACTTGCAAATCATACTAACATAATTTAATGTTAATCATGTTAAATTTAGCCATGATCTTTAACTATCCTTTCTCTTAAAGCCGACACTCAAACTTTAATCGTTAATCAAGACTTCCGAAATTCACATATTTTTCTCCTACAATCGTACTCTCTATGTCATCAGCCATAAAATCCTTCACATACATAAGTTACTAACTCCACACGTACACTAAATTTATAAACCTTCTAAGCTCATCCACTCAAATTAACTTCATGATTCCTTTAAGAATCAATCATATCCTAAATTATCACCGAATACCTATTAAGTAACATAAAGTCTTCCAACTCATACTTAAGGATGCCATGCTCCATCAATAGAACACGTTAATATCTGATAAGTATCGAAGCTTGACCAATAACACGTCATAATAAATCGAAGGCTTATCATAAATTCCGATTTGGCACACAACTACCATACATGTGACATTACCGATTGACCACTTGTGACTATCCACCTTATCAACCTAACCTGTTGATGACTTAAGGTTCGTATACACTCAAATTGTCGAATATCTTACGATTCTTGCGGTTTGCACGTTTACATCTCGTTTCGGTTCAACATGTCTCATTTACAAATAATGCTTTCAATCGAGAACCCTTGTTAGCGATCCTAGTAATCATGGCTATCCAATCGCTAAATTTTTAGCCCATTACCCTCTACAACCCATCTTCCACATACTCTGAACTAGTGAACATCATTCGACGTTGTTAGCAAATCAATATCCATAACAATCACTTATATTTTCAATTGATCCAGCTTACAAAATTCTTATTTGGCAAAAACTCAATTTTGGATCATTTGATTTAAAAGCGAAGCCACATAGCATTCCTATCACAACCAATTATTCCTTGATGATACTAATATTATTCGCAATTGGCAGCCTTATTGTTATATCAATCAGCATACAGAATCTTAAATTTCACAATATTTAGATAAATGTCCTCAATACGTTCGCTATGACACATACATTTGACATCACACCTAAATTTTATAAGTTTCAAAAGTTTCTACTAAACATGAATAATCATTAAGAAATCATTCAAGTTCTCAACACATACTTGAAAGATATTAATTAATATTAACATCCAAGTGTAAATATCTTCATAATACATAAAATTTGTCTAACAATATCATTGAATACATATACTATTTCAACTGTTTAATGTCCATACATTCAAGATATTTACATGTCTTATTGTACATCTATACATTTATCTAGATTACTAAAATAACTCTTAATATATCTTATAATACTCAGTCATTATTATTTAAATTAAGTCCCTAAATTTAACATAATTTCTAACTCAATTTTCAACCTAAAATTTTAATTAAGCTTTATTTAATTATTAATTTTTATTTTTTACAAGGTCACTTCCTTTTAATAACCTTCAATATTTATTATATTTTTTACAATTATTATTCCATTAAATTCTTTTGCCTTTTCCAATTTAAAATTGTTTTTAATACCAAATTAAATAAATTTTTAGGGTAACTAACAAGGGTGATGATTGTTGTTTCATGCTAAATCTAGATGAACAATAGTTTAAGAGGAGCATTCGCCATGATATGAGATTGTGATGTTAGTGCCGAATATGAAGATGATGAACTTGAATAAGAAATATTCGGCTAGGATGATAAGTATGGATTATCAAGTAGTTGAGATAATTGATGAGTGAAGTGGCTAATGGGGACTCTTAATGAAATTATGCTAAGGCCGAATGTATCAAATGCTAAATGTGCTTATATGTGTGTGTGTGTCATTAGTAGCTAATGGCATTCGGCATTGTTTAACTAAAATTAGAAATGAATGCTTGAAAGTTAAATATGGTCGCCCTAGTGACCAAATGCGTTAAAAGCTAATATATGGACAAATGATACGAATAAATTGACCTTTGAAATGTATATGGTTGCCGTGTGTATGTGTCTGATTGAGAAGTATATTTGTTTGATTTAGCTCGAGATCTTAAAGGAGAGGCGTCCAACAAGGGGAAATCGAAGGTCATCGAGTAGCCGACTTGGAACTATTTTACCTAACACAAGGTAAGTCATTAAGCATATATTTTGTGTTGGTTTAAATGATCATAATATATATGCAATTGTGTTTAATGAATTGATGTGTAAATGAAAATGTATGTGTATGGAATGAAGCCATTGTTGAATGTATGAAGGCAGCAAAATGCATAAGGTATTGGTCACGGCACTAAGTGTGCGGGTATAAATGGACACGGTGACAAGATTGGCACTAAGTGTGCGGGTTTAAAATTGTACAGCACTAAGTGTGCGAGTTTGATTCTATAGCACTAAGTGTGCGAGCTGAAAATATATAGCACTAAGTGTGCGGATTCACTATATGCTCTTGTATTACAATTGGCACTGAGTGTGCGACATTATCGAGTTAATCCCGGACAGCGAATCGGGTAAGTACCTCGAGCTCATGACGAATAGAGAATACGTTCATGCTTGGGGTTGAATTTGGTAAGCCTTAAATCTATGTGATGATTGAAATTGTATGGTTGTGCTGGAAATTGAGTTAATGTGTAAAAAAGGCTTCGATTATCTTGTTGTGTAGAATATGAAATGTGGATGTATGAATTGGTACGAGATTGGACCGAAAGGTCCGAGGTATCATGGTATAGATTCGATATGGACGAGTACCTAGCCTCATTTGTTGTACATGTAGTAGTAACTTTATCGATGGATTGACGAATGCTTATGACTTACTGAGTTGTAAACTCACTCGGTGTTTTCTTGTCACCCATTTTAGGTCTCTTGGACTCGTATTGTTGCGTGCTCGGAACCGTCGTTGAAGTCATCACACCGGCTGAAATCTTGTGGTATTGTTTTTTGTTGTTGAAGAACATTTGGCATGTATAGGCTATTATATTTTGTCGAATTGTGGGTTGTAAACTTTAAGCCATGTGAAAATGGCCTATGTGGTCGTCGAGTGGGATGCTAGAACCTATAGCCACGAGTCTTAGAAACTCAAATTTTGTTAAGGTGGCCATAATTTGTGTCATGTATGATGGATGATTAAGGCCAAGGAAAAATTCATGAAATTGGCATAGTCTACTGCAGTAACTGTTGCGGACAGCAGCAGTGAGATGAGATTGAAAAATCACTAAAAATAGTAGAAGTAGAATTAAATAGTGAGTAAATTATGGAACTGATCCTTGATGAATATATTTTTATATGGACGAAACGAAACGACCATATGAGCAGTATACTGGGAAATATTAAAGTTCTCGTGAGACAGGGCCAGAACGATTTCTGGGTCCCCTGTCGCGACTTTGAAAATTTACCATAAATTATCCAGAAAGAATTAGGAGTCATTCCTTATATGTACAGATTCCATTTTGAGTCTAGTTTCATTAGAAACAAACGGCACCAGTATTAAAGCCCTGTACAGAAAGATATTCAAGTTGTAACGCACAGAGGTCAGAGCAGTCGATCCCTGTAACATGGGTGACTTTAACTAATAAACTGTACCAATTGGCCCAACCAAAAATTCTAAAAATAAATCCATGGATGGATATATGAGTCTAAATTCAGGGAAAATTTACGAAACCAGTTTCCGAGTTTTGGAACTCGAGATATGATTTTTAAGGCGACGGTGATGCAGTTTTCCAGCCTGTCCAGAAATGCCAAATTGGTCGGTACTTTAAGAGGATTTGTCTCGTTAACCCCTCGTGTCCGACACCGGCGTCGGTCACGAGTTAGGGGTGTTACAATTTTATTGGTATCAGAGCTATGATTTAGTCGGTTCTAGGACTACCATAGCGCGTGTGAGTCTAGCTATACATGCCAAATTGATAGTGCTTAATAATGTGATGACTTGACGGTTGAAATTTTTGTTTTGATTAGCGATGGAACCCGGGTAGAGACCCTTGGCGGATGACGTTGAAAGTGTAGCGGCTGCTCTGCGCAAGGGACACAGCCTGTTGAGCCTCGGTCATCCGCGAATAATCAAAATGAAGGGCGAAACAAGCCTTCTTCACTATGATGAATGAGTGGGTCGCGCATATGCCCGAACCAACCCGGCTGTCCAACCATTCCGAATTTAAATACTCCACCCCAAGAGCCCGCAATGCCTCCGATTCTTCGATCCTGTGAGGCTGAGTAAACCACCGTGGACTTGATTAGGAAGTGGGGCCGAGGAGTTCAAGGCCATAGTTCTTGATGATGCCGAAAAGGCCGAGTTCGCTCGATAACACCATTAGAGTGTTAGATGATATCATGCACACCGACGAATGTCTTAAGTGTGCTATATCCTTGTTGCGAGACTCGACTTACTATTGGTGGAGGACTTTAATTTCCATAGTCCCAAATGAACGAGTTACTTGGGATTTCTTCCAATCCAATTTCGAAAGAAATACATTAGTCAACAGTTCATCGATCGAAGCGTAAGGAATTCTTGGAACTCAAGCAAGGCCGGATGATCAGATTCGAATACGAACATGAGTTCGTAAGACTTAGTCGGTATGCTCGGAGTGTGTGGCTGATGAGGTTGCGATGTGCAAAAGGTTTGAAGAAGGATTGAATGAAGAGTTAAAGTTACTAGTGGGAATTTTGGAGATAAAGGAGTTCGTGACACTAGTCGAACGAGCACGCAAAAGCGGAAGAACTTGGGAAGGAGAAGAAGAAGGCTGAATTTGAAGCAAGAGATTACCAGTAAAAGATCGACGAGTAAAGCTCCGTTCTCGCGTAAAGAGGTTCAGGGAGGACACTAGTAAGTCGAGGACGACTGCGGGAATTTCCATTAGAGCCCGACCATTGACGGACTCCCGAGCTACTTCAGTAGCTAGTGTGGGCAATAATCGTCAAGAGAGACCTGAATGCCCCCAATGTGGAAGACGACACCTAGGTGAATGTTGGGGTAAGTCTGTTAATAGGGCCTGTTATGGATGCGGTTCGAAGGACCACTTCATTAGAGATTGCACGAGCTAGATGAGAGGAATAAGACGCAAGGTGCAAGACCTAGTGGAACGACGGTGGAGGTAGGCCCCGAGAATCTCTGGAGGTAGGGGTGGTAATCGAGAGGAGCCTCTAATACGGCTGTCCGATCCGAGGCCTGTACTCTGCTAGGGCATATGCCATCCAGCGCGAGAGAGGAGGCATCCTCCCCGACGTTATCACTGGTACTTTTACTCTCTTTGATACTATTGTGATTGCATTGATTGACCCGGCTCTACTCACTCATATGTATGTGAAACCTTAGCATCCAAAGAAGACTCTACCGTTGAGTCTCTTGAGTTCGTAATCGAGTGTCAAACCCTTTGGGTCAATACGTGCTTGTTGATAAAGTGTGCAAGAGATGCCCCTAATAATTCGAGAATCTGCTTCCTACGATCGATGCTTCTACCATTTCATGAATTGATGTTATTCTTGGTATGGATTGGTGACCGTGCATGATGCAAGGTGGATGGACGCAAAAGGAAAACCATTGATTTGAGGAGTGCAAATAATGAGGTAGTCCGAGTCGAGTCTCTTGATTTAAAAGGAGTGCGACAATAATATCTTCTATGACCGTCAAGATATGTGAAAAAGGGGTGTGAAACATACCTTGCGTATGTGTTTGGAAGTAAAGAGACGGAAAGGAAACTCGAATCGGTACCAGTGGTTTGTGAGTATTCAGATGTTTTTCCTGAGGAGTTACCGGGATTGCCACCGGTTCGAGAAGTGGAATTCGCATCGGTTGTACCGTACTACGCCGATTTCAATAGCCCCGTGTCGTATGGCATTAACGGAATTAAAGGAATTGAAGGTTCAATTGCAAGAATTGACGGATAGAGGTTTCGCTCGACCGAGTTTTTCTCCATGGGGTGCACCTGTATTGTTTGTGAAGAAGAAGGACGGAACCATGAGGTTGTGCATCGACTATCGTCAACTCAATAAAGTGACGATAAAGAATAAATATCCATTGCCACGAATTGACGATTTGTTTGATCAATTAAAGGGAGCCTCGGTGTTTTCAAAGATAGATTTGAGGTCGGGTACTATCGGTTGAGGGTCCGAGAATCGGACATACCCAAAACCGCTTTTAGAGCGAGGTACGGTCACTCACGAATTCTTGGTGATGCCGTTTGGGCTCACTAATGCCCTCACGGTGTTTATGGATTTAATGAATAGAATTTTCAGCCATACTTGGATCGGTTCGTAGTTGTATTTATCGATGACATTTTGGTCTATTCGAAAGATGAAACCGAACATCTTGAACACTGAGGCTAGTGTTGCAAATCTTACGAGATAAGCGATTATCGCAAAGTTCAAGAAATGTGAATTTTGGTTGAAAGAGGTTAGCTTTTTGGGGCACGTGGTGTCCGCGATCGGTGTCGGGTGGACTGAACAAAATTTGACCATAGTCAATTGGAAACCTCCAAGGAATGTTACCGGTTAGGAGCTTTTGGGGCTTGCGGTTACTACCGACGGTTTGTGAAAGGATTCTCGATGATAGCCACACCCATGACAAAACTGCTTCAGAAAGATGTCAAATTTGAATGGACGGAAAAGTGTCAGAAAAGTTTCGACCAATTGAAAACCCATTTGACGAAAGCTCCAGTTCTAGTACAGCCCGAATCTGGCAAAGAGTTTGTCATCTATAGTGATGCCTCCCTACTTGGGTTAGGTTGCGTATTGATGCAAGAAGGTCGAGTTGTGGCCTATGCGTCGAGACAATTAAAGCCACATGAGAAAAATTATCCAACCCATGACCTCGAATTGGCTGCCTTAAAGATATGGCGACATTACTTATTTGGTGAGAAGTGCCAAGTGTATTCGGATCACAAAAGTCTCAAATATTTGATGACTCAAAGAGACTTAAATCTGCGACAAAGACGATGGCTCGAGTTGTTAAAAGATTATGAACTCGTTATTGATTATCACCCGGGAAAGGCCAATGTGGTTGCGGATGCCTTAAGTCGAAATCACTTTGTTTGTTTCTGACGATGAATGTACACTTGTCTATTCTACCCGACAATGTGTTAGTAGCGAATTAAAGGCCAAACCATTGTTGGCTCATCAAATTGGGGAAGCTCGAGAAAGTTGATGAGGAGTTGCTTGCAAAAGCGGGCCGAGTGTGTTCGAACAAGGAATCGAGTTTCAAATTGATGATGACGATTGTTTGAGGTTCGAAGTCGTCTGTGTTCCAAAGAATTGAACTTATTTCGATAATTCTAAATGAAGCCCATTGTAGTCGAATCTCAATCCACGGGTAGTACTAAAATGTACAATGACCAAACGCCAATTTTGGTGGCCGGTATGAAACGAGACATTTCAATTTGTTTCAAGGTGTCGATATGTCAACAAGTGAAAGCGGAACATCAAGTGCCATCGGGATTACTTCACCGATCATGATACCCGAATGGAAATGGGATCGAGTCACAATGGACTTTGTATCCGGACCGCCATTGTCGATGAGTAAGAAGGATGCGATTTGGGTCGTTGTCGATAGACTAACTAAGTCGGCTCACTTTATCCCCGTCGTACGGATTTTTCAATGGACAAATTAGCGGAATTGTACGTTTCTCGATTGTGAGATTACACGGGTGCCTATTTCTATCGTGTCGGATAGAGACCCAAGATTTACGTCGCGATTTTGGAAGAAATTGCAAGATGCTTTGGGTACCAAGCTGCATTTTAGCACCGCTTTTCATCCCCAAACAGATGGTCAATCCGAACGGATAATTCAAATACTCGAGGATATGTTGAGATGTTGCATCCTTGAGTTTAGTGGTTCATGGAACGGTATTTACCTTTGATTGAATTCGCCTACAACAATAGCTTTCAATCAAGTATTAAGATGGCGCCTTATGAGGCTTTATACTGATCGTAAATGCCGTACCCATTATTCTGGACCTGAACTTAGTGAAGGTAAATTCTTCGGGTTGATTTGGTTAAGGATGCCGAGCAAAAGTTCGAGTAATTCGTGAAAGTTTGAAAGTCGCCCGGATCGCCAAAAGTCGTATGCGGATTTGAAAAGAAAAGATGTTGAATATCGGGTTGGAGACAAGGTCTTTCTCAAAGTTTCACCACGGAAGAAGGTGCTTAGATTTGGCCGTAAGGGCAAATTGAGTCCGAGGTTCATCGGTCCATCTGAAATATCTGAACGAAGTTGGGCGATGGCGTATCGATTAATATTACCCCCGAGCTCGAAAAGATTCACAACGTTTTCCATGTTTCGATGCTTCGACGATATAGGTCTGACCCGACACACGTAATTACTCCATCTGAGGTCGAGGTTCAGCCTAATTTGAGCTATGAAGAAGAGCCGGTTCGCATTCTGATGCGTGAAGTAAAAGAGCTACGAAACAAGAAAATTCCATTAGTGAAGGTGTTGTGGCATAAACACGGATGGAAGAAGCCACTTGGGAACTTGAGGACTCTATGAAAGAGCGATACCGAGCCTATTTACGGTAAGATTTTCGGGACGAAAATTTCTTAAGTGGGGGAGAGTTGTGACATCCCTAATTTAACCCTAGTTGGGAAGTGGTTTCGGGACCGCTAAACCGAGTCACCGACATGTTCAAACGTAATATTTATTGTCTAGAATATGTGAAAATACATGTGTGAATTTTGAATTCTTTGATTTAGTTAATTTGATTGTGAATTGAAAGAAAAAGGACTCATGTGAAGGGATTTAAATATATGTGGCTATTTTAAGAGGTTAATAAAAGAATGAAGTAAAATAAATGGAGTTGCATGTCAAATACTCCATTTATTTTGGATAAGTGGCCGGCCATGACAAGTTATGGGCAAGGGGAAACATGTTTCAAACATGTCTAGCTAATGGATTATGTAAGGAGGAATAAAAAAAGAAGCATGGGAAATAAACTAATGAAAAATTAAAGGAAGAAAACAAAGAAAAAAAATGTGTCCATCATTCTCATGCATGACCGAAAAAAAAAAAAAAGGGGAGAAGGAAAAGGCTTCATACTTTGGTTCTTCTTAGCCGTGTAGAAGAGGAAAAAGAGGAAGAAATTCAGCCACCTTGAGCTGGAAATTAAGGTAAGAATTCAAGTTAGCTCTTTAAATCTTAGCATGGTTTTAAGCTAGATTCTAAGCCCTTATTTAACCATGCCAAATCTTTGAAAAATTATGGTGATATGAACGTTCGCCATGGTAGATGTTAAAGAAGATGGTGGAAATGTTGTACACATTTGATTAGTAAGTTAGATGGATGAAATTTGAACTAGTTATCAAGTTCTTTAGGTAACCCATGTTGAAATCTTGGTTTTTGAATAAGTGAGTTTTCGGCTAGGGTAACTAACAAGGGTGATGATTGTTGTTTCATGCTAAATCTAGATGAACAATGGTTTAAGAGGAGCATTCGCCATGATATGAGATTGTGATGTTAGTGCGAATATGAAGATGATGAACTTGAATAAGAAATATTCGCTAGCATGATAAGTATGGATTATCAAGTAGTTGAGATAATTGATGAGTGAAGTGGCTAATGGGGACTCTTAATGAAATTATGCTAAGGCCGAATGTATCAAATGCTAAATGTGCTTATATGTGTGTGTGTGTGTCATTAGTAGCTAATGGCATTCGCATTGTTTAACTAAAATTAGAAATGAATGCTTGAAAGTTAAATATGGTCGCCCTAGTGACCAAATCGTTAAAAGCTAATATATGGACAAATGATACGGATAAATTGACCTTTGAAATGTATATGGTTGCCGTGTGTATGTGTCTGATTGAGAAGTAAATTTGTTTGATTTAGCTCAAGATCTTAAAGGAGAGCGTCCAACAAGGGAAATCGAAGGTCATCGAGTAGCCGACTTGGAACTATTTTACCTAACACAAGGTAAGTCATTAAGCATATATTTTGTGTTGGTTTAAATGATCATAATATATATGCAATTGTGTTTAATGAATTGATGTGTAAATGAAAATGTATGTGTATGGAATGATGCCATTGTTGAATGTATGAAGGCAGCAAAATGCATAAGGTATTGGTCACGGCACTAAGTGTGCGGGTATAAATGGACACGGTGACAAGATTGGCACTAAGTGTGCGGGTTTAAATTGTACAGCACTAAGTGTGCGAGTTTGATTCTATAGCACTAAGTGTGCGAGCTGAAAATATATAGCACTAAGTGTGCGGATTCACTATATGCTCTTGTATTACAATTGGCACTGAGTGTGCGACATTATCGAGTTAATCCGGACAGCGAATCGGGTAAGTACCTCGAGCTCATGACGAATAGAGAATACGTTCATGCTTGGGGTTGAATTTGGTAAGCCTTAAATCTATGTGATGATTGAAATTGTATGGTTGTGCTGGAAATTGAGTTAATGTGTAAAAAAGGCTTCGATTATCTTGTTGTGTAGAATATGAAATGTGGATGTATGAATTGGTACGAGATTGGACCGAAAGGTCCGAGGTATCATGGTATAGATTCGATATGGACGAGTACCTAGCCTCATTTGTTGTACATGTAGTAGTAACTTTATCAGTGGATTGACGAATGCTTATGACTTACTGAGTTGTAAACTCACTCGGTGTTTTCTTGTCACCCATTTTAGGTCTCTTGGACTCGTATTGTTGCGTGCTCGGAACCGTCGTTGAAGTCATCACACCGGCTGAAATCTTGTGGTATTGTTTTTTGTTGTTGAAGAACATTTGGCATGTATAGGCTATTATATTTTGTCGAATTGTGGGTTGTAAACTTTAAGCCATGTGAAAATGGCCTATGTGGTCGTCGAGTGGGATGCTAGAACCTATAGCCACGAGTCTTAGAAACTCAAATTTTGTTAAGGTGGCCATAATTTGTGTCATGTATGATGGATGATTAAGGCCAAGGAAAAATTCATGAAATTGGCATAGTCTACTGCAGTAACTGTTGCGGACAGCAGCAGTGAGATGAGATTGAAAAATCACTAAAAATAGTAGAAGTAGAATTAAATAGTGAGTAAATTATGGAACTGATCCTTGATGAATCTATTTTATATGGACGAAACGAAACGACCATATGAGCAGTATACTGGGAAATATTAAAGTTCTCGTGAGACAGGGCCAGAACGATTTCTGGGTCCCCTGTCGCGACTTTGAAAATTTACCATAAATTATCCAGAAATAATTAGGAGTCATGCCTTATATGTACAGATTCCATTTTGAGTCTAGTTTCATTAGAAACAAACGGCACCAGTATTAAAGCCCTGTACAGAAAGATATTCAAGTTGTAACGCAGGGAGGTCAGAGCAGTCGATCCCTGTAACATGGGTGACTTTAACTAATAAACTGTACCAATTGGCCCAACCAAAAATTCTAAAAATAAATCCATGGATGGGTATATGAATCTAAATTCAGGGAAAATTTACGAAACCAGTTTCTGAGTTTTGGAACTCGAGATATGATTTTTAAGGCGACGGTGATGCAGTTTTCCAGCCTGTCCAGAAATGCCAAATTGGTCGGTACTTTAAGAGGATTTGTCTCGTTAACCCCTCGTGTCTGACACCGGCGTCGGTCACGAGTTAGGGGTGTTACACACTTCTTGAGGACTTACCTCGGATGTTGTCGAACGGCTTTTACGGCTATTCGATCACTTTTTCCTTCCCCTTGTCCAATTGTGGCCCTCTAAGCTCTTGAGCTAATTCAAACAAATTTAATTTATTAATACCTCATTATGCTAGCTTATGGCCGAATATGACAAGGAGTTTAAATGGTCATATGGCCACCCTTTAGCTTGAGAACACAATGGTCATGCACATTTTATACTACATCAAGCAATTCAATACAATCCATTCAAGCATCAAGGAAAAGCTAAGGCCATCAATCGGCTACTTAAGGCCGAACATACATGTCCAATTTGAGGCCAATTATACACTTAACACCACACAAAAACAGCATGCATTTTACTAGTTAATGCTTTACATATTGTGGCTCCATACTTATAATACATCATCAAGCACTCATATGGCCGATTATACTGAGTCATACTTGCACCAAATCAACAATAAATTCCAAGATTTCCACATCATGGGTATTCTAGGCCGAATGTACTTGCAATTTCACAAACATTCTTCAACATTTTCTTCTTTAAACAAACATATTCATCACTTACTTCATAACCAAAACATCATGTGCAAACATATATATACATATATGTGCATGGCCGAATTTCAAGGTGTCCATAGCCATCCAAACCACAAATTTTAACTAACATGCAAGAAGCATGAACCATGCTCATGAATGCATCATGGCCGAATACATCACAATCATGCCCTTTCAACTTCAATCATGGTTAAACAAAAGAAAACTCAAAGTCTTACTCAAGGTGGCTACAAAGAAATTTCAAGAGTAGACAATCCATCATTGCATGCATCATCATCAAGCTTCACACTTAGCATGCAATAGCTTTATCACAATATCAACTTTGACCAAATACCACTTCCATGGCATAACAAGGATTTGAACCATGGCTAACATGAACATCAAGTTGGCAACTAAAACATGCATGAATCTCATGACACAACCTCATACATACCTTAATCTTGGTGCAAGTTTAGCCAAATCTCCTTCTAGATCTCTTCTAAACAAATAAAATGAAGCAAAAATCTCTTCTTCCCCTTAGTTTTGGCTCAAAGAAAGGATGAACAAATTTTTTCTTTCTTCCTTTACAACTCACGGCAATGGGGAGATACCACACTCACACACATTTTTTTTCATTCTTTTCTTACCCATGCTTATTTGTTTATTATTTCTCCCTAATGCCCAACAAAACATGTTTCATGACATGTTTAGCCCATATTCTTAGTCATGGCCGCCACCACCTATAAAAGGGGAATTTGACATGCAAGTCCATTGTTTTGCATGCATGCTTTAATTAGTCATCACACATTTCCCTATCGTACTTTCAAAGTTCACTACTAAGTCCTTTCTAGTGAAATTCACTTTTATAACACTAAATCAATCATCAAAAAATGTCATACATGAGCATACACATATTATAGGCATCCAAATAAATTTTAAATTATTTTTATGCCTCGGTTTTGTGGTCCCGAAACCACATTCCGACTAGGGTCAATTTTGGGTGTCACAACTCTCCCCACTTAAGAAATTTTCGTCCCAAAAATCTTACCGTAAATAGGGTTGGGTATCGCTCTTTCATAGAGTTCTCGTTTTCCCAAGTAGCTTCTTCTATCCCGTGCTTGAGCCATAACACCTTCACTAGCGAAACCCGCTTGTTTCGCAACTCTTTCACTTCCCGTGATAGGATACGAATCGGTTCTTCCTCATAACTCATATTGGCTTGAATTTCAACTTCGATGGACTAATCACGTGCGATAGATCGATCTATAGCGTCAAGCATCGAAACATGAAAGACATCGTGAACCTTTTCGAGTTCGGGGCAAAATCAAACGATATGCCACCGGACCGACTCGCCGGATATCTCATATGGCCCAATGAACCTCGGGCTCAACTTGCCCTTACGGTAGAATCGAGTATCTTTTCCAAGGCGATACCTTGAGAAACACTTTATCACCCACCTGATACTCGATATCCTTACGCTTCAGATCCGCGTACGACTTCTGACGATCGGAGGCTATCTTCAGACTTTCACGGATTACTTTCACTTTCTGTTCAGCATCTCTAATCAAATCCACCCCGAAAATCTTACCTTCACCGAGCTCAGTCCAAAACAATGGTGTACGGCATTTACGACCGTACAAAGCCTCGTAGGGTGCCATCTTAATACTTGATTGAAAGCTGTTGTTGTAAGCGAATTCAATCAACGGCAAATACCGTTCCCATGAACCACTAAACTCGAGGACGCAACATCTCAACATATCCTCAAGTATTTGAATTATCCGCTCGGATTGACCATCGGTTTGGGGGTGAAAGGCGGTGCTGAAATGCAACTTGGTACCCAAAGCTTCTTGCAACTTTTTCCAAAATCGCAAGGTAAATCTCAGATCTCTATCCGACACGATGGAAATAGGCACCTCGTGCAATCTCACAATTTGAGAAACGTACAATTCGGCTAATTTGGCCATTGAAAAATCCGTACGTACGGGGACAAAGTGAGTCGACTTAGTCAATCTATCTACCACGACCCAAACCGCATCCTTCTTACTCACGACAATGGCGGTCCGGATACAAAGTCCATTGTGACTCGATCCCATTTCCACTCGGGTATCGTGATTGGTGAAGTAATCTCAAGGCACTTGATGTTCCGCTTTCACTTGTTGACATATTAAACATCTCAAACAAAGTCGGAGATGTCTCGTTTCATACCATGCCACCAAAACCGACGTTTCAAATCGTTGTACATCTTCGTACTCCCCGGGTGGATTGCCATTCGACTACAATGGGCTTCATTCAGAATTATCGAAATGAGTTCCGAATTCTTTGGAACACACAGACGACTTTTGAACCTCAAACAATCGTCATCATCAATTTGAAACTCTGAGTCCTTGTTCGGAACACACTCAGCCCGTTTTGTAGCCAACTCGTCGTCGACTTTCTAAGCTTCTTGAATTTGATGTGTCAATAATGGTTTGGCTTTCAATTCAGCCACTAACACACTATCGGATCGAATGCACAAGTGCACATTCATCGTCAGAGAGTGAATAACGATTCTGACTCAAGGCATCCGCAACCACATTCGCCTTTCCGGGTGATAGTCAATGACCAGCTCATAATCCTTTAACGATTCGAGCCAACGTCTTTGTCGCAGATTTAAGTCTCTTTGGGTCATCAAATATTTGAGACTTTTGTGATCCGAGTACATGGCACTTCTCACCAAATAAGTAATGTCGCCAAATCTTTAAGGCGAATACGATGGCGCTAATTCGAGATCATGGGTCGGATAATTTTCTCGTGTGGCTTTAATTGCCTCGACGCATAGGCCACAACTCGACCTTCTTGCATCAATACACAACCTAACCCAAGTAGGGAGGCGTCACTATAGATGACAAACTCTTTGCCGGATTCGGGTTGCACTAGAATTGGGGCTTCATCAAATAAGTTTTAGTTGATCGAAACTTTTCGACATTTCTCCGTCCATTCGAACTTAACATCCTTTTGGAGTAGCTTCACATCGGCATGGCTATCGTTGAGAAACCTTTACAAATCGTCGGTAATAACCAAGAAGCCCCAAAAAGCTCGAACCTCATTAATATTTCTGAGGCTTCCAATTAAGTATGGCTGAAATTTTATTCGGTCGACTCGAATGCCCGATGCAGATACCACATGACCCAAGAAGCTAACCTCTCTTAACCGTAACTCACACTTGCTGAACTTAGCATATAATTGCTTATCCCGTAAAATTTGCAGACTAACCTCGTGTGTTCAAATGTTCGGTCTCATTTCTTGAATAGACCAAGATGTCATCAATGAACACGACTACTTAATCGATCCAAATATGGTCGAAGATCCGATTCATTAAATCCATAAATACCGCAGGGCATTAGTAAGCCCAAACGGCATCACTAGGAACTCATAGTGACCATATCTCGCTCAAGGCGGTCTTGGTACGTCCAATCTCGGATTCGCAATTGATAATAGCCCGATCTCAAATCTATTTTCGAGAACACTGAGGCTCC
This sequence comes from Gossypium arboreum, assembly GCF_025698485.1. NCBI lineage: Eukaryota > Viridiplantae > Streptophyta > Magnoliopsida > Malvales > Malvaceae > Gossypium > Gossypium arboreum. Next base: position 45,032,589 of record NC_069070.1, on the reverse strand, counting down.
CTTCAGTTGATCGAACAAGTCATCGATACGTGGTAACGAGTATTTGTTCTTTATCGTCGCTTTATTAAGCTGACGATAGTCGATGCACAGCCTCATGGTTCCATCCTTCTTTTTCACAAACAACACTGGCGCACCCTAAGGCGAACAACTCGGGCGAGCAAAACCTCTATCCACCAATTCTTGCAACTGAGCTTTCAACTCCTTTAATTCCGTTGGTGCCATACGATACGGAGCTATCGAAATTGGAGTGGTACCAGGTACCAATTCGATGCCAAATTCTATTTCCGAACAGTGGTAAACCCGGCAATTCTTCGAGGAAAACATCCGGTATTCACAAACCACGCACACGATTCGGTTTCTTTTCGATTCCTTGTCATCGAGCACATACGCAAGGTACGCCGCACCCTTTTCTTACATATTTCCGCCAACATTGCGATATTACACCGGCAACCCTTTAAGTCCGTAGACTCAACCCGAATTATCTCGTTATTCACACACCTCAAATCGATAGTCTTGCTTTTGCAATTTACAACCGCATCGTGCATGGTCAACCAATCCAAACCAAGAATAACGTCAATTCATCGAACGGCAAAAGCATCAAGTCCGCGGAAAACAAGAACCTCGGAACACTAGGGGACTTTTCTTGCACACTTTGTTGACAAGCACGTAATGACCCAAGGGTTTGACACCGAATTACAAACTCAAGAGACTCAATAGGTAAAGTCTTCTTTGGATGCTAAGGTTTCACATATATAAGAATGAGTAGAACCGGGGTCAATCAAAGCAATCACATTAGTATTGAAAAGAGTGAAAGTATCGGTAATGACATCCGGAGAGGCAGATCCTCGCGTGCGCGTATGGCATAAGTCCTAGCAGAGCCCGAGCCTCGGATCCGATGGTAGCATCTCTAGATCCTCTCGACCGCCACTAACATTGCCCACATTTCTAGGTGGCCTACCTCGGCGATGGTAGCACCGGGTTTCCACTTTGGCTTACATTTTGTTCAAGCATCCTCGGGCAATCCTTCATAAAGTGGTCGGCCGATCCGCACTTATACCAGAGCGATCATGGAACCAACAGCTCCCGAATGCCATTTGCCACAATGCGACACTCGCGCCTCTCTCGGCGATCATTTCCACCATCGGCGATCAAAGTGACTCGTGTGTCACAGGGTCGATCGCGTCCTCGTCTAGAAAAGCCCTTAGCGCCTCTAGACCGCTCACATCATCTCAAATCTCTTGATGCTTGTTGAAGAGACTTTCCGAGGACCTCTTTCGAATTCTCCAATTCCCACATCAGCTTTTTGTTTCTCCTTTCTAAGCTCTTCGACTTTACAAGCTCGCTCAACAAGTACTACGAACTCTCGTATCTCGAGAATGCCAACGAACATCCTTATATCATAATTCAGCCCATCCTCGAAGCGTTTACACATATAGCTTGGACGAAATGCATTCTCGCTGCATCGCTAAGCCTCACAAATTTTCGTTCGTAGTCGATGGCGACATAGAACCTTGCTTAAGATCAAGAAATTCCCTTCGCTTTTGGTCGATGAATCTCGATCGATATACTTTTTCGAACTCGGTTTGAAAGAATTCCCAAGTCACTTGCTCTCTAGGCACCACAGAAGTCGAGTACTCCACCAATAGTAGGCGGACTCACGTAGCAAGGAGATGGTACACTTTAAGCACTCATCGGTGTACAAGATAGCTCATCGAGCACTTTCGGATAGTGTTGTCCAACCAAAATTCAGCTCGCTTCGGCATCATCATCATCCATAGCTTTAAATTCAGTGGCCCCATGTTTTGAATCCTATCGACTGGGGCTTACTTGACCTTATTTGGTCGATTCTGGGAGGTATTGTAGGTGCGGGGTTGCATTTGTCGGGAATGGAGGTTGTGGAACAGTAGTGTTAGTTCGAATGTATTGGTTAAACCATTCATTCATCACACTATAAAAGGCTTGCTTAGCCTCATCATTCGGATTGCTGGCCATAGGTTGAGAGTCCGCCACGCTGTCCCTTGCGCGAGCAGCGCCACACTCTCCACATCATCACTATCGCTTTCGGTTGGGATCGGGATCCATTACTATAAACAATCACAAAGTCAAATTGTCGAAATCACCACACTATCGATTCATCATTTAATGGCATGTATAGCTAGACCCCAAACACATCACGGTAGTCCTAGAATCGACTAAACCGTGGCTCGATACCAATAAAATTGTAACACCCGAACCCGAGACCATCGCCGGTGTCGGACACGAGGGGTTAACAAGCCAAGTCCACATATTTTGCCCACCAATTTGACATTTCCAGTCAGGCTGGAAAACTGCATCACCGTCGCCTTAAAAATCATATCTCGAGTTTCAAAACTCAGAAACTGGTTTCGTAAATTTTCCCTGAATTTAGACTCATATATCCATCCATGGACTTATTTCTAGAATTTTTGGTTGGAGAAATTGGTACAGTTTATTAGTTAAAGTCACCCATGTTACAGGGATCGACTGCTCTGACCTTTGCGCTTTACAACTTCAATATCTCTCTGTACAGGGCTTTAATACTGGTGCCGTTTGTTTCTAATGAAACTAGACTCAATATGGAATCTGTACATATAAGGCACGACTCCTAATTCTTTCTGGATAATTTATAGTAACTTTTTAAAGTTGCGACAGGGGACCCAGAAACCGTTCTGGCCCTGTCTCACAATAGCTTTAATATCTCTTAACAAGTAACTCCTATGACCGTTACGTTTCTTCCATATGAAAATAGACTCATCAAGGTTCATTCACATATCTCATTCACTATTTAATACCATTCCTACAAATTTTGGTGATTTTTCACATTCACGTCACTGCAGCTGGCAGCATCTGTTTTTAAGGTAGGTCTTACCTAGTTTGTAGTCTCCATGAACCAACTAGTCTTGCCATACATAGGTTCACATATGATCATTTTAACCATACCAATGGCTGATCATGTGACCAACATTCCCATTTCCAATCCATAATCACATCATGACACCATATATATATATATATATATACAAACCGCAAATAGTCTAAGTTCGTACTTCACTTTTACGAGCCATTTTCGCATGGCCGAACACATATACATCACAACATATTTAAACCAGCAAGGGTAGTCCTATACATGCCATTTCAAAGTTCAACCAAAATTTATACCAAAATGGAGGCTTTGATAGTGTGGATGACTTCGACTTTAATGATCCCGAATCCTGATTGCTATCGAGCACAATCTATAAAACAGAGAGCCAAAGCAACGGGTAAGCATTTTTATGCTTAGTAAGTCTCAAGGAATAAAATCAGCTTTAATTAAAGCAATACATTCACATGGCCTAATGCATCATTTCATTAATACACATTCACATAATCATTCTTACTTCACACTTCATCATTATATACTTTCACAAGGTATCAACCAATTCAATAGCTGAAATTGTTAGTCGATCGGCGAATGTTGCTCAAACATGTCGACTTTCCAATGCACGTATAAACATACCTTATTCTTTGGGCTTTTCGAGCGTACCAATTGAATTCATTACAGCAACCAACACTCACCTCCAGCCCAAGCTTCTTCGGAATACAACCGGATATAACCACGTGCACGAATGCCTTCGGGTCTTAGCCCGAATAGAACGACTCGCACGAATGCCTTCGGGTCTTAGCCCGGATGTAGCCGCTAGCACAATTGCCTTCGGGTCTTAACCCGGATATAATTTCCAGCAATAACGTCTTCGGGACTTAGCCCGGATATCATTCAATTGCTCATGCACACATACATCAATAATCATTAGACATTCATATTTCATTTTCGTTACTAAGGCTCAAACACAAATATAATCACTAGCATAATCGCCGGGACTTAGCCCGTATCATTCAAATACTCATACACACATAAATCAATAATCAATACACATCCATATTTCATTTCACATAATTCAAGTAGGGTCACTTCTTGAGGACTTACCTCGGATGTTGTCGAACGGCTTTTACGGCTATTCGATCACTTTTTCCTTCCCCTTGTCCAATTGTGGCCCTCTAAGCTCTTGAGCTAATTCAAACAAATTTAATTTATTAATACCTCATTATGCTAGCTTATGGCCGAATATGACAAGGAGTTTAAATGGTCATATGGCCACCCTTTAGCTTGAGTACACAATGGTCATGCACATTTTATACTAGATCAAGCAATTCAATACAATCCATTCAAGCATCAAGGAAAAGCTAAGGCCATCAATCGGCTACTTAAGGCCAAACATACATGTCCAATTTGAGGCCAATTATACACTTAACACCACACAAAAACAGCATGCATTTTACTAGTTAATGCTTTACATATTGTGGCTCCATACTTATAATACATCATCAAGCACTCATATGGCCGATTATACTTAGTCATACTTGCACCAAATCAACAATAAATTCCAAGATTTCCACATCATGGGTATTCTAGGCGAATGTACTTGCAATTTCACAAACATTCTTCAACATTTTCTTCTTTAAACAAACATATTCATCACTTACTTCATAACCAAAACATCATGTGCAAACATATATATACATATATGTGCATGGTCAATTTCAAGGTGTCCATAGCCATCCAAAACACAAATTTTAACTAACATGCAAGAAGCATGAACCATGCTCATGAATGCATCATGGCCGAATACATCACAATCATGCCCTTTCAACTTCAATCATGGTTAAACAAAAGAAAAATCAAAGTCTTACTCAAGGTGGCTACAAAGAAATTTCAAGAGTAGACAATCCATCATTGCATGCATCATCATCAAGCTTCACACTTAGCATGCAATGGCTTTATCACAATATCAACTTTGACCAAATACCACTTCCATGGCATAACAAGGATTTGAACCATGGCTAACATGAACATCAAGTTGGCAACTAAAACATGCATGAATCTCATGACACAACCTCATACATACCTTAATCTTGGTGCAAGTTTAGCCAAATCTCCTTCTAGATCTCTTCTAAACAAATAAAATGAAGCAAAAATCTCTTCTTCCCCTTAGTTTTGGCTCAAAGAAAGGATGAACAATTTTTTCTTTCTTCCTTTACAAGTCACGGCAATGGGGAGATACCACACTCACACACACATTTTTGTTCATTCTTTTCTTACCCATGCTTATTTGTTTATTATTTCTCCCTAATGCCCAACAAAACATGTTTCATGACATGTTTAGCCCATATTTCTTGGTCATGGCCGGCCACCACCTATAAAAAGGGGAATTTGACATGCAAGTCCATTGTTTTGCATGCATGCTTTAATTAGTCATCACACATTTCCCTATCGTACTTTCAAAGTTCACTACTAAGTCCTTTCTAGTGAAATTCACCTTTATAACACTAAATCAATCATCAAAAAATGTCATACATGAGCATACACATATTATAGGCATCCAAATAAATTTTAAATTATTTTTATGCCTCGGTTTTGTGGTCCCGAAACCACATTCCGACTAGGGTCAATTTTGGGCTGTCACAATCCCTATACATGCCATATACTTAAAATACCAAAATTCATAGGTACTAAGTGATCGGTGGATAGTGTGAAGCGATCTTCGACAATCCCCGAATCTGAGCTAGCTTTATAACAGTATAAAACACGGAAAATAAACAAAGTAAGCTATAAAGCTTAGTAAGCTCGTATACCATAAACTTAATTCAATCTTAAGATTATAAATCAACAATTTGAATATATCAACATTTAGCATATTTTAGCTAACAAACCTTTCATATACACAATTATGATATTAACCACATTCTTTACAAGGTTCTTCATACCAAAGCTTATATATGTCACGTGCATACCTGTACCATCTCATATCATTCTCATACTCAATGACATCTTTCGTTTACCTGATGAACCATTCGAAATAGAAGACGGATACTCACGAGTCTCGCACACTAAGTACCTATACGATGGCCTATAGCCAAATCAAGGTACCTTATATCCGATATACTGATATCATGACTCGAAGCTAAACCAGTCAATATTCATGGCTTGAAGCCAAATCGGTATAACTCGCACCCAAAGTGCTAATATCGTGGCCCGAAGCAAACTCAATGTATCCTCTAATGACATGTTACTAGTATCCTAAACCATTCCTAAGGTTCAACCAAGATTTCAAATGTCGAATCGTCATTAAATCACTATCGATAATATCAAAGCATATGAAATACATTTGTATCAAAACTGACAATATACAAACTTACCTCGGGTTCAAAAACGATAAAATAGACTGATTAATCCGAAACTTTATTTTTCCCTCGATCTAATTTCAAATTCCTATTTTCTTGATCTATAGAATATCAAATTCAGTTAATATAGTTATCCCTCTATTCAATTTATTCCAAAACACACTTTAAAGCATATTTACACTTTTTCCCCAATATTTCACATTTTTCACAATTAAGTCCTTATTTCATAAAATCACAAAATAATGAAATTCAATATTAGCCCATGTTAGCCGAATTACTATTGTACCCCTAATAGCCCATATTTTTCATTTACTTCACATTTTAACCGTAAAGTTTTAACATTTCTCAATGTAATCCTTATTTTGCATTTTTCTCAAAAATCACTTAACAAAACTTGTATATCTATCAACAAGCATTCATAATCTATCAAGAAATTTCAAATACATGCTTATTCATCAATGGAAACATTCAAAATCTTTAACAATTTCGCAAATTAGTCCCTGGGCTAGCTAGACCAGACCTAGTGGCAACAACCTCAAAAACATAGCAATCATTAAAAACGAGACAAAAATCATACCTTAATTAGCCATACAAGCTTGGCCGAATGAAGTACACAACAATGGTGTTCTCTAGCCCTAATATTCGGTTATGGAAGATGATATGAAGACTAATTTTTTGTTTTGTTTTATTTATTTTAAGTTAATTACTTATTTACACATATAACCTTGATTAATAACCTTTAAAACACTTAATAATATGTCTATATATGTCCACTCACAATTAAAATGGTCTAATTACCTCTTAAAGACCTTAAATTTAAGGTTCTATAGCTATTAGACACCTTTAGTTATTAGAACTCAAGTTTTACGTTTTACGTGATTTAGTCCTTTTATCAAATTGACCAATCAAACGATAAAATTTCTTAACAAAATTTTCACACAAACATAATATCATACTGTAGACATTATAATAATAATAATATAATTATTCTGACTTTGAATTTGTGGTCCCAAGACCATTGTTTCGATTTGACTTAAAACGGGTTGTTACAAAGCACACGACCTAAGGGGGTTTGAAGTGCAAATCCTAATTGGTTAGTGAAATTTGGTCCTTATACTTGTGATTTTTACATTTTTGGAATCTTGGTACTTAGGGCTACCCGACTCATGTTGTAATGTTGACATTGTTAAATAGTATAAGTGTTAGGGATTAAATAGATAGATTTTTAAGTTGAAAATGGAAAAGGACTAAATTGTGAAAATTCAAAATTAAGGGGTCAAATTGGAAAAGAGGAAGCTAAATTTAGTTAGAGTGAAATTAGTATAAAAATATAAAGTTAAATGTGAAGGTTAAGAACTAGTCTCGATTTAGGGACTAAATTGATGAATAAGCCAAATTTAGTGTGAAAATTGAAATTTTATGTGAAACTGAAATGTGTAATATTAATTTGATTTAATTATTTTATTCCATAGCTAACGTCGTACCAGAATACTCGAGTAAAAAGGGGAAAGATAAAATCGACGTCGAATAGCTCAGAATTCACAGTTTGTGTTTGTATAATCTAAATTAAATAGTAGAATGTTGCATATTTAAATTCTTTGCATGTGGACTATATGAATATTGAATTGATTATATGTGATAACGTGTATATATGTGAAATTGAGACATTGGTTGTATTGAAATGTGAAATGAAACCCTATTAACTATTCAGTTAAGTCAAATATAGATGGCATGCCATAAGATAGGAAGAGTTCAAGGATTACTTTGACCTCAATTTGAAGAGGTACTAGGTGTAACACCCTATCCCGTAACCATCGCCTAATAAGTAAGGGCATTACGGACTTGTAACTCATGACGAATGGTAAAACTTTTTTTTAGATCATTCATTTGGATAAACACTAAACACTGACCGGGGATAACATGTAAACTTCTATAAGTAAACATTCAAAGATGCCATTTTCATATGGCTTATATACAATAGTCAAAATATCATTCTACTATATTGTCTATCCTATACATGCCATAAGCTAAGTCTAATCACATAGTTGCCGTAATGGTAGATAGTGTGACGAAGTGCTGATGATCCCCGAACTGGTAGTCAGAATCCACAACCTATAAACTAAAACATGATCGAACAGAGTAAGCTTTTGTAAGCTTAGTAAGTTTTAAGCAAAACGATAATTTTGTTAAATCAATGACGTTTTTCACATATACTTAATCTAGATAAAATCTCATTTGACCCAATATACCTAACCAAAATTTCACATAATTTAATTCGCCTTTCTTTAGCCCTGAGCTTTAAGTCGCAAAGTGTTTTCATTCAATATCTTTGGTCATTCATTTCAACTGTTCGATGAAGTTAATCTAGAGCTTCATCTCGAACTATAATATCAATAAACGCATCACTTAACTCTCACATATATATATACTTTCGTACAATAGTGATCTAGATGGTCGAATATTTCCAAAGCACATTCTTCATCAATTTTCAACTTTCAATAATCCTTTCCACTTGTTCATAATCACATCCATATTTTTAAGTATTTCAACATGACAAGTACTAAATGACCGTAGGCACATAAAGAACCAAACATATTCCTTATCACATATACGTAAGCTTACAAAACATAATCCTTACCTTGTACTGGCACATCTAGCTGAACCCAACCCATACTCAAATCATAAGGCTTTTGGGCAGAATATGCACTAATACATAAGAATATTTCATCGCATACTTCATTATACAAGCATACCATTACCAATTAGATCATTCTCATATTTGGAGTTATAATATTAATCACATTTACCTACCTCTTTGATAATCGATAATTCACCTCGAAATCACTCCACCGATGAGTAAGTAATACGCACTGAACATCTTAAATACATAATACTTATTTGATGGTAACTTATTGCAGATACTCAATATCAAAGTCTTACTTGAATCCTAGCATTTAGCCGTCGGGTCTTTAAAGCTCGGATATAGTACGAGCACGAAGCCTACGGACATTAATCAGGATAATATTCTCGCATAAAGCCTGCGGGGTTTTAACCCGGATATAGTACTGTCACAGTTATACACTTCCACTTCCATCACATTGACCATTCGGCCTTATCATATATATATACATCCACATTCATCACATTGGCCATTCGGCCTTATCACATACATACACTTTCACATTCATCACATTGGCCATTCGGCCTTATCACATATACATACACCTTCACATTCATCACATTGGCCATTCGGCCTTATCATATATATATACTTTCACATTCATCACATTGGCCATTCAGCCTTATCACATACATACACTTTCACATTCATCACATTGGCCATTCGGCCTTATCACATACATACACTTTCACATTCATCACGTTGGCCATTCGGCCTTATCACATATACATACACCTTCACATTCATCACATTGGCCATTTGGCCTTATCATATATATATACTTTCACATTCATCACATTGGCCATTCGGCCTTATCACATACATACACCTTCACATTCATCACATTGGCCATTCGGCCTTATCACATATACATATCTTGTACATCAATTTCATCATAACAAAATTGACTGGGTATACTAGTCATTTATGGCTTATAGCTTCACTTTAATACAGATTTGGTACTTTGATTACCAATATTTAATCGATAGCTTATTAGCAACTCAAATAGTTTTATTAAGGTTTACAACATAATCACAAATTCAGCACAAGCTGTTTTTCCTGAGCAACAGTCATTAAATTATTCGTAAATGGAGATACGAAACTCCAAACGAAGTGCCGCTAATTTTCCCTGAAAATAGACTCATACATATTTTATCCAAAAAATTTTCAGAATTTTTGGTTTGGCCAATCAATACCAGATTTTTCTTAAAGTTTCCCCTATTTCACTGTTTGACTATTCTGACCACTCTTCACTACGAATCAAATTTATCATTGTAAAAATTTCAAAATATGTTCTAGTTTATTTCATTTGAAACTAGACTCACTAAGGCATCTAGCATAAAAATTTTGTCTTTTAAAAATTTTTGTACAATTTATGATGATTTTCTAAAACAGAACAGAGGATTACAGTGTCATTCTGCACTGTCTCACACAACTTTAAATATCTCATTATCGGAAATTCCTTTGCTTACATGGTTTCTTTTATAAGAAACTAGACTCATTAAGATTTAATTTCATGTTTTATTCAGCCTCTAATTCAAGTCCATAAATTTATGGTGATTTTCTAAAGTCACGTTACTGCTGCTGTCCTAAGCAGATTATTTCAAATTACACTTAAATTTCCAAGCTCAAACACTTAAGAACTTACCATTTGTTTTTAGAACATATCATGGCCACATCATATCTTATTAAATCAACTCATCATGTCCTATTATGATTGATTTTACTCAACGTTAATCACTTAAAACTTACCTCGAAGTGGTCGATTTACTAGATATCCACGGCTATTCGCTTACTTTCTCTTTATCCAAAATTGCCCTCTATGCTCTTGAGCTTAATTAACAAAATTTAAACTATTTTAATCACCTTGTTATATCATTAAAACAACAAGGTAAATCTTCTCAATGAAACTCATACATAAGGCAACACCTCGATACATCTGCACACATTCGGTATTTCATAAAACCATCCCAAATACATTTACCTAGGTATCACCATGTCGCCTTATATACATATACTAGTTATGTGGTCAATTTTACCGATGACCTATGCATATAACTAATTACACCTTTAATAATATTCACAAAGCCAATTATCCACATGACTACCTTAGCATATTATTAGTTAGCTTCTTATCCAAATTTGCCATAAAGAAAATTAACTCATATACCCTCAAGTGCATAAGCAATTGCATCCAAAGGACACTTTAAATGCATGTTATGAGAGTAACCGAATGCACATATATTTATACCAAGACATCATATACTTCAAAACCAACTATCAAAGCATAAAGCCGAACCTTCAAAATCAATTATCAATACACGTTCAAACATGCCCTCCTACAAATATATAAGTTCTCCCTTGGTTAAACTAAATCATGCTTTAAGGTTTAACACATTTGACCATTAGAGAGTTAATCAAATTAGCATTCAATTATTCTATAAACCCACCATTAACCGAATCTCATTTTATCAAATTTATTTCTTGACAATTTCATCACATTCGGTCATTGGTAATTTAATCCTATAAAGAGTCAAATTTTACTTCAATTCACTAAGGTGAGGTTATTATAATTTAACCTCTATTTCCGAATGCCCCCTTCTCCATAAAACCATCAAATTTTCAAATTATAATAGTTTCATAACTCATTTAACCACTAATTCCATGCCAAGCATAAAAAGGCCATTGGTTTTACACCTAACTTACAAGACCATAAAACATAAAGGTTTAATGATCATCTTTAACACAATTACCACACTTCAAACTAAATTTTCAGCTTCATATATCCCACACCAGATTTTTTTTTCCATGCTCAATTTCCATGGCCGAATGAAATTATGCCCTAATTCATGAACTTAAACAACATTGGCCAACTTTCCAAGCTCATTTGAGCCATCAAGCACATTTAGTTTGTTCATACTCAACTAGAATCAATTATCCTCCCAAAATCATCAAACATACAAAATATACCCCATTAAGCTCATGACCGATTGCTACATGCATCATGAACACAAAAATTTTCACATGGGTCTTATTGTAAGCTTCAAAACCAACCAAAATTCACAACTTTTCAAAGAAAATAACGTGAACCTTACCTTATTTGAAGCCTTCTTTTGCCGAATGCCCTAAGCTCAAAGGTTTCTATTTTCTTTCTCAACTCACGGCAAGAAGAAGAAGAAATGGCCTTGTTATTTTCACCTCAAACATGTTTTATTCATTTATTTCATTAACTTTTATTATTTCTATTTTATGAAACCATTTTATTTAATATAAAAAAATATATTATTAACATTATTTACTAACATACAAAGCACAAAATGCCAAATTGTGTCATTCATGCCCATCCTTGCCGTCCACTACCAAGAAAAGGGAATGTTTGACATGTAAGTCTCTCATGCTTCAAACCATGCAATTTTTAGCCACTTCCAATTAACCTATGACATTTTCAAGATTTTTCACATAAGCCCCCTTTTTTATTTATTTCACATCCAAATGACAAAATTTAAAGCATGAAATTTTCACACATACTTATTCATAAATAATAAGCATAAAATATAACAATTAATTATTTTTGTGACTCGATTTTGTGTTCCCGAAACCACTTTCCGACTAGGGTCAAATTAGGGGTGTCACACTAGGTGCCAATTTGCTTCGGTTTTGTAACAACCCATTTTTCAGTGAAATCAGAATAGTGGTTTCGGGACCACAAATCTGACCCAAAAATAAAGTTTATTTTATTTAATTATATGGTCTCATTATGATAGACATGTCGTGTGAAAATTTTGATAAGAAAGTTGTATCCATTAAGTGTTTAATTACGAGAAGGACTCAATCATATAAAATGCAAAAGTTGAGTTCTAGTAGCTATAAGGATTAAATAACTATGGAATTCAAAACTTATATGATAATTAGACCATTAAAGAAAAGTATGTAGATTTTTGGGTGACTCATCCATGTAAAAATTAGAAAAGAGTAGGGACTAATTGGAAATCACAAAAATTAAAAGATAATAATTAATAAAAAGAAATTATCATCTTATTTTCATGTCTTCTTCCCCAAAATTTCTATCAAAACCCTAGGAGAAAGGAAGAAAACTTTCCAAGCTTAAAAAGGTATGAAATCCAAGTGCCATTTTTAGTAATTTTTATATTTTTGGAATCGGGATAGTCTAAACTATCTATTTGGGGGATTAATTTGAAAAGTTATCAATGTATGAAATTTGGGTCATTGATGAATATGGTAAAAATTAGAAATTTATGGTAGAAAATGAAAGGTTGTTAATAGATAAACAACTTTTACAAAGTGATTTTTAATGAAAACATGATTTAGGGATTAAAATATAAAGTTGTGAAAATTGATGAAAAATTCTAAAATTTATAGCAAATATGTGCTGTAAATTTTATGTTGAAATTTTGGTTAGGCTTGGAAAAGGGAGTAAATTGCATACATTTCATCTTCCGAGCCTAGGGACAAAATTAGAATTTATGGAAAAGTTAAGGGCAAAATGGTAATTTTGCCTATGACATAAATTGAGTCCAAATCAGTGTGAAATATAAGAAATTGATAATTAAATCTATTTATATAGATCCAGACAACTCACATTCGAGGTTAGATTGAAGAAAAGAAAAGGTTTTAGATTAGTAGATTACTTATGCGAACAAGTGTCGAGGTAAGTTCGTGTAACTTAATTGAGCATGTAAATATGTTTAATTGAATGTTGTGTTTGTATGGAATGTGACTTATGTTGATATACATTATTTTAAGGCTATAATGAAAAATTTAATACATGCTTGAAATGGTGAAAAAGGGGTTAAGTCCCGATTGAATATTGAATTTTGATGAATATATGTGCTTTCCAAAATGGGTAAGGTCTTGCATTGTTTGCTGACGGATTTAGCTCGAACGAGTAATCCTATTGACCTCATTGTAGAAGGATTTAGCTTAGACGAGTAATCTTGAAATAATACTTCTCGAGTATACGTTATGATTAGATTTTAGCTTGGATTGGTAATCCTAATTGAGCTCTTTTGAGCATACGTTATATAAAGGATTTAGCCTGGACTAGTAATCCTGTTATATGATATGTGACTCGAGAGTGTGTTCCTCGATTAAGTGCCCTAATGGGTACTCCTGAAAAAGAATTGACGGGTTATTATTCGTACACCTCGAGTGTATCACTTGAGTATCCATCAGAATTTCAATGATTCAATGGACACAAAACTTCTTGGCAAGATAAGAGAATTATGGAATGAAATGAATGATGTCTTGATGAAAAATAGTATGAAATGTTCATCTATATTTACTTGATTGATATGAAGATTTTGCTGACTAACATGTTTGATTGAAAGCAAGTGTTTAGGCAATTTTGCTAATGGATGGAAAACATGATATTGTATGCTTAGATTTAATAAACAGGATTGGTAATGCTTACTCCGTTTTATTGTCCTTGTTATATAATTCTCAGAAGCTCGCAAAGGTTGGAGATCAGTGGAACATCATCACACTATCAACTAACTTATTTTGATATACATAGAAAAATCATTTTGGTATAATGGCATGTATAGGACAACTTGACCTTTAGTAGCTTGAAAATGATTTTTGTAAACTAGCCATTGGAATGGTTAGTAATGGTTGTTTTGATATACTTGTAATGTCATGCTATGGTAGCTAAATATATGTTAAGTAGTTGATCAGATTATGTCTAACATATGGAATATACCAATGTAAGATTATAAACATGTATGCATGCAATGATATGCCTTGTTGAATGATGAAATTTGCTTAATTTGAATGCTTGAATTGGTTGGTATTTGGATGTAAGTTTAAGTGCAGGTCATTGGTATGATTTTGGGTGAGAAATGAAGCTAGAAATGGCTTTATTTTGTCCACACGGGTAGAGACTCAGGCGTGCGTCTAGACCGTGTGTGACACGGCCTGGTAACATGAGTGTGTGGTTAGGCCATGTGTCCCCTACACCTTAATTTTTAGAAACAAAATACTTAGTGAGCACACGGGTAGAGACATGGGCATGTGTCTTGGCCGTGGGAAACCTACACCTAATTTCTAATTGAATTAATTAACTATACGGCCTAGCACACGGGTGTGTGGCATGGTCGTGTGCACAAGTCAGAAAGTTACACGGGGTCGAACACAACCTGTAGCATAGGCGTGTCCCAAGGTCACATGGGCGTGTCTTTTGGACCACACGAGCATGTGAGCCCTTCACCTTGAAAAATTTTAGAATTTCACCAAAAATTTCTTATGTTCCCGATTTAGTCTCTATTCAATTCTAATGCTTGTATTGGGTCCGGAGGTCCAATTAAGGGTCGTTTTAAATGATCTCGATTATTGAATAGTAATTTACATAAATTATTTGTAAAATGTTTCAAAAGTTTTGCTAATGCTTTGAAACCCTGTTTCGACAATAGATAAGGTTATGAGTGTTACATTTAGTGGTATCAGAGCTAGGTTTAGCCAATTCTCAAATTTAACGTAGCAAACACGAGTTTAGCTATACATGCCATTTGTAACACCCCTTACCCATGTCTGACACCGGAACAAGGTACGAGGCATTACCAAACTTAAACATACACATTCATGCAAAACTTGGGCCATAAAATCTCTTTTAATTCAAAAGCTTTCAAACACATGCATGTCGTCCCTTATTTGGGTCTACAAAGCCCAAACATTCATCGAAATCGATTCGGGACTAAACTGAGAACATTGAGAAGTTTTAGGAAAACTTAGAAAGTTTTCCCATGAAACAGGGTCACACGCCAGTGTGGACATGGGGACACGCTCGTGTCCTTAGGCCTTGTAACTCTCTATTTATGACATCAGCATGCACATCGAACCACACGGCCAGGCCACACGCCCGTGTCTCCAGGCCGTCCCTCACACGGTTGAGACACAAAGCCATGGCTCAGCCCGTGTGGCCAACACTTAGGCTATTTTCCAAGCCTTCTAGTTACCCATAATCTCTTACAACCTTATACACATTAAAATCGTAAATCATGGCATCATTTTAGTGATTAAACCCTCTTTATTAAGACATATCCTTAACATTAACATGTCTTCTTACAAGTAATGCATCTACTCATGCAATACCAAGTCTAGGTTCCTTATTTCACATTCATAAGACTTGTCATTTTGATGACCACTTTTACCATTATACTATGGTTACCAACTTATCCATCAAGCACTCAAGTTCTATCATTATCACGTTGTGTTTATAAAGTGCGATTACTACATGGCTATGACCACCTCAATTGGTCATAGAGTATACATCCAACACACATGTCATATTACTAACCATGCATGACAAACAAACATAATCACCTTATAAACATTAGACATGACATGAATAGCTAGGCTTACAAGCCAAAATCAATATGAGCCATATCTCATGGCCATATACATATAAATCAATATAAGCCAACACATTTGGCCAAAGCAAAATAATACATGTTAATCAACTAGATCCCTATACATGCCTCTCAGTTGAAATTTCTAATATATACTTCATTATTCCAAATGTAGTGACTTGATAGTGTGATGCTGCCTTCGACGATCTCTAACCCCGAGCTAACCTGAAAACACTAAAGGAAAGGAAAGGAATGGAGTAAGCTTTATAGCTTAGTAAGACCGCATGAAAATAATAAGCAATTTATCAACTTGCTTCTCATGGTAATACAACCCTATTTGCATTTTTTACTCATATTCCAGTCAAGCTATTTTCTCGAGTCATAGTCACTAATTTATTTATATCTAGAGATACAAAACTCCAAATTAAGTTCCACTAATTTTTCCTGAAACTAGACTTACATATCTTCTTACCATAAAATTTTCAGAATTTTTGGTTTAGCCAATTAGTAAGTTTATTCTTTAAATTTAACCATTTTCGCTGTCTTACAGTTCTAACCCCTCTTCACTAAAAATTAATTATCTCATAATACAGGACTCGGATGATATTCTGTCTATTTCTCTAAAAAGTAGACTCATTAATAATTCTAGGCGTATAAATTATAACTCATAACTATTTTTGTACAATTTTCAATGATTTTATCAAATCAGAATATGGGATTTTGAAGTCATTCTGACTCTGTCCCACAACAATTAAAATATTTCATAATATGAAACTCTTTTGCTTACACCATTTCTTCCTTTAATTTCATATTTTATTCAGCCTCTAACTCAATTTTCATAATTTTTGGTGGATTTTTAAAGTCAGACTATGGCTGCTGTCCAAAACTGTTTTAGTGTAAATTAACGATACTACGTTTATCACACCATATTAGTTCATTTTCACCACATTGGTAAGGTTACATATTCATACATCATAAGTATAGACATGTACTCACAAGGTCATAACAAAATCATTCTCATAAGCATGAATTACATATTTTCATCTTCACTAAATGTGCATCATTAACTGAAATCATTTCTCATGAGCTTTGCATACATACCTGTGTTACTCAACATGCTCATATTCATTCCTTATTTATCATATAACATGAACTGAATTCACATGTCATCAATTTCATATAAGTACCTGTACCACTCATAATATGGTCATAACTTTGCTCATTTAGCTTAAACCGTAACTCTCACCATTGAACCATTTGGAAAGCTATCGGATATTCATAAGCCTCAAACATAGGGTATAATGCCGATGCCATGTACCAAACATGGTCTTACATTGGCTCATCCATCAAGTCGATGCCATGTCCCAGACATGGTCTTACACTAACTATTGAAATTGAGGCCAACGGCATGTCCCAGACATGGTCTTACACTAGCTCTCACATATCCGTGCCGATGCCATGTCCCAAACATGGTCTTACACTGACACATCTCGCAGTCGATGCATGTCCCAGACATGTCTTACACTGGCTTACATCTAGAGGCCCATGTCTTACACTAGCTCTCGTCTCAATGCTGATGCCATGTCCCAGACATGGTCTTACACTGGCTCTCATAATGTGGTCGATGCATGTCCCAGACATGTCTTACACTAGCACACAAATAACCCCAATGTCATGGCATGAATATCGGAATTGTTTCTTAAGGTTCAAACGGGAATTCTACTATCTCAATATTCATCATACATAATTATTTCCACAACCAAGCAATTCATGTTATATCAGTTTAAACACATATAATAACAATGTAATTGTATTATTTACGTACAACTTACTCCTTTCAATGGAATATCATATTCCATCAAATCTCCAAGCATTCAATCAACACATAAATGTTATTTACATTTGACATCACTTTCTTATATACAATATCATCAACATAAACTTTAACACAATCATGGCAAGATATATTTTCAAGTATAATAACAATGGCATAAATATCATGCTCATTTAATCACACGGACTTACCTCAAATGCAATTTTGACTAATTATTCTCTTTTTGTCTTTAACCATGCACTTTCTCGATTTAAGCCCAAACCTCGATTTTCTTGATCTAACATGATGAAATTCACTCATTTAATCATTAAATAAATTTGGACAATAAAATTACATTTTGGCAAAATGACCATTTTGCCCTTAGACTTTCACAAAATGACCAATTTACCCTTAGGCCCAAAAATCAATTTTTATCGAATTTCCTTATTAGTCAAGCCTAACTAACCAATTATTACTCTTATGACAACCCCAAATTTCCACTATTTCACATAATTACAACCTATTTTATAACTTTTACAAAATGACCCTTTTAGGTGTTTTCCATGATAATCCTTTCACAAAAGTTATTTATTACACAACCAAGACTCATTTTATTCCATAAAAATTCAGCAAACAACATAAATCCTTTCATGGAAAATCCCTAAACTATCAACCATTTCCCCCCATTAGCTAGTTCATGCTACAAGGGTTCCAAAAGTACAAAAATCATCAAAAATAGGCATCTTAATCACTTACTTTAAGGGATATAAGTTGCTAAAATTTTTGAGCTTTCAAAACCCCCTCTTTGCAGGTATTTTTGATGGGGAAAAAGGAAGACGAAAAGATGACAACAATTTTTTCTTTTTGTTTTGTTTTTTACCAAATAAGTCACCTAATGCACACCAACTTTGACTTTTCAACCTTTTTTTTTGTCTCTTTGATCAAAAAATAACATGTTTATGGTCTATTTACTCAATAAAGACCCTAATTTAATGTTCTATAGCTATTTGACATCTTTAGCTAGCAAAACAAAACTTTTTCTCTTTACGCAATTTAGTCCATTTTCGTAATTAAGCATGAAATCGCTATAACTATTTCACCAAAATTTTCATGCACTCATATGATCATGCTATAATACATAAAATATCATTAAAAATAATTTCTTCAACCCTGAAATAATGGTTCTAAAACCACTGTTCCAACTAGGCCTAAAATCAGGCTATTGCACTATTATATAAATTGTCATAGTGTGATGACTCTTGATCATTTTAAAAGTGTTTTTCATATAGTAATGTCATCCAATCGAGCTAGAGCTGATTCCGAGGAAGCTGAGAGCGATGCTTCAGCTTCAGTTCAAAGATTTGCTTCTGCGTCTGGTAGTGAAAGGCCCGTGTTTGAGGCTAAAATGAGAAGGCAAAATAAGCCTTCTTTCAAATAATGAATGAATGGTTTACACAGTATCTGAGAACAAACTTTGCTGTACAATGACCTCCCCCACCTATTCCTCCACCGGTTCCTAAGGTACCACAAGGTGTCGAACCTGCCAAGACTGGTAAGACTCCAGTTGATAAAATTTGTAAGCATGGGGTGGAAGAGTTTAGAGCTACCGTAGATGATGATCTGGAAAGGGCTGAGTTTTGGTTGGAAAATACCATCCGGGTTTTTGATGAATTATCTTGTACGCTTGCCAAATGTCCGAAATGTGCAGTATCTCTACTGAAAGATACAACTTATCATTGGTGGAATACCATAACTTTAGTGGTACCGAGAGAAAATGTTACATGTGAATTCTTCTAGGCTAAATTCAGAAAGAAATATGTTAGTCAGAAATTCATGGATCAAAAAAGGAAAGAAATTTTAGAACTCAAGCAGGGAATTATGACTATGTCTGAGTATGAATGAGAATTTGTTCAATTGAGGAAATATGCCAGAGAATGGGTTCTGACCGAGGTTGAGATGTGTAAATGCTTTGAAGAGGGTTTAAATGAATATATCAAATTATTGATTGGAATTCTTGAAATAAGGGAATTTGCGGTGTTAGCCGGTTGAGCATACAAAGTTGAGGAATTGAGTAAAGAAAAGAAATAAGCTGAAAGAGAGGCTCAGGTTTTTGGAGAAAGAACTATGAGTAAGTCAAAATCATTTGCTTCTAAGAAATTATAGAAGTATTATGATCATGTTACCACCTCTACGGGGTATTGTGGAAAAGAGCAGGGCTCTCAACGCTCTAACCCGAGGTTTCATCGCCATCTGTAACCAATGTGGTTAGTGTTGGTACTCCTAGACCACAGTGTAAACATTGTAAAAAATTTCATTTTGGGGAATGTCGGTCTAAAAATGGAGCTTGTTTTAGATGTGGTTCACTTGACCATTTTCTCAGGGACTATCCTGAAAGAGTTGAAAAAGAAATAGAACCACCTCCAAAGCCTAGTAATCCTATCTTGAAAGGCAGACCACCCAATCATCTCGGCAATGTTGGTGGTAGTCGAGGTACTACCAAGGATACAGTAGTTAGATCTGAGGCACGAACACCTGCAAGGACATATGTTATTCGTGCTAGAGGAGATGCCTCTGCGCCAGATGTCATTATTGGTACATTTTCTCTACTTTATACTAATATTTCTGCTTTGATTGATCTTGGTTTTATACATTCATACATATGCAAGAACTTAGTGTCTGTTAAGAATTTACTTATTCAATTCACTGAATTTGTGGTTAAAGTTTCAAACCCCTTAGGCTAGAGTGTTTTGGTGGATAAAGTTTGCAAAAACTGTCCATTGATGGTAAAAGGTTATTGCTTTTCGGCTGACTTGATGTTATTTCCATTTGATGAATTTGATGTGATTTTTGGAATGGATTGGTTAACCCAATATGATGCAGTGGTGAATTGTAAATAGAAATATATTGTATCGAAATGCCAGAGTGGTGAATTACTTCATGTTGAATCTGATAAACTGGATGGATTACTGAATGTGATTTCAATAATTTCAACACAGAATTATGTCAAAAAGGGTTATGATGCTTATCTCGCATATGTGTTGGATACTAAAGTATCTGAGTCAAAGATTCAATCAGTGTCGGTTGTATGTGAATTTCCTAATTTATTCCCAAAAGAATTACCTGGTTTACCACTAGAAAGAGAAGTGGAATTCTTTATAGATCTTGTTCCAGGTACAACACCTATATCTGTAGCACCTTACACAGTAGATCCTACTAAATTGAAAGAGTTGAAAGCATAGCTGTAAGAATTGATTGATAGAGGTTTTGCTCAACCTAGTTTCTCACCTTGGGGTGCACCAATTCTATTTGTAAAGAAGAAGGATGGATTGTTGAGGCTGTGCATTGATTACAGATAGCTCAACAAAGTTACAATAAAGAACAAGTATCCATTGCCTCGTATTGATGACTTGTTTGACCAGCTAAAATGTGACACTGTATTTTCAAAGATTGATCTCCATTTTGGTTACTATCAACTACAGGTAAAAGATTCAGATGTGCCAAAGACAGCTCTTAGAACCAGGTATAGACACTATAAGTTTCTTATGATGCCATTCGCTTGATAAATGCACCTGTAGTGTTTATGGATCCGATTTAACATAATTTTTAGCCCGTATTTGGACAGGTTTGTGGTGGTATTTATAGATGATATTTTGGTTTACTCTCGAGATGAAAATGAACATGTTGAGCATTTGAGAATAGTGTTGCAAACTTTGCAAGAGAAACAATTGTATGCCAAATTTAGTAAATGTAAATTTTGGCTACGGAAGTCGATTTTCTTGGGCATATAGTATATCTTTGAAGGTGTCGGTAGACCAAATAAAATTTCAGCCATCTTTAATTGGAAGCCATCAAGAATGTGTCAAAAGTTTGAAGTTTTTAGGACTAGTGGTTATAATTGTAATGACCAGTTTAGACCCTATTCGGAACAGTGGTTTCAGGACCACAAATCTGAGTCAGAAAAATATTTTAATATTATTTTTGGTGTCTACAACTTGTTAATTTATATATTTGAAATTCTCGTGATTTAATTTTATCGTTTGTGTGCTCGATTTAATAAAATAGACTTAATCGCGTAAAATGTAAAAATGGCTAGCTAATTATTAAAGTGCTAAATTGAAGTGTTCTTTTAATGAGGGGTCCTTATGCTAACAATATACCATTGAAATTATAGATGGAAAAAATACCTAAGGTTAGTGGATTTTAAATGAAATTAAAAAGGCTATTTTGGTAAATTATGAAATAATATGTAATATAATAAAACATAAATTAAAAAGCCAAGCATTTTGTTCATCTTTTTGGCCGAATATTGAGAAAGAAAAAGGGTTTTTAAGCTTTCAAACATTCAGCCTTGTCCAAACTTGATTCAAGGTTAGTTTTGTTTAGTTTTGATAATTTTACGTTTTTGAGATCGTTGCTTTGAGTACTAGCTAGCCCATGCTTGAATTTTTAATTTGATTATGTATTCATGAACTGCCGTTGTTGATAGCTTGATCATTTTTGTGTTTGATGATGAAAAATAAATATATGTTGTTAGATTGTCAAGTTTAATTAAGTGATTTTTGATAAAAAAAAATGTATGTGCAACACCCCAAACCCGGTCCTGACGTTATTGCCAGATCTGACGTGTCACATGGACTTACGACTTAGTATGCATTCGTTGATTTAAGTGATTGGGGTGGTCTTTGCAAAAATAGCGGTTGAATGAAAAGCCTGTTTATCAATCTTTAGGCTATCCATTTGTTGTGCTTGTTGAGTCTTAGAAAATGTTTATTAATTTTGAAAACCCGCGCAGCCTAACACTAGCAGTTTTGACATAGTATAAATATAATCAGAAAATAAAACCATAGCGGAAAAAGAAATTTAAATAGTGGCCTTATTACAACTTAAAACCCAAAATTAAATCGAATATAAAATAATAAAATAAACTAACTTAGAAAACCAACTTTGCAGATGATGTGGCCACTCCAATCCCTCACGGCTCCAAGCCCACTATGGTTGGAGATTTCTGCAGAGATGAAAATAAAGGGTGAGTTCGGTAAAATCAGTGTGTAACATAACCCAACCATAGCCCAAAACAAATCAAACCATAGAGTCAAACTTATCTCGGCCTTGGCCCAAGATGATATCGAATGAAACCCATAGGCCCATAGCGGATCTGAACAAATATATCATGAATGCGAAATCCCAACCCGAGCCATCCATAACACCCCGCATCAGCCTTTACACCATGTGGGAGACTACTCGACCCACCCAACTGCTACACACACCACGAAATTGCAGCGAGGTTGCGGGATATTGTGACGAAGTCACCAGATCTGAATATTGTGGCTAGGCCACCGAACAAATATATATAAGTGGCGAAGCCACTAGATTCTGCAAATGAGGTGCCGGATATTGTGACGAAGTCACGGTATCAGATATATGTGGCGAGGCCACCAGATTGTAGCGAGGCTGCCAGAAACTTCCTCCATCAATATAAACCCATGTCCCATGCAACAGAAATAATATGTCATGGCATACGTATACAGAAATAGAACATCATGCTTTTCAGAAAAAAATAACCCTAGGGGTAAAAGTGTAATTTTGCATGCATAAAGGTATTTCAGTAATTATTACCTATTGCTAAGGTTTCATGCTCATTCTAACGTTTACAAAGTAACCAAAAGTACTTACCTCGTCTTTTTACCAAAGTGGGCCCATTGGCCCATTGGCTCGTTTTTGGCCCATTAAGCCCAAAAATACTGTTGTACATGAAAATGCACACTCTGCACTCTAATCATCCAAATGCACCATATTCATTAACAAATGTCTCACGAGCTCTCGCACGCTCGCGAGTTCACAAATACTAACATTTTGGTATTTCAGCTTTTACCGATTCAGTCTAAGGGAGGGTGTCGTTTACACACCTAGTTGATGACGATTGATGACGATATCTCCCATGCGATAACCCTACAATCGATCACTAACACATTAGACTTACGAATTAACGATAACTAACAGAAATCCACATTAACTAAACCCAATCATCACACAAGTTAGTCATTTACGCACGAGGGGCAAAATAGTCATTTAACACCCTAAGGGCAAAATGGTAATTTTACCCCATAAGGGTATCTCGGTAATTCTACCCTATAGGGGTATTTTGGTATTTCTACCTTACAGGGGTATTTTGGTAATTCTACAGTTATCTACTTGGGCCTACAGACCCATTGGGACCACATGCCCATTTCAGCCCATCGCGTCTGAAATAGCCGCCCCATCGCTAGAATAATGAGAAATACACACATGTTAAAAGACTACGCTTAATCCAAGCTCCAAACGCTCTTAGCTGATGTCCAACCCAAATGAACACGTCACAAAGCGAAAGGGATCAGCCAAGAAGGGTATGCCTACTCTCCTCATGGTTTGCTCTATTTAAAGCCAGCTCTCCATCTACTCTTATGTTAGCTTCCCGATGTGGGATCCCTCCATCACCAGAGTTTAAAACCAACACCAACTCTTGCCGTCCCAACATAGCAAAGTAATCAACCTTTGTGTGCCAAGGGATTCGAACCAAAGTCCTCTCACATGCCAACTCACGCCACCACCACTAGGCCATCAACTCATTTGTATCATAAATCCAACACATTAAACTTTAAAGCGCACCTACTTGCATCCAGATTTATTGAAAAGAAAAACCAAAATATATTGCAAGAGCCAAGACTTGAACCTTGGACCCCTTGCTTCCTCTATGGCGTCACTTCCTTGTCCCCTAAGTGACGCCACTTTGCCACTACACCACACTCCTTTTTGTGTCATATTTTACCCCTTTACTCTTAAAAGCCCAAATGCCGATTGCATCACCTGTTCATAAAATTAAAATTCCGAAGACTACCACGGATTTAACTTAAGTTTGGGCCTTCCAAAGGCCCACTAACCTACTAAAATATATATTTTAACCAACCAGAACACACACAAATTTTAAAAATCACAAAAACATAGAAAACCCAAAAATTGGGGCGTTACAACTCTACCCTCCTTAAAGAAATTTCATCCTCGAAATTTTACCTGAATCAAACAGATAAGGATATTGTTGACGCATCGCCACTTCTGGCTCCCAAGTAGCTTCCTCTTTGCCATGATTACGCCACAAAGACCTTTACTAGCGGAACTAATTTCCTCCTTAAAATCTTAACATCTCGGTCCAAAATCGCACAGTGCTCTTCCTCAAAAGTCAAGTCTGTTTGGACCTCGATCTCTCTGCAACCGCACAACATGAGTAGAGTCAGAACGATACCGCCTTAACATGGAGACGTGAAAGACATCATGAATCTGTCCAACTCGAGGTAGCTCCAACTAATAAGCCACTGGACCCACTCGCTTAAGAATCCGATAAGGCCCAATGAACCGTGGACTTAACTTGCCTTTCCTCCCAAGCCTTAATATTTTCTTCCAAGGTGAAACCTTCAAGAAGACCAAATCACCCACGTAATACTCAATTTCCTTGCGCTTCAAATCAGATATGACTTCGCTCATCGATGCTTCCTTCAACCGATCTCTAATCAACTTGACCTTATCCTTAGTATCGACACCAACTCAGTCCAAGAACCTCGCTGCTCACCCAACTCGGTCTAACAACTAGCTGTACGACATCTTCGCCCATACATTGCCTCATAAGGAGCCATTCGAATACTTGCCTGATAACTGTTGTTGTATGCAAACTCTTCCAACGGTAAGTAATCCTCCCAACTACCTTGAAAGTCGATAACGCATCCCCTCAACATGTCTTCCAGAATCTGAATAACCCTTTCCGATCGACCATCGATTACGAGGATGAAAGATCATACTAAAGTTCAACCGCGTACCCAACGCCTCATGCAACTTTTTCCAAAACTAAGATGTGAATCTAGGATCTCAATTAGAAATAATCGACACTGACACTCCGTGAAGTCACACTATTTCCGCCACATACAATTTGGCTAACTTCTGAAGTGAATAATCAGTGCGGACAGGTATGAAATGAGCAGATTTGGTCAACCTATCCACAATTACCCAAATCGAGTCCTTCTTCGATGGTGTCAAGGGTAACCCACTCACAAAATCCATGGTTACCCTCTCCCACTTCCAAAGTGGTACTTTCACCGGTCGCAAAAGTCCGGAAGGTAATTGTTGTTCACTTTCACTTGCGACAAGTCGACATTTTCCCACAACTTCACTACCTCTCACTTCAATCCAGCCACCAATACAACTCCTTTAAGTCACGATACATTTTACTCCCTCCAGGATGTATAGCACACAGACCTCCATGAGCTTCTTTCAGAATTGCTTGCCTCAAGTCAGAGTCCTTTGGAATACAAACTCTATCTCGGTAACATAGAACTCCCTTACTATTCAATCCGAACTCAGAAGTATCCCCATTCTTAACCTATCGAATCGAGAAACCAGGACTCAACCTCGACTATTTTTATTTAATCTCATCCACCCAGGTCGGCCTAACTTGCAGTTCTGCTAATAGACAACCGTCGTCATAGAGACTCAAATGAGCAAACATGGCTCTCAGATCAGATACAGTTCTACAATTTAGGGCATCAACCACCACATTAGCTTTGGCTGGGTGATACTCAATTGCGCAGTCATAATCCTTAAGCAACTCTATCCATCTCTGCTGCCTAAGGTTCACTCCTTCGAGTCGCAAGCATCAAGACTCTTATGATCTGTGCATATAATACACCTTTCTCCGTGCAGTAATGTCTCCAAATCTTAAGTGCAAAGATTATCGCTGCCAACTCCGATATGAGTAGGATAGTTAACTTCATGTGGTTTAAGTCGTCATGATGCATAAGCAACCACTTTACCCTCTTGCATCAAAGACACACCCAACCCTACATGTGATGCATCACGATACGGTAAAATCTTTTCCAAACTCGGTGAATCAAGACAGTGCCTCTACGAACTTTCTTCAGCTGCTCAAAAGATTCCTGTTGTTTCTCAATCCAAACAAATGGTACTCCTTTGTGAAAGGCGCTGCCACCACAGAAAATCCTTCCACAAACCTTCTATAGTACCTAGCTAAACCCAGAAAACTTCAAATTTCTAAAACTGACCTAGGTGGCTTCCATTTCAGAATCGCTTCAATCTTTCGAGGGTCCACCTTGATCCTTTCAGCAGAGACAACATGTCCCAAGAAAGTTACCTCTCTCAACTAGAACTCACACTTACTAAATTTCGCATAAAGCTCCTTCTCCCTCAGCACTTGCAGCACAATACAAAGATGCTCATCATGCTTCTCCTCAGTTTTAGAATAAAGCAGAATATCGTCGATAAAGACGACCACGAATCGATCCAAGTATGGCTGGAACACTCGATTCATCAGATCCATAAATGCCGCAGGTGCGTTCATCAACCCAAATGGCATAACCAATAACTTATAGTGACCATACCGATTTCTGACATTGCCGCCTTGTGAATATCCACCTCCTTAACCTCAACCGATGATACTCGGATCGAAGGTTAATCTTGAAAAATACTGAAGCTCCTCTAAGTTGGTCGAATAAATCATCGATTCTTGGCAGTGGGTACTTGTTCTTAATCGTCAGTTTGTTCAACTGCCGATAATCGATGCACATCTGCATTGACCCATCTTTCTTCTTTACGAACAACACTGGTGCTCCCCACGGAGACACACTTGGTCTAATGAAGCCTCTATCCAATAACTCTTAAATTTGGGCTTTCAGCTCCAACAACTCCTTTGGTGCCATCCTATAAGGTGCAATGGACACTAGTGCCGTTCCAGGCAACATGTCGATTCCAAACTCAACCTCTCGGTTCGGGGGCAAACCTGGAAGCTCTTCTGGAAAAAAACATCTCGAAAATCCTTGACGGTTCTAACTTTATCCAATGTCGATCCTCGCCGATTGGCTTACAAATGCCAAATAAGCCTCACATCCCTTTCGAATCCACTTCTCGGCTTTTAATGCCGACACCACATTAGACAGATAATCCCTATGCTCGCCTATCACCAAAACCTCCTCATCCTTTGTGGTCTTTAACATTATTCACTTAGCAGCACAGTCCAGAGTAGCCCTATGCTTAACAAGCCAATCCATTCCCAAAATGAGATCGAATTCTTCGAAAGGTAGTGTAACACCCCTTACCCGTATCCGAGGCCGGGCTAAGGTACGAGGCGTTACCAGACAAACATACAAACATTAAACTAAAATACGAGCCATAAAATTTTATTCATATTTCAAAGCGTTCAAGCTCTTACACATAGTCCCTTATTTGAGTCTACGGAGCCCAAAACATACTTTAGAATGGGTTTGGGACTAAACCGAGAACTTACGAAAATCTTGAAAATTTCATGCTTTAAGGCTCCACACGCCCATGTCCCAAAGTCATGTTCCATACACGGCTGAGACACATGGTCATGTCTCTGCCTGTGTGGAATATACCTAGGCTATTTTCCAAGCTTTGGTCAACCTTGATCTCTTACACACTTATACAAAATCTAAAGCATATAACATGGTATTCATTTAATGATTAAACATCCTCAATTAAACCACAAACATAGCATTTGTATGTCATCATACATGTGTCTCTCATACTCATTTTACCTTGTTTATTATAGTACCACTTATACATTTATACCAAGATTATCATCTTACCAAATATCTTCAGCTTAATCATCAAGCATTCATATTTAAAGCTAGATCATATCTTTATAAAATACCATGATTCAGATTTGTAGAATAACATGTTTGCTTGAAACATTTCAATTCAATTCCATACCCAACAATCATTACATTGAGACTAGTCATATATATATATATATATATATATACATGTCATGATACATAACATTCTCTTTTTGTTTTCTTATAAACACATATCATTTATTTCATTATATCAATATTTCATATACCATAGTTTCCATGTATTCCACATATATTTATTTTCCTCCTCCTCCTCTCCATTCCACATCCTTAATGTATATAGCATTCTTGTAAGTACGATTTCACAATTTACTAATAAATGTTCACATCAAACTGTCCACACGAGTCATAGTCACTTAATTATTTATAATTCGAGGTACAGAGCTCAAAATTAAGATCTATATATTTCCACTGAAACTACACTCACATATCTTTCCACCATAAAATTTTCATAATTTTGGTTTAGCCAATTAGTACAGCTTTATTCATTAAAATTTCCCTATTTCACTTTCTCTGATTCTTCGACTCTCTTCACAAAAAATAATTATCTCACAAAGATGTAACTCGGATAATATTCTTGTTGATTTATCTTGAAAATATACTCATTATGGATCTTAAAATATAATTTTGAGCCTTTAATTATGTTTCTCCAAAATTTTGTGATTTTCCAAAGTCGAATCAGGGATCACGTAATCATTCGAATCAGTCTCACGAAAACATAAATATCTCAAAATATAGAACTCGTTTGCTTTCTATGTTTCTTTTATATGAAAATAGACTCATTAAGATTTAATTTGATATCTCATTCAGTCTCTGATTCAATTTATACTATTTTTGGTTATTTTTCAAAATCACGTCACTGCTACTGTCCAAAACAGTTTTATTGCTAATTCACTCTTTCACACTTTCTTTGAATTAACCTCATTTTAACATACATATCACAAATCATTTTCACCACATTTCATACATCACAAGTATAGGCCCATGATCACAAGGTCACCATAAAATCATCCTCATGTATAACTTACTTGTTTATAACCTTACCAAATCCTGGTCACTTAATGAACACATCATTCACATAACCAAGTTCCTGCACTTATTCATCACAAAACTCACAAAGCAATACATAGAGAGTCTCCTGTTGAACACTTCGAATCAATCCTCGATACTTGGTGGTTTCAGCACATAGCTCCACCCATCATATAGTTCAGCTCTCTTGTACACATGGTGAACACTTAGTACCACCCATGTGACCTAGCCAGTTTATCTTGTAGCTCTCTTGTCTACATGGTGTCCTTCACTTGGAACCACGCATGTGACCTAGCTACATATATCCCGTAACTCTCTTGTCTACATGGTGTACACATAGTATCACCCATGCGACCTAGATACATCTGTGACAGCCCTAAATTGACCCTTGTCGGAAAGTGGTTTCGGGACCGCTAAACTGAGTCACCGAAGTATTTGAATATAATATTTATTGTCTAAAATGTGTGAATATGAATGTGTGAAAGTTTTAAGCTTCGATTTAGTCGATTGCATGTGAATTTAGTTAATAGGACTTATGTGTGACACTTTTGAAATGTGATAGGTTAATCTATAAGGATCTATTAATGCATGTTAGAAAATGCTTGTACTTGCATGTCAAATTACCCAAAATTTTAGGTAGTGACCGGCCATGCTATGGGATAAAACATATTATAAACATTTTGTATTAATATTTTGTGTTAGAAATAATAAAATAAAAGGTTAGTAATAAAGTAATGGAAATTGGGGGGTGATGAAAACGAAGTGAGAGTTTGGTTCTTCTTGGCCGAAAAACCAAGTAAAAGAAAGAAAGGTTTGAAGAAGTTCGGCCATGCTTGTAACTAGGTTGAGGTATGTTTGATGTTATTCCATGAAATTCATGCATATTTTTAGTTGTTAGTTTGAATTCTACCTAGCCAATGGTTTAAATTTTTGCTATTTGATGGAGATGATACTCGGCCATGGATGTTGTCTTTCGTGGTTGGTGTTTGATATTGTGGTGATGAGGCATGAAGATGATTGAGTTTGAGTGCTTAATAAAAAGGATTGGATGTGAGTGTGTG
The DNA here is from genome assembly GCF_025698485.1 of Gossypium arboreum. NCBI lineage: Eukaryota > Viridiplantae > Streptophyta > Magnoliopsida > Malvales > Malvaceae > Gossypium > Gossypium arboreum. Next base: position 45,001,714 of record NC_069070.1, on the reverse strand, counting down.
TGAGAATTTGAAAAGGATGGTCTTAACAACTTCATGAGGTGTTCGGCCATGGTGCTAAAATGTTGTATTTATGTTTAAACTTAAAATTATTTAGTTATATGGTTAGTATAGGTATGGATGACCGAATATGAGAGCATGAATAGATGAAGAGTTTTGTAATTATAAACAAAATTGATTAATTGATATGTGGTAAATGTTAAGTGTTAAATGAAATGGAAATGATATCATATTGGAATATGTATATTCGACCACATGAATGAATACATAGATTGATGTTGCATATATTCGCCTTTAATTAAGGATGTAGGTGATAGTGATAGATTGATGTTGCACATTCGGCTATAGGTAAGCATATTGATGATTTTATCTTGACTTAGATAATCGGCTAAAGGAGAATATTGGCTAATATGTTGAATTTGATTCATGATTTCATATATATATGACTCTAATGTCTAATGTATATATGGGCTAAGTACCTTGAGTTTCTCTTTGATGTTCAAAATGATTAAATCAATTTATTTGTTAAATTAAGCTCAAGAGCGAAGGGAACTAAATCGATAAAGGAAAGGAAAAAGTAATTGAATAGCCGTTGAAGTCGCTTCGACAACATCCGAGGTAAGTCTTGAGTAATGGAACATAGTTTATGATTTGATTAAGTCATGACATATAAGCATAACAAATAAACGATGATATAATGATTCTACTTGAATTATATATTGAGGTAATTGGCTTATACTTATGACGGGCAAATTAATGCGTAGAGAGATCATGTTATAAAGCGAATCAAAATCATGCCCTTTGTATGTGGCTATTGAGCCGAAAATGGTAATGGTTGATACGTGTCTTGTGTTTGAATTCTAGTAATGAAAATGAAATATAGATGTGTTATGATTTATTGATATATGTGCATGATTATTCGATGATAACCGGACTAAGATCCGAAGGCATTTGTGCTAGTGACTATATCCGGTTCATCCGAAGGCATTTGTGCGAGTTACTATATCCGGGCTAAGTCCCAAGGCATTTGTGCGAGTTACTATATCCGGTTAAGTCCCAAGGCATTTGTGCGAAGTTACTATATCCGGCTAAGTCCTCAAGGCATTTGTGCGAAGTTACTATATCCGGCTAAGTCCCAAGGCATTTGTGCGAAGTTGTTATATCCGGCTAAATCTCAAGGTACTTGGGTTTGGAAATGAGCGATCTTGCTGTAATAATTTCAATTAATACACTCATAAAATCCAAACGATAAGGTATGTTTCAGATATGCATCGGAAAGTTGATTCCTTTTAAATAGTATTCGCCAATTGATTGACAAACTTCCGCCTTAGTTAGGTTTGATCCTGTTTATGAATATACTTTGGTTGAAGCGTGAAGTAAGTATGATTTTGGGAATATGCGATATGCAATTATTCATTTAGTCATATGAACGCTATACTTTAGTCGTAAATAATTTCATTACTTAAACTTACTAAGCATTAAAATGCTTATTCATTGCTTTGATTCTCTATTTTATAGATTTTGTTCGTCACCATCGGACTCTCGAGTGTCAAAGTCGAAGTCGTCCACACTATCAAAGCCCTTTTGGTACTCTTTTAGTTGAACTTTGATAATGGCATGTATAGGACTGACCTTTGTTGTTAATCAAGTACCTTTTGGTAATGTATATATTCGGATAGCCATGCGAAAATGGCTTATATATATTTTGAGCATAGCATTATAATCATTTTGTATATTGTTCATTGAGTGGTATGGAAATGCATGGTAATGATTAGCCATTGGAATGGTTAATCACGATCATTTTGGTGCTATGTATGACAAATGGCTAGTTGATTCATGGAAAACTATGAAATAGGTGAAATTTACCTTAAACTAGATGTTTGACAAAGCAGCGGTGATGTGAGTTTGAAAATCACTAAAATTGTAAAATGTAATTAAATAATGAATAAATTATGTAATCGAATCTTGATGAGTCTATTTTCATATGAAAGAAACAGAACGACCATATGAGCCGTATTTTATGAGATGTTTAAGTTTTCGTGAAACAGGGCCAGAGCGATTTCTGGATCCCCTGTACTGACTTTGGAAATTCACTATAAATTAACCAGAGATAATTATAAGTCATGCTCTATATTTACAGATTCCTTTTTGAGTCTAGTTTCATTAGAAACAAATGGAATAAGAATTGAAGCCCTGTACAGGGAGATATCTAAGTCGTAATGCATGAAGGTCAGAGTAGTCAAACCCTGAAACAGGGGAGAATTTAATTAATAAACTGTACTAATTGGCCGGACCAAAAATTCTAGAAAAAATTTTTAGATAGATATATGAGTCTAGTTTCAGGAAAAATTTACGGAAATGGTTTTCGAGTTTTGGAACTCGAGATATGATTTTAAAGTGACTATGATACGCTTAGCCACTTTGTCCGAAATTTTAAAATGAACTGTAAGCAAATGAATTAAGTCCGTTAACACCCGTGTTCGACTCGATAACGGTCTCGGCACGGGCGTTACAATTTTATTGGTATCAGAGCTACGGTTTAGTCGATTCTAGGACTACCATAATCCGTTCGGGTTTAGCTATACATGCCATTATGTGTTTATTTGATAGTGTGGTGATTTCTGACAGTTAAAAATGTGTTTACTTATAGTAATGGATCCCGATCCCAACCGAGCGGTAGCTGATGATGTTGAGAGTGTAGCGCCGGCTCCCGTGCAAGGGACAGCGCCGGTGGACTCTGTAACACCCCGAACTCGAGACCATCGCCGGTGTCGGACACGAGGGGTTAACAAGCCAAATCCACATGTTTCGCCCATCAATTTGACATTTCGATCAGTGGAAAATCACACACTGTCGCCTTAAAAATCATATCTCGAGTTTCAAAACTCAGAAACTGTTTTTGTAAATTTTCCTTGAATTTAGACTCATATATCCATCATGGATTTATTTCTAGAATTTTTGGTCGGGCCAATTGGTACAGTTTATTAGTTAAAGTCACCCATGTTACGTAGATCGATCGCTTCGACCTTTGCGCTTTACAACTTGAATATCTCTCTATACAGGGCTTTAATACTGGTTCCGTTTATTTCTAATGAAACTAGACTCAAAATGGAATCTGTACATATAATGCATGACTCCTGATTCTTTCTGGATAACTTATAGTAAATTTTTAAAGTTGCGACAGGGGACCCAGAAACAGTTCTGACCCTGTCTTACAATAGCATTAATATCTCTTAACATGTAACTCCTATGACCGTTTCGTTTCTTCCATATGAAAGTAGACTCATCAAGGTTCATTTACATAACTTATTCACTATTTAATACCATTCCTACAAATTTTGGTGATTTTTTCAAAACCACTCCACCGCTGCTTGCCAAAGATCTGCTTTTCAAGGTAGGTCTTATCTATTTGTAGTCTCCATGATCCAACTAGTCTTGCCATACATAGGTTCACCTATGACCATTTTAGCCATTCCAATGGCTGATCATGTGACCAACACTCCCATTTCCAATCCATAATTACATCATGAAACCATATATATATATATATACAAATCACAAATGGTCCAAGTTCGTACTTGACTTCTACGAGCCATTTTCGCATGGCCGTACACATATACATCACAACACAATTGAACCGACAAGGGGTAGTCCTATACATGCCATTTCAAAGTTCAACCAAAAATTATACCAAAATGGAGGCTTTGATAGTGTAGATGACTTCGACTTTAATGATCCCGAATCCGATTGCTATCGAGCAAAATCTATAAAACAGAGAGCCAAACAACGGGGTAAGTATTTTTATGCTTAGTAAGTCTCAAGGAATAAAATCAGCTTTAATTAAAGCAATACATTCACATAGCCAAATGCATCATTTCATTAATACACATTCACATAATCATTCTTACTTCACACTTCATCATTATATACTTACACAAGGTATCAACCACTTCAATAGTTGATATTCGTTAGTCGATTGAGCGAATGTTGCTCAAACATGTCGACTTTTCCAATGCACATATAAACATACCTTATTCTTTGGGCTTTTCGAGCGTACTAATTGAATTTATTACAGCAACCAACACTCACCTCCAGCCCAAGCTTCTTCGGAATACAACCGGATATAACCACGTGCACGAATGCCTTCGGGTCTTAGCTCGGATAGAACGACTTGCACGAATGCCTTCGGGTCTTAGCCCGGATGTAGCCGCTAGCACAATTGCCTTCGGGTCTTAGCCCGGATGTAGCCGCTAGCACAATTGCCTTCGGGTATTAACCCGGATATAATTTCCAGCATAAATGTCTTCGGGACTTAGCCCGGATATCATTCAATTGCTCATGCACACATACATCAATAATCATTAGACATTCATGTTTCATTTTCGTTACTAAGGCTCAAACACAAAGGTAATCACTAGCATAATCGCCGGGACTTAGCCCGGTATCATTCAAATACTCATACACACATCAATCGATAATCATTACACATCCATATTTCATTTCACATAATTCAAGTAGGGTCACTTCTTGAGGACTTACCTCGGATGTTGTCGAACGGCTTTTACGGCTATTCGATCACTTTTTCCTTCCCCTTGTCCAATTGTGGCCCTCTAAGCTCTTGAGCTAATTCAAACAAATTTAATTTATTAAAACCTCATTATGCTAGCTTATGGCCGAATATGACAAGGAGTTTAAATGGTCATATGGCCACCCTTTAGCTTGAATACACAATGGTCATGCACATTTTATACTACATCAAGCAATTCAATACAATTCATTCAAGCATCAAGGAAAAGCTAAGGCCATCAATAGGCTACCTAAGGCCGAATATGCATGTCCAATTTGAGGCCAATTATCCACTTAATACCATACAAAAAAAACAGCATGCATTTTACTAGTTAATGTTTTACATATTGTGGCTCAATACTTATAATATAGCATCAAGCACTCATATGGCCGATTATACTTGCAATTTCACAAACATTCTTCAACATTTTCTTCTTTAAACAAACATATTCATCACTTACTTCATAACCAAAACATCATGTGCAAACATATATATACATATATGTGCATGGCCGAATTTCAAGGTGCCCATAGCCATCCACAACACAAATTTTAACTATCATGCAAGAAGCATGAACCATGCTCATGAATGCATCATGGCCGAATACATCACAATCATGCCCCTTTCAACTTCAATCATGGTTAAAGAAAAAAGAAAACTCAAAGTCTTACTCAAGATGGCTACAAAGAAATTTCAAGAGTAGACAATCCATCTTTGCATGCATCATCATCAAGCTTCACACTTAGCATGCAATGGCTTTATCACCATATTCACTTGGGCCGAATTTCATTCCCATGACATAACAAAGATTTGAACCATGGGCTAACAAGAACATCAATCTAGCAACCAAAAACATGCATGAATCTCATGGCACAAAATCAAACATACCTTACTCTTGATGCAAGTATAGCCAACCTCTTCCTAATCCTCTTCCAAACCAAGTATGAAGCAAAACTCCTTCCTTATCCTTAGTATTTCGGCCAAAAGGAGAGTGAAAATAGATGAACAAAAATTTTTTTCTTTGTTTTGTTTCTCTCATGTACGGCACAAGGGGG